>NW_006286231.1:3387312-3402215 GCF_000327345.1 Myotis davidii
CCTTTTCTGCCCTGTAGATTCGCTCATACTATTTATATGTTGAGACTTACCTTGCTACTCAAAGTGTGGTCCTTAAACCAGTAGCTTTAGCATAACCTGAGAACATTTTATAAAAATGAAGAGTTTTATGTCCTACCCAAAACACCTGAATCAGAATCTGTATATTAACAAGATTCCCAGGTCATTTATATTATCCACATGCACATTCAAATTGTAGAAGCAAGGTCCAGTTTTTGAACTTACAACTTTTTTTTGTGATGCACTCATATCCTACCTATTGAAGTTGCCCCTGAAACCTCTAGAGATATCTCAAACCTGTGAATTGCTGTATTTTTAAAAATAGTGCCTTTAATTACTGTTATTTGTGTACAGGCTTCCTCCATGAGTATACTATTTACACCTAAATCACCTCCTAGCTGAATAGATTCCATAGAGTTTCCAAAAGTGTTATGTCAATAATTATATCCATGTTTCCCAGAACATTACAAATGGAGTACTGAATTTAATTCAAACCAAATCTCTCTGAGGTAAGAAGATAGATTATTGTTTCAAAACTTCCTAAAGTATTGCTTAATCACTAGCATTGCTGCTTCTCAGAGTCAGAAACTTTCAGTCTTCTCTCCATGACAAAGTTGTAGTAAGGAAACCTGATGTCAAGGAGGCTTCCTATATTTACTCTGTGGCTGAGACCCAATAATTGTGCTTGAGGCATCACTTCTGCTTCCAGCGGGGCAGCTGGGTGTGAATTCTTTCTTTGCCACCTTACTGTGTGTGACCTTTGGCAAGTATCTTAGCTTTTTAAATCTTAGTTTTCTCATCTATTGATTAGGGATAATGACAATGCAGTAATATACTACCTACTCCATAGGGTTATTATTAGGATTAAATTATATCTTGCAAAAAATGCATAGAAATTAGAATATAATGAATACTCTGAAAGGACTATTATTGATACTATTATATTCTTTCAAATGTAGATTATTTTAATGTAACTATCCAAGGAAAACTGGTGCAAACATTTTTAAAATGAAATGACTTTATATTTACCTTAATGAATAACCCCAAATCAATGATTTTGAACTTTAAATATCAATATTTTCATGAATCTGGTCAGTAATTTAGCTAGCCACACTTATTTAGATAATATGCCAGGTAGCTGAGGGGCAGAGGATCAAAAATTAATGTGGCAGAAGGCTTCCTTGCTTTTGAACAGATCAATATCTGTAAGTGAACCAGAGGCGCTTACAACTACATATCCAGGAATGAATTAAAAATAGATTCACTGTTTGATGGAGTTAGGATCTGAGATTATGGACTCTGCTGAAACCTGAATACCTATTCCTCTTCTATGATCCTGTCTTTCCGTAATGCTTGTCAATTAGAATAGGTATTGATATGCCTGGATGCTTAAACGGATATTGAAGAATTGAGCTTTTTGATCTGCAATAGCTTTGATTGAATATACAAATATAAATAATAATCATTCTTTAGTAGAATCTTTGTACCTAACAGCATATGGACAAATATCTTATTTAGACATTATAGACATCCTTCAACCTCATTAAAGATATAATAAAGCTGGGGGTAGGGGGGAGAAGAGGACAATTTCAGAATCTAAAATGAGGCTATTCTGCTTTCTTGTGAAGAGACTAAAAGAAAATTAAAATTTTAAATCTGGTTATGAAAATATTGATGGAAATAAAATGAAAGATAGGTCATATTCTTCCCCAGTCCCAGATTATCATTTACTAATTCAACTGATAGAAGCTCTGTTTTGTGCAAGACATTATACTGTGTGCTGGGATATGAGGATGAGCCAGAGCATACAGGCAATAGAAACAGAATTGCATGTTGATTATAATGTGATAAAAGCTTCCAACCCAAAATGATATGACAGCATCTAAAAGGGTGACTTGATCTTATCTGTGTCAAGGTCCTGGGGTAAGAAGGAGCTGACAGATTTGAGAGACTGAGAGAATGCTAATATTGTTTAAGGACAGAGACCAAGGAAGCTGGTGGTATGGTCAAATCATCTTAGGTTATATTGAGTATTGCTTTTAATTTTTTTTGAAGCAGTGAGACACCATTGGAGGATTTTAAACAGGGAAGCTGTAAGCTTATAACTAACTGCTGTGTGAAAAAAATAGATTCGAAAACGAGAAAAGTGGGCGGGAGGGAAGTCTTATTGGGAAGTTATGGCAGTAGTTTGGAAGAAGACATAATGGTAGCTTGACTCAGTTTAGTGGCATTAGAGATAGAGAATACTAATAGAAAAGGCAGATGGCTTTGAGAAAGTGATGTTTAGAAGGAGTAATAGGCATCACTTAAGAGATGGTTTGGAATTGTTTGGGGATGAGTAAGAGATAGATGATTCCAAGTTTTCTGCTTGAGCTATTATGTGGGTGACAGTGGTCTTTGCTAAGAAAATGAGGTTAGTCTTGGATACCGTTGCATTTGAGGTGCCTTTGAGAGATTCATGTAAGAGTGTTGAGTACACAGTTGGGTAGATGTTTCTGAAGCTTAAAGAACTCAGTAAGAGGCAGCTGTAAAATGTGAAAACTATCATTTTGAGGCAAATGAAAGGAAACACTCTGTACTCATCATGTGTACCAAGGAAACTTGTGCTCTTACCTTTCTTGCATGGGAGTAGTAAATAGAAGTAGGCTGCCCAAGGATTTAGATGCATGCAATGTTTGGAAATGCTGTTTCTCAGAGCTCCGAGGTATCTTGAAGGTGTCTCCGAGTGTCTTATGTACTGAGGGGGTGTCTGGACAAAGGAGGCCAGGTCCTGCACCTCATTTCTAGGAAAGGGGCTCTGCTTATAAGTACTATATATACATTGCAATTTCAAATGATATTTTACTTTTAAAATGATTCATTTTTTTAATTAAAAAAATGTACATCCATGGATAGAAACTCTCTGAAATATTATTAAAGAGTAGTGAGGCATCTCATTTTATATCCCAAACATATGAGGATGAGGTCATGAAGGGCAGCAACTAATATTTATCTCCCAAATTATTTATTTAGAAACTAAATATTGGATTAGAAGGACTATTTGTTTGGTCTCATGCAAAATTATTTTTATCCTTATGTAAATTTCAGAAACAATGGGGCAAAAGTTGCTTCAGTTTGCAGTTTCATAATGTGAGTTTTGCCTTGTCATCTGAGGTTACCTATACACTGAACTGAATTATCTCCTTTCAGCTTGGAGATTTTTTCCAGTTGCATGGAATACAGACAAGTGGTTCACATTCAATATTCCTTGCCTTGCGATGGAATAGCCTAAGATATATTTTGTCTTGCTACTTTTTCAATAGTCTTATTATTAATTTATATTTTATCATGCCTTTTACTGTAACATCATTTTCAGGATCAGTGAGTAGTCTTGATCTTTTTCTTGCTAAGTGGGACAAATAATTACCCCACAAGGAATGTCCCTCTACTACAGCAATGGAAAGGTATAATTTCAGCTTTCTTATGTCCTATCAAGCTGACACTCAAGCCTAACAAATGTGTGCTGGGAGAAATTGACATTTTTCTCTCTTATATTTCATTACAATCCACATGAACAAACACAGTTTTAACATAGATCATTTTACTAGTAGGCCAGTGAAACCTTAGAGATCAATATCACAGGCTAAGGGAGAAGTTATATCGTGGAATTAAACTTTATGATTCATTTGCAAGGATGAAAACGTAACTTGGCTCATGTGAGTTAGTAAATACTGCTAAATTTATTGGAATATTGATCTGTTTTCAGGGGAAGGATTAAATGAATTTCAAAATGGGGAGGTTATAAATGTATGCAAAGCATTTTCTACTGTGATACAAATCCTCGGCCATTTCACTTTACAGGTCTGTAAAGAGGTTGCTGATACCTGAAAATTCTGTTGTAAGTTGTAACCATCATCTATCACCAAGTCTGTATATGTGTATTCCTGAGAAAAAATAGTGACAGGGACAGATTAGTTTCTGCATAGCATCTGTCAGTGTAGAAAGCCACTTTATTTTACAGTTGAGAAGCTTAACCACCTTTCGCAGGTAACATAGAGCCTATTCTAAGGCACGCTCTCTAATTCCTTTAACAAGTGGCATGGAGGAGCTATAACTTCTTACTTGACTATCATATTGAATGATATTAACTAAGCATCATTTTTCATTTCACTTTTAAAGTGATTTGTAGATGATCCCACAATTGTGACTATATGTAAAAACTCAGACGACGCTAGTTTTTAATCTGTCTAGAGAGAAAAAAAAGAGTTGCATATTCAATAAAAAGTTTTGGTATATTCTGTACCAGTGTGCTGGCAATATTTAAGGTACTGGATATATTTAAGATGCAGAGAATTTTTGTTCGGGTTTGAAGAGAAAAAACAAGAAACTAAATTTACTTAAATTGTTGAAAGGATAATTATTTCTATTTCTATCTGGAAATAACTTAGGTGCAAATAAAATACACGTTATAAAATTAATTTGTCAGTAATATGAAAAAACACTCTTGATGTAAATATATTCTCTTTATAAACTGCCTAATGTTCTCTCCTACGTAGAGAGCAAAATTTGGTAACAACAATGTGTAGTGAAATTTTCTATAGCTTCTTAAATTTTCAGATTTTTAAATACAAATATTTTTTTGAGAGAGAGGAAGGCAGAGGGAGAGAAAAAACAACAACAAATATCATTGTGAGAGAGAGCCCATCTATTGGCTGCCTCCTGGGGATCAAACCCACAATCAGAGCATGTGCCCTGATCAGGAATGGAACCAGAGACCATTTGGTGCATGGGATGATGCTCAACCAACGGAGCCACATTGGTCAGGGCCAAATGATATAATTTTAAATAAGAAAATCGCTTCATCCCTAGCTGGTTTGGCTCAGTGAATAGGTGTCGGCCAGCGGACTGAAGGGTCTCGGTTTGATTCTGGTTTAGGGCACATGGCAGGGTTGCAGGCTCGATCCCCATTAGGGGGCGTGTAGTAGGCAGATGATCAATAATTTTCTTTCATCATTGACGTTTCTATCTCTCTCTACTCCCTTCCTCTCTGAAATCAATATATATTAAAAAAAGAAATAAAATTATTTTCTGTTTTGGGGCGATTTTAAAATAAAGTATATCAGTAATTTTATCTAAAAGTTAAGTGTTAATCACACAATACTGGTATTTATTTAAAAACTCTGTAACTATTGGAAACTATAACTTAAATTATGCATTTAAAATAATGCAGTTTCCCCCTCCCCCTGCCCTCTTTTCTTTATTTAATCTTTGGATTGCTTAAGATGATTTGTTAAAGTTGGTCTGCAATCACACACTGAAGTATTCAGTGGATACTTTATGTTCATAGTAATGAAAAATCTAGGCTTTATTCTCTCAAACTGATTTCCAAATAGAACAAATTAAATGAGATTTTATTTGCGTAATAAAATAAAGAGAACTTGAGTATAGTTTATGTCATAGAAACCCTTTATATTCTTGGCATTCCATTTAATTTTTAACACCAATTTAACATGTGACAGTGTGCCCTTTCTAGTGTGACATATTGACAGTTTTCAAAAACGTGTTATCACTTACCTGTTCCTTTTCGAGAAAATATTGTCCTTCTTCTTAAAGAAAAGAAAGATAATCTGAGAATAAAACGGATCAATGTGCAACAGTATCACAGAACTGCAATATATTTTACTGGTTAGCTTAAGAAATATCTATTATATGTGGTTATAACTATAATCCTTAATTTTAAAGTTTTATTTTTAACAATAAAATGCTTCTTAAAGAAACCCATTGAATGCTAATTTTTTATTTGTAGGAGCTATGGCTTTAAAAGTTTGATGAAATGCTTAATTCTTATACTGTGTTGTGGTCAGGGACGAGTTCCAATAACACAATGCTTTCTTTGAGTTCCTGTGCTTAACATTTATGTGAAATTTGAATGTTAATTTCTCTTAAAATCCTTTTGATAGCATCCTGCCCAGACTCCCCTCAACACCCCTATGCATACAACTTATCTTCTCAACTGGTAGTTGAGTTGTGTGAAAAATTACTTTCCCTTTACTTGGTGTTCTTTTATATCAATTTTTATGTTAGCTTTGATTTGCTTATGAGTTCCTTTTTTTTTTTTTTTGGATAAGGAGTTCCTGGAAGAAAATGTGGGTTTTCACTTATTTGTCATATTTTCCATCTCAAACACAGTATCGAGCATAATAATCACATGGTATTGAAGAGAAATATACAAAAAATAAAGAAATTTTAGAAAAAACAATGAACTTTTATGTGAGTCATTTTAATTTTAGCACTATTAATGGACTACATCAGCTTCATAATTTAATGACCTTTCTTTTTACCTGTCTTGGCAAACTATAAAATATGAAGAGTTTACCTCAGTAACTGCTTTATATCACATGAGAACATGTCCTGACCGAATGTCTGCAGAAGACTTCCAGACCTGTTTCATTATTCATTAAAATGCTCTTCAGGAAGCTGGATTTGGTGAAGGCTTGCAGTGCTGTATTTTTATAGGAAATCTTTGGCTGTATTTAGTTTCCTTGGTGTAAGTTGTTATGTGATCTCAGCACAGTTGTCCAGATCAGAGCACTTTTGTACTTTTGCGGTAGTTCTAAAACTGGCTCTTGGCCAGATTACTACGCATTATCCATAAGTAACCTGAAATGGCTAGATAGCATTTTCAATGATAGGATACTGAAACACCAAGCAGGAGCCCCTGGGAGCTAGCTTTCTCCTACGATTTGATTCTGGCAATAAAAGAGAGCTGTATCTCTTTGACTTTGCTCTTTTCCAATCCTTACCTTGCAGTATTTACTTTTACTAGTAAATAGTTGGCTTCCAAATATCAAATGCTATCTGCATTAATATGAAAGTTGGTTTATTCTGGAAGAGTATCAATTAGATATTATTTCCTTTTTGACTTTGGACTTTCAAATCAGAGGAAGATAATTCCATATTCAAAAATATATGCTGTTTATTAAAACAGAAGTAAAGATTGTTACTGTTGTAAATGAGATGTTTCAGTGTTAGTTATAATATATACTAATTAATAGGTACTAAGATTACAAAAATATATTTGCTAACATAGCAAATACCAGCCTTGTATAAATATGAGGATTTGGTCATCAGACATTTGAAAATCACTATTATGGAAACATACTCTTGGCATTCCAATTTGAATTTATGGGCATTCACAATTGTAAAGTTGCTTTGGCATTCATTTTTAACCCCTTCACTCCTAAGACCTTTTCTTTATCTCAGACTTATTTCAGTCACTTGTGATAGGATTTTCATGTCAGAATGGAAGACTCAGTGTTTTTACTTAGCGTTTTAAAAAGTAAAACATCCTCTAATTGTGTTTGTAAAAACAGCTCAGATTTCCAAGGAATTAAGGCCCTATTGGGTTTAGCAGAGTGAATGAAGGGGAGAATTATAAGAGATAACTATGGAAAGTTAGCAAAGAGGCAGCCAACATACCATCTTCTAGATTCTGGTAAAACTTTCGATTTTATCTGAAGTACTGTGGGAAGCCACTGAAGAATATTAACAATAGAGGAGGAGGATGAGAGGGAACTGATATAGATTTATATTAAAAAAATGTGGGTATTGTTTGACAACTAGTTGGAGAGAAATAGAGAAATAAGAGGAGAATCATGAGGACAAATAACTTGTCTATTGCAGCAATCCAAGGAGACAAAAGGGAGTTTGAAAATAGGAGGATAAAATGGAGATGGTAAGAAATGCATGGAGTTGATATACATTAATACATAGAATGAACATGTCTTAATAATATGTTGGATCCGAAAAATAAAGGAGTGACAAGAATCAAGGTGAGATTCAGATCTCTGGCCTAAGCAATGTGTAAATGCTGAGGTCATTTAAGTAAAATTGGATGCACCTGTGGCGAAACGCCTTGTTTGGGAGTAAAAGGAGGAGAATAGAGTTAATAGGTAAGTGGTTGAAAACTTAGTCTTGTATTAAGTCTTGTAAGAAGAGGACCTTTGCTGCCTCTACCTTGGAAGAAAAGTGGGAAGTTGTCACAGAAGAGCTAAAGGGAAGATATATTTATCAATAGTGTGCTCTCTGTATGACAAATTGTATTTGGAAGACTTTTTTACACATAGATTACCAATGCTAGAATCCTAAATCTTTGGGGCCTAAGACATGCTTGTAATAAATAAACAAGTAACTAATATGTACTTTTAGTTTATTAGATTATGTCTTAGATATGTCTTTCCACATTTAATGTAGAAATAGGTCACTGGAGGATGATAAATTTTAGAAGTCCTTATTATAAGGGAATTAGGCTCACTCAATCATATTTGAGAAATATGTGTCAGAGTCTAGTAAGACATTCATTATGTATAGTGGTGCTCTGTTACTTTGGAAAAGAAAACAAAAGACTAGGTTTGAGATTACGGAATGATAAATATCCTAAAGCTGTGGAAGAAACAAATCTAAAGGAATAATCAATCTAATGTATGTGCTCCTAGCCATACAACTTACAAAACAAACTAAAAGCTTTCTTTTTTTCAGCTTTGAGCTAGATCAGACTAATATTTTAGAAAATGGTGATAGCTATTGTCTGACCAATTTGATGTGTAGACTGAATCACAAAATTCGCTATTAGCCTAAAGCTTAAGTATTTTGTAGGAAGGGGAAAAAAACTGAAGCTGGTAAGTTGACTTCCATGTGGGATGGGGCCCACCCAGGGTTCTAAGCTGGCTTTGGTAACTTTCAAATCTTTGGGAATGTACATTCAACTGACCTTTGGGAAATAGAGTAAAAAGAAACAGGGAAGCTTTAAACAAAACCATCCTCAGAGTTTCACTGCACAAAACCTTTTCAAAGATCCTCAGCCAAAACAGATCATCACATAAATATCAGAGACATTGGAGGCTAATTGTGGTAAGGAATTCTTTTGTAATGTGGGGAACAATATACATCTCATTCCAGTGGACCCTTGGCTGGGGCAGGATTGTGGTGGGACAAAAAATTTGAGAAGAAGCTGACTCTTGGCCCAGCCAAAGCTGAGGGTGCAAAGGCCTGAGGGTAAGCCTGAATAGGAAGGTAGAGTGAGGGACCAAATGTCCAGAGGATCTATCCAAGTCAGAAAGATTGTAAGATCTGAGGCTGCACTGTGGCACATGGGTAAGATTCAGAGGAAAAAGGTCACCTTTGTTATAAGGTCCAAGTCAGGGAAGGGTATCTGGATGGAGCATTTCCTCTCAGAGACTGTACATTCACTCCTCAAAGAAGGAACTATTGTTAAGGCTCAAGTGGGCTGCATTACAAGAAAAGAATGAATTTGTTGTGGTTCAGATAGAGCAGTTTATAAACTACTGGTGATATAGACCTATAAGCAAATAATTATCACATAATGCATTAAAAAGAGACATTGTTGTGCAGTGGTTAAGGGGATGGGTTTGACCTACATTTGATTCTCATTTCTGGCCATGTTAACTTTGAGAGATTATTTAGTTTTTAAACTTACACTTCTACTTCCTTAAAAGGGGGTATAATAATACTGATGTTATTGGGCTGTTGTTTGTAGATCCGCATGTTGAAGACCATGAAACATTTCTAGTTTACTCGGGACTGGGTTTGACTTAATGCCAAAGAAAGAAATAAACAATGTGGAAGACTGATGGCTTCAATAATGTGTTTGAAGTAACAAGAAAGTGAAATCACATACATGAAATATTAATTTGAAATATTAATTCTCTTAATCTTTCAGAGAATGTATCAGACTATTTTGTTCTGAAATTTGATAATTGAGTGGATTATAATAGCTATATTTTAATGTTATGCTTTTAATTAATAAGTTTTAAATAATTAACGAAGTGTCAAACACTGTTTATTTAAATGTTTGAAACAAAGTGGTAATTATATGTTCAGTACATTTTAATATCTCATGCATGTTTATAATTAGTGTGCTAAGATAGTATACACTTGTTCATTTAATAGTATACACTTGGTTCTGAGGAAGAAGTTCAGGCATAAACTGTGCTTTGATGAAAATAAAAAAACTGAATATCAGGAATGTTTAACACTAGAATGTTGCTTCCTACCCTCACCTGTGGAAGTGTAATTGGAACTAAAATAGAATAGGACCAGATAATTTAATATTAAATTATTAATTTCATATGTAATTCATTGAAAAATACAAGTATGGACAAAGTTGGATTCAACCTGAACGTGAAATGATCTGATTGTATACTTTCATTCTGGGCTTTTGGGTCACAGAACTGTTTTCTTAGTAAGAGTTGTAGGTGGTTCTGGAATAAGTGTATCCTTCCTAGTAATTCTTCTAAAAAAAACACTTTAAATATATTGTCCAGGATCATCATGCTAGTCTGAAAAACATAGCAGAACTAATATCCTATATAATAAAAGCCTAATATGCAAATAGACCAAATGGCTGAGCAACTGGTCGCTATGATGCACACTGACCACCAGGGGGCAGATGCTCAACCCAGGAGCTGTTCCTAGCCGGCAGGCCTCAAGCCAACCAAGGCCAGTGCCAGCAGGGACCGCCCCCCCGGTCTCCCTGCTGGTCACCCCGCGGAGGGAGGTGACCAGCGGTAGAGTGCGGGGCCGGCGAGCGAGTGGCACCAGGCCGGCCAAGGTGGGTGCCAGTGGGGGCCCTTTGATTGCCCCGCTGGTCACCCTACAGATCAGCTCTGATCGCCAACCAGGCCTAGGAACCCTACCTGTACACAAATTTCATGTACCGGGCCTCTAGTATATACTAATATCTATATATCTATATATCTATATATCTATTATCTATCTATCTATCTATCTATCTATCTATCTATCTATCTATCTATCTATCTATGGTGTTCATTGACCCACATTCTCCTTCAGCCACTGCCCCATTTCTTTCCCATTCACAGTGTTATAGCCACATATATATTCACATATATGTGTGTGTGTGTATGTAATAAAAGCCTAATATGCAAATTGACGTAATGGTGGAATGAGCCAGTAGAACGACCGGTTGCTATGATGTGTACTGACCACCAGGGGGCAGGTGCTCAACACAGGAGCTGCCACCAGCCTGCAGGCCCCAGGCCAGCCAAGGCTGGTACCAGTGGGGGACCCCCTCTGATTGCCCCACCTGTCACTCCTAGCATTGGATCCATATTGGTGGTCAATTATTGTTAAGATTGCTCTTACCATCTATCCTTTCATTGCTCATTTTATGTCTGTTTTGCTTACTGTTCTATTCTTAGTACTGAGGACAAAAAATAGGGTTCTATGGAAAGTAACCTCAAATGGTAATCTGATCATAAATATCTAACTGCAGGTTATAGTGGGTAGTCCAGCCCCAGGCCTATAACATCTAATCTAATAAAAGACAAAAGGGGTAATTGACCGTACCTTCACTACGCCTCCCATTGGATAATCAACGTGTTATGTAAGTTAACCACCAACAAAGGTGGTGGCTAATTTGCATGGGATCCGGGCCTGCGATCTGCGACCAGGGGAGATGGGGCAGACACTGAGGGATTGGGCATGCCATCTGCCACCGTGGGAGCAGCCCTAAGCCAGCAGGTGGTTATTTCCCGAGGGGGTCCCAGACTGTGAGAGGGCACAGGATGGGCTGACAGGCCCCCTCCCCTGCCAGTGCACAAATTTTTGTGCATGGGCCTTCTATTCTATAATAATAAAAGAGTAATATGCAAATTGACCCAATGGCTGAACAGCAGAATGACCTTCTGGATGACCTTCTGGTCGACCACACTATGACATGTACTGCCTCCAAGCCAGCCAAGGAGGATGCAATGCGATTGGTTGGGGAGCCCTGCCATTGCTCCATGATTGCCCCCAGAGGGAGTCCTAGGTCACTGGCTGGTGGGGCGATCAATGGAGGGGTCGGGGGGTGGGAACGGATGTGGGCAGTGCCAGACCAAGGCAGGTGCAGGTGGGGGGTGGGGCTGGCTGCTGGCACCTGGGGGAAGCCCAGGTGCCGGCAGTTGGAGGGAAACCCAGATCCTGGAGGGAAGCCTGGGTGCTGGTAGCTGGAGGGAAGGAAGGTCTACCCTTGCATGAATTTCGTGCATTGGGCCTCTAGTCTTTAATAAAAGCTTTATCTTTACCTTAAGCAAGTCCTGTCCATTGTTTCTGTGCATCTAGGTCAGGGGTGGGCAAACTTTTTGACTCGAGGGCCACAATGGGTTCTTAAACTGGACCGGAGGGCCGGAACAAAAGCATGGATGGAGTGTTTGTGTGAACTAATATAAATTCAAAGTAAACATCATTACATAAAAGGGTACGGTCTTTTTTTCTTTTTTTCATTTCAAACGGGCCGGATCCGGCCCGTGGGCCGTAGTTTGCCCATGACTCATCTAGGTTAATATGGCTTTGAAACAATTCATGCAAGCTTTTCTTTGTAAAGTATTTTTGAGAGACTCAAAGGTATTACATGTATGACCTATACATTTTATGTTTTTACGAGGTATGAAAATTTATAAACATATACAAAAATTTGGATAATTTAGCAACTCTAGATATTCTCTATAAATTAAATATCCAGTTCATGCTGAATCTATAATAATCTATAATAATAAAAGTGTAATATGCTAATTAGACAGACAGCCAAATGACCTTCTGGACATCCTTTCAGATGACCTTCTGGACCAAACTGGGACTGTGAGGTCTGAGGCAGCTAGGGCTGCGAAGGCCTACTCTTTCACGAATTTCATGCATAGGGCCTCCAGTAGATGTATAAAAATGTTAAAATGGCTATCCATTCACTTAATAAAAGATTCAAATATTAGTATTATACAATATACTGAATTGAACATAAAAGTTATATTAGTAAAATTAATAATTTCTTCCTCTGTTCACTATAGTGGGCACTATTATTATGATCATATTCTGTTAATATACTACAAGATATGCTACAAAAATACAAACATTTTGAGGTAATGGTTTTTATTTTCTTGCTTTTCAAAAAATGTGTTAAAGTCCACTGTGCATCCATGATTATATTTTATTTAGTTAGAATAGAGCAATATTTTTCTTATTATTTTATTTATGTATTTTGATTAAAATATTTTTGTTAGTATTATAAAATATCAAATCATCTAACAAAGTTGAAATCTTTAGTGGAATGAACCCATCTATTTCTATATATGATAAAGAATATTGTTAATAGATACTCCTTAGGTCAGTGTAAACTCTTTTAAATTATTTCCATGTAGAGAAATTGGTTATCAACTTTAAAATAGGTTAATTATAAACATTTTCATATCTATGTTGACTCTTTTCCATTTTAAGTTCATTTATTAAATATTTAAATATTTAATTTAAAAACTCACATTGATAACATGTAAAATGTATAAATCAGCTCTTGATTTGCTTATGTGGTAAAGGTGTTTGAGCAACTCAACACAATTTAATTAAAACATATTTTATTTATGTAAACACTAAACATAGCAATAAACTCAATGTTGTGTTAGATATATGAATAGACACCAATTGTACATATAGTTTTTAATAAACAAAGGGTTATATGTAAATTAATAATTAGATTTTGTTGTTCTCAAGGAGCATAGAGGCACATTAGATATATATCCAGCTATTTCATAACTGACATGTTAATTTAATTTTAATTGTGTTGAATACAAAGAATTATTGTCTACCTTTGATTTTTCCTCCCACATGATTATTTATGTTACTGGTTTGCCATAGAATAGCTAAATAAAGTATTCAATTCATCTGAAATTCTAAGCCATCTTTTTATAAGATGGAATATATATTGAAAAAGAGATTAGTTTCTGAGATGGACCTGAAAATGAATATGGGCCAGACTTTTTTACTACACACTGTAGATCTATCTCTGAGTGTGTTTTATTTGCAGTTACTATCTCAGTGGATGTATAGGTCAGCACTTAACCTCTGATTGTATCATGGCCACAAAAATTGATCTGATGTCTCTCAATTAGTTCTGATCATTGATGGTGGGGGTGGGGGCGAAAGTAGAGAACAGGCATTAAAATTTTCCCATTGGTGAAGAGAACACTTTTAGCATAGTTATCTTTCAAATATATGTCTTTAATTGTGAAGAGAATAAACTTAATTAGAAAAATACCAGGTGAATGGTGGCTCAGTCATATTAGCATTTTATATATTACTAGCAGCCCGGTGTACATAATTCGTGCACATTAAGAGGGAATTAATTAGCAGAAATATTTTAATATTGCTATTTGCCCTTTCTCTATAATTGAAGTGTGAGAGATGAAAGTTGTGATGCAAACAATGATTGATAAAGTGATTCAACTTATTCTCATATCTCCCTGTACACCACATAAAGAGTGAAAACACTTTCAGAGTGCTTGACTGATTTTCCTTGTGATGAAGTATTTAGAACTTGAATTGTAACGTCACATGCTCTTCAAACTTGAGAGAAAGCAACATATAATTGACCATGTGCGAAAACGTGTTCAGTTAGGAATATGCCTACTCTGTCTAGAGTTTGTCCTTGTGATGAATTAATAGTCACCACAAATGCTGGAAATAAAACTAAAAGACAAAACGGACATCATCCAGAACCACAGGAAGGCTGGCTGAGTGGAAATTCTACAACTAGAAGGAAAGAGAAAAGCACACTGAGACTCAGAGGAGGTGCGGAAATAAAGTGCATAGGTATGGAGGCGCACGCGGCAAGGGCTGGCAACTGAGGACAACGATGTCTTTTTCAATCGGGAGGGAGACACAAGCTCCCGACTGCTCTGAACTCCAGTTCTGGGTGAGTCTCTGGGGACCCAGACTCATACAGGGAGAAACTGGACTGTCTGGGATTGGTCATAACTCGAGGGTGGCTTTCTCTCAGAGGTGCTTGCAGGGATTACCTGGACACTGAGACATGGGGCCTCTTAGGGGAGGATTGAGGA
>NW_006286231.1:3404424-3407951 GCF_000327345.1 Myotis davidii
TGAGACATTGTCGAAAATCCACTCCAAGAAGGAGGAGAACTTTCCCACCAAATACAATATTCAGACTCATAATTGCTCTTAGTAATCTGTCCATGGTGTTTATAGCATGACTGGGTCCATTCATCAATAATGAGAAGTTGGGCCTTTTTAATAGTTTTAGCAACTTTGCTCTTTATATCTTTATATTAAATGAAGTTTCATTTAATGGAATTGGTAATTTATACTGGGAATGAAAGGTGCTTCCACCCAGAAGTAAATTTGCAGTAATTCCTGTAGATGCTGTGGGTAAAACAGTACCACTACGACCTCTAATATAATGTATTAAAACTTTATACAGATATGCAGGTGAATAGGATTCCTAGTTGGCAGGCCCCTGCCAGCAAGCTGGCTACCTGTCTATTCCGTGAGGAATGGGGCTCCCTCCTCTCTCCTGTCAGGGTCTGGGGTACAGGTGAATGGGGTTCCTGGCTGGCAGGCTACTGACAGCAAGGTATCCAACAGCAGATTCTGTGAGGAATGGGGCTGCCTCCTCCCTACTATTAGGGTCTTGTTTTAAGGCCGACCACGCCCTCTGTTGGGCCAGACCCAGAGTTCCGCCACACTGTGGCCTCTGCCTCAGCAACCCAGGACTGACTGCTGCTGGGCACTCCTGGCGCTCCGAGGATGGTTTCGTCCCTTAGGCCTTGCAGGAAACAGCCCAGGGAGGGTGCAGCCTTTGGCAAGGCAACCCAGGACTCAGTATTTCTCCGCTCCGCTTCAAGGGCGGGTTCCTGCCTGAAACCTTGCCCTGCAGGCAGGTTCGGGGACCCCTTGGGGGATGCCCACTCCCTACTGGCAGAGGGCGCAGCCGTTACCAAGGCGACCCCTGCAGGACTGACTTCTTTCCGGTTGGTCGAGCTTTGGGACGTGATGTTACACCCAGGGTTTTTATGTACGTAGATACTAGTGGCCCAGTGTATGAAATTCATGCATAGGGAGGGGTCTTCCCTCAGCCCAGCCTGCACCCTCTCCAATCGGGGACCCCTTGGGGGATGACTGACCTTCGTTTTAAGCCTGATCCCTGTGGGATCGGTCCTAAACTGGTAGTTGGACCTCCCTCTCGTAATCTGGGACCACTGGCTCCTAACCACTCCCTTGCCCTCCTGCCTGATCACCCCTAACTGCCTCTGTCTGCCTGCCTGATTGCCCCTAATACTTTTGCCTGCCTGCCTGATTGCCCTTAACTGCCCTCCCCTCCCGGCCTGGTTGACCCCAACTGTCCTCCCCTGCAAGCCTGATGTCACCCCCAACTGCCCTTCCCTGTTGGCCTGATTGCTCCTAATGGCCTCTACCTTGGCCCCCACCACCATGGCTTAGTCTGGAAGGAAGTTGGACATCCAGAAGATGGCCGGTTGACCTGGTCTGATTAGCATATTGCCCCTTTAGTAGTATAGATAGATTATATAGGATAGTATTGCTTAAATGTGGGGGAGGAGCCTTTTTCATCAGTAGGATATGCTCTTGGCAGACAAAAATACATAATCCCTATATTGGGATTGATAATCAGCCATACGCACTATACTGCCAACCGGTTATTTAAAAAAAATTGAACCGCTTTCTTATACCTTACACCACACAGCTGTTGCCCTTAAAACCCCTCCTCAGCCCCCACCTTAGATTCTGCCTTCACAGTTCTCCCAGATTAGGTTCTGATTGGTTGGTTTCTATGCCAGTCAGCATCAAAAGCTCCGCCTCATAGGCAGTCATTGGCTCCTTGCACTTCACCCAGATTGGTTTTTGATTGGTCAGTTTCTACACTAGTCAGTGTCTCCGGGCCTATCAACGAGCCTGATCAGAGAGGCTAGGCTGATCAGCAGCCCCAGCGGAGGCCTAAGAGAAAGAGGCGAGGCTGATGGCCAAGAAAGAGAGGCAAGTGCTGATCAACAACTGCTACAGATAAGATCCTGCTTTTCTTTGCAGGCCTCCCTTCCTGCCTGATCCGCAGCCCCCTCAGCAGTCAGTGCTGGGTTGCAGTGGCAACCCAGCACTGACTGCAGGACTGACTTTCAGTGGAGCCTTCAGTATTTGGGTGTTATGGACACTGGCTTTTTATATATTAGAATATATATCTTAGCTCTGTATAGATACATATTTAACAGGAAACAAACTCTCATATATATAAGAAATAAAAAAGGAACACAATAGATACATCCTTTCCTATATCAGAGTTTAAAATGCTTCAGTTCTTATGCTACTTAAGATTTGTTATTGTAACTTATTATATAAATCATTGCTATCAGAAGAAATCTAATTTAGTAGATTTAAGCAGTTTTATTTTTAAGTTGTGAATGAAAAGTATGAGAAAACAAAGTAAAGTTAGTTGTTCCTGATTCTAGATAAGATATAAGGCATAGCATCATTGATGGATTTTTAAGAAAATCCCTTTGTTGAAGTAGGGGTTTCTAATCAAAAAGTGAGAGCCTGCCATTTAAATCAATGAGGTATCTGATACACTGTGTTAGCAGCCTCTCTGTGGTTTCCCAATATTCCCTTAGGGGAAAACATGGCTCTCAATGAACAACTTTTCTTATTTTATTGTCGATTTGAACTCTATTTTCATTTGGAATATATGCTACCACACTGTCTTCTCCTAAACTAGTAAGCCTAAGGCTTGGAGGAAATGAAAAAAAAGCTTCAATTAAAAAAAAAGATAAGGAGGATTTTATTTTCAGATATTTCAAATGTTCTTAATTTCAATAAGTGTTTTTCTCCAATATTTAGTGTGTTTAGTTTAGTTTTTGTACTCTCTGACCTGAAAAAGAAACCCTATATTCTTTCTTTACATTTTCAAATCCTTTTATTCCCCCTAATATTTTACACAACAAAGAACAAGTAGCTTGCCATTTGAATGTTGTTGTGAAAATGTGTAGATTTCAGGTACTGCCTCAGAGGTGCCAGCCAAAATGAAACTAATCAGTATTGTTCTAGGCAGTTACCAGCAGATAGCAGCAAATTAGGTTATTCTTTGACTTTTTATATATATAAAATGTAATGACTTTTTTATTGCCTAAACACATAAAAATTAATTTGCTACAGTTGACTGACAAAAGTATTTTGATTTCTCTGCTCAACATGAGCAACAGCAACCCTTTTCTGAAACACAGGGTTAACTTTTCTCCAAGTAAATAACCATTTTTATTATTTTTGAAGCTGAAATCAGGCATCAAATGGGTCCAGGCTGCCTGTCACTACTTGAGCCACTTTAGCATTCACAGGGTTGAAGCCTGTATGAGCATTTATTCCAATAATGTCAGAAGAATGAGAGAGCAGAAGGTCACCCATGACAGTCTGCTCTGCACCCCTCATCCCCCTCATAAGCCAGCTGCTTATATTGGGTGGAAGGACAAAGATTATATGGAAAAATAGGCAAAAGGAATATGAATGGCTAGGCAAAAGAAATAAAAATGGGTATTACAGGCATGGGGAAGTAGGCAAAAGGAATAAAAATGGGTAAAATGGTTACAGTTTACAGGCAATTCAGGCTGGAA
>NW_006286231.1:3408057-3428209 GCF_000327345.1 Myotis davidii
TGACCATACGACTGAACAGCAAACTGCGTGGGGCAACCAGGCCAGCAGGGGCTCATGAGGGGAGACCAGGCCAGCGGGGGAGGGGGAGCAGTTGGGGGCAACCAGACAGGCAGGAGGGGCAGTTGGGGGCAAGCAGGCCAGCAGAGGGGGACAGTTGGGGGTGAGCAGGCAGGTAGGCAGAGTGGTTAGGGGCAATCAGGCAGGTAGGCAGGTGAGCGGTTAGGAGCCAGTGGTCCTGGATTGTGAGAGGGATGTCTGACTGCCGGGACCATAGGACTGAACAGCAAACTGCATAGGGCAACCAGGCCGGCGGGGGCTCATGAGGGGAGACCAGGCCAGCGGGGGTGGGGGAGCAGTTGGGGGCAACCAGACAGGCAGGCAGGTGAGTGATTAGGAGCCAGCGGTCCAGGATTGTGAAAGGGATGTCCCGGGGATTGGGCCTAAACTGGCAGTCAGCCATCCCCCAAGGTGTCCCGGATTGGAGAGGGTTCAGCTGGGCTGAGGGGAACCCCACTCCCCATGCACCGTGCCTCTAGTTTCTTATAACTATAGTCTCCACTATTTTATTTCTCCCTCCTATCCCTAACAACACTTATTCTATTTGTATCTCGCCATTGCAACCTGACCTGCACATATAGACTTTGATTCTTCATAAGGAGGGTATTTGGCATTACATTATAGCTGCCTTCTGAATTACTGGAATGAACTTTAGTTATGACATGTATTATCTTCAAATTTTAGGTTATATTTTTAAAACAGGTGGAAATAGTTTTTTTTGTTGACACTTTTCACTGCATATTCCTTACTTTTGTGCCTTCCAAAGTTTTTTTAATCAGCATAGTTTTAATGTAGTTAACATTTTTATAGCACTGTAAAGAAGTAATTACATCAGATTTCATTCTCTTAGTTTGCAACTGATAATACTGATAATCAGATAAATTAATAGATTTAAGATTGTCACATTTATAATAAATGGGAAATTGGAGTCAGACCCAGGTTCTGATGTCCTGTCTGTTGGTCTTTAGTGTATACCTCTCTAAGTTTGTTATAATGAAAGTTGTATACTCTTTAAATAACTTTTTTAAGAGTTGTATACTCTTTTCAGATAACTTTGTAGTCAAACAGAAGAGCAAACAGTGTAGTATACAGAAAATTTATTTTTGTTAGCAATGTTTTTCTGTTGTGCCTCTCCATTTTTATATTTAGGTATTCAAGGATAATAGCAACCTGAGAACTGTCCTTTTGAAAATTTCAGATACAAATTATTCTCAGCTACAAATTCATAAATGTAGCAAATATCTAACTGAAAAAATGTTCTTATTTCTTCTTATTATTTTTTGCTATTATTACATTTTTATTTATTGTTTGGGGTTTATTTTCTTCTATAATCTACCACTCACAGCTTAAGAGAAGGGACTATATATATGAAATGTAATTATGTTAGACCGCCCCCCCCCCCCCCCCCCCCCCCATGTCTGTGGCTCCTTAGACAGCTGATTAGCCACACCTTATCTATGCTTGGCCAATCAGATTCTCTCAGAAGTTTGGAAATTGGATTCATAGATGTTGGTCTCTATGGTCACTTGAACTAAGGTAATATGAAGTCAGGATGGAGGAGTTCAGTCTTTCTTGCTTTATGTAACTAGAAACCAGAGAAAGTTGAACCAGAGTGGAAGAGTTGGAGATGGAGAGATTGTAGATTACATGTATGGAGAAGAGGAGGATCAAGAGACTAAGTATACTCAGAGAAATAGAGATCCAGTTCACAAACATGTTTTTATTCCCTTATTCTAATACCCAGAATCTTGACTGCACTCCTTGCTCTTGGTTTTCTTGAGTTTTATCTGTATTGTTTGTTCATTTATTTTGTTTCATTCTTACAACCCTAAGAACCTTAAGTAAAACAAATTAAATAAAAGATACCCATATTTTAAAAATTAAATGGATTATTTATTTTTTTAAATATCTTAATTCCACATAATATTTTGTTTTACTTTAGGAATAAATATTTTATTGTCATATTTGAAAATGCATACATTCAAAAAAATTAAATTAAAAAAATTAACTCTAATCTTACTACCTGGAAGTAGCTTGTTAATATTTGGATATATTTTCTTGTAATTTGTATGACAGTACACACATTCACACACACATTAATTCTTACTGAATTGCAATCAATAATGTGTACAGTTTCATGTTTTACTATTTTTATTTAACAAAATAATTTTTAAATTACATTTAATGTAACATCATTTACCTACCCGTTTTCCTATTTCTGATTATTGTGTTTTTTAACTTACGGATATTGTAGACTCATTGGAGCTTTGATTTTTTTTTTTTATCTCTTCTTATATTGAACAAATTTTTGTTAAATACCCACTGTGTATTAAACACTTTGATACAACTAACTAATAAGCCATGTTATCTTACCTTGAGGGGATTAGTACCTTAATGTGGAAGAGACTAATACAGTGATATGTTCATCAAATTTGGGTCCATCGATTCTTTGAGGAAAAAGAGTTGAAAACATTCTTCTTAGGGGAAAACTGGGTCTTAAACTTAGTCTTAACGTATAGATAAATGACTGAAGAGGAACATACATGTAGAGCAAAAGAGACAAATTGAAAAAAATAAGCAGGGCCTAAGTCATGGTGGAGGGAGGCTTGTTTGCCATTATATAAGCAATGGACAAAACTAAAAGTTTCAAGGTGGAAGAGGGGCATTGGTAGATTTGCATTTTCAATTGATTATATGGCAGCAGAAGATGGATTATTCAGGTGTAAAACTCGAAGTGAGGAAGCTACTTGAAGTGAGAAATTATTGAAATAGTCCACATAGGAAATGAGATCTGATATTACTATATTACTATTGAAGAGGGATGAAGTCTTGGCTTTATTAAAAAGATAATGGTATTTGATGACAGGTTGGTTATCAGAGGGTCAAGACTAAGGATCATCTTAAATTATTCTCGATCTTCTAGCTTGCTACTTTTACTTTAGATATAGAATGCAAAAGGAAGGGTGTATTTAGTGGAAAGTTAAGGACTATGAACTTAGGCAAGTTTGGCTTGCATTATCTGTGGGACATCCAGGTAAAGGTCACCAGTAGTCAGCTAGTGTACTGATCATTTTATGTTGTTGCAAAAACAAAAGAAAGACATGACATATAGATTAATGGTTTAAATCACATAAATTTATTTTCTCACAATTCTGGGAGCTTGAAGTCTGAGATCGGGTGCCAACTCTATCAGGTACTCATGAGAGCACTTCTCCTGGCTTTCAAGATGATCACCTTCTCTCTCTGTCTTCAATGGTAGAAAGGGGTGAACAATCTCTCTCACTTCCTCTTTTTATAAAGCCACACACAGTCCTGTAAGATTAGACCCTAACCCTTATGACCTCATGTAACTTTAATTAACCCCTAAAGAACCTGTCCGCAGATACAGTCACTTTGGAAGTAAAGTTTTGCTCTGTGGAAAACACTGTTAAGAAAATGAAAAGACAAGCCACAGACTCCACAGGAATACAGGTTGTTTACAAATTACTTAGTTTACAAAGGATTTATATCCGGAATATATAAAGAATTCTTAAAACTAAATAATTAGCAATACTATCTAGTTACAACAAATAAATGAAAGATAAATACGATGAACAGAAGAAGATATATGGATGGCAAATACTATCCAGTTAAAACAAATAAATGAAAAGAGGCACAACCTCATTAGTCATAAAGTGAATGCGAATTAAAAATACAATGAGATACCACTACACTTCTATCAGAGTTAAAAAAGAATAGGGAAAATGGACAGTAACAAATGCTGAGAAGAATGTGGAACAACTGGAGCTCTCATACATTGTTGGTCAGAACTTGAAGTTGTCCAGTCACTTTGGAAAATAATTTGTCAGTTTCTTATAAGTTCAATATACACTTCCAATATAACTCAGCAGATGCACTACTAGGTATATACCTAAGAGAAATGAAAATTTATTTTTACACAAAATGTTATACATAAATATTTATAGTACCTTTATTCAGAATCACCCAAAACCATTGAAACATTCATGATGCCCTTCAGCCAGTGAAAAGATAAACAATCCGCAGGACAATAGTGCAGTGGACACTCAGCCCTGGAAAGGAATAAACTATTGATTTGCACAAAATCACAAGTGAATCTTAAATAGATTTTGCATCATGAAAGAGGCAAACACAAAAGCAACTTACTGTATGATTCCACTTATGTGGTATTTTGGAAGAAGTCAAATAAGTTTTCAAAGTAAAATTAGTCAATAGGTGAAATTTCTCAAATTTCTCATTAGTTATTACATCTTTATTTTGATTATTAAATGGTTGTTTTGGCAGTGTGCTGGTGTGTGTGTGAAAGATTTTTTTAATAGAAAGTATTTCGCATTAAACTATTATTTGACATAGAAATGCATGTGAATCCCTGTAGCTTAATTATATCTTTTCATGTGATATAATTGTCTATTGGAAATAAAATGGACACTAGGATTTAGTATAATTAGAAATTTAATTTGGTCCCAGAACTTACTTACATTTTGCCCACAATGGTTAACATGACTGCAAATTGTTTCTCCTGTACTGAACTACAAAGAGGAGTAATATGAAAATTAGCAGATGTCTAGCTTGCTATGATTAAACAATAATTTTTAAAGTAGAAAACATTTCAAAGTGTGGTGGTTTAAACTATTAATTGATTTTTTAAAATTTAGATAATATGTTAGGCTCATGAAGGCACAGATGCTGTGATTGCTGTGCCATTTATTAATGCCTAGGCTAATGATTAGAGCATCAGAGATATCTGATACATATTTGTTAAGTAATTTTAACAAATGTTCTTAGTAATAAGAACATTATAACTAAATATAACAAAACCATTTTTCTAGGATATGCTTTAACCGAATCTAGAATGAATATATATATAATCTTGAATATGTTTCAGGATTTTAGCATTATTATATTGCAAATATGAATTGAATCCCTTAGTCACAGTTGAGGAAGGGAGGCATAAAAAAATAAATAATCCTCTTTATGATGAAGATCTTCCATGCCTAATATTGTAGATACCCAATAAGTCTTTGCTGTTAACCTGGCTTTCTAATACATAGTGATTTTTTGATATTTTATTATAGGATTTTTAATGAGTAAACTGACATATTTTAATAGACATGTTTATTGAAGAAATGTAGTATTATGAGGATTCTACTCTCATGAAATTGCAAATAAGGCTTTGGTAAAATTTATTTATTTAAAAAATAAAGTCTAGCAATTCTAAACTTAGATTTCCCTGATTTCCTGTCTGAAGATTAGAACTTATCTATCCTGACACTAATTCAAATTAGTACCTGAGCATAGTTACAGCATTTTCATGAAGTTTGTTGTGAAGTGTAATTTGTTCTGAAGTTGAATTTTTTCTTTGATCAAACAGAAGACTCCTCTTCCATTACAAAAAATTTTAATGTTTTTTACATAGATGGCAAGTGATTCTTACCTCAAATATAATGTGGGTTTCCAGTTCTGTTGTACAGTGTTTCAGTCTCAGTTTCTCGGGGCTATTGCAAACATGTATGCTTCAGGTTGCTTTGAGAAGCCCATTCCAATTAGAGACAATATGCTCAGAAAAAAACAGGGGACAATGACACCAATATGTTCCTTCAAGTAATGGAGCAGGATCCCTACCCAAGACTTTAGGTCTTGGTTCAAAGGAATAATTTTCAAAATTCTCAAATTTCTTGCAATTCTAAATATTGGAAAGAAGTTTAGAGGCGAATATCTTATTGTATACTCATAGTTACATTGAAGTCAAGCCAGTCCACGGATCACAAAGAAATAAAAAGACCCTCTCAGGTAGACGCCTCTTGCAATGAGTTTTACAAGTATTTCAAATGTGTAAATTCCAAGCAACATATTCTCTAATGCTGGCCTCCATTTTGGCAAATCAGTTATGGACAAAATATGCAGTCAATCAAAATGCTAATTAAAATTAACAGTCGAGAAAGGGGATGTACCAAAATCTTAGTAGTTGTCTTCTAATTGAATTGAAAGAACACAATGTATACCAGGCATTAAATCTGAAGATAGATCTTTTTATTTTTTAATATATTTTATTGATTTTTTTACAGAGAGGAAGGGAGAGGGATAGAGAGTTAGAAACATCGATGACAGAGAAACATCCATCAGCTGCCTCATGCACGCCCTCTACTGGGGATGTGCCTGCAACCAAGATACATGCCCTTGACCGCAATTGAACCTGGGACCCTTCAGTCTGCAGGCCAACGCTCTATCCACTGAGCCAAACTGGTCAGGGCCTGAAGATAGATCTTTTGTTTAATGCCATGCAAGTATTTTGATTCGAACAGTATGGGTCCACATCTGCCAAGGCCTCTGACATTATTCCTGGAGGAAGATTTTCATAAACAAATGGAAGCTCTCTTCCAACTTCCAAGTCAGTGTTTTGCTTTAAATTTTTTTCTTGGTGCTCCTCACTGTGTTTTTTAAGTAATATGCTATTCCATAAGTTCAAGAGACTAATGAAGGGGACAAAGCCCTTGGCTTCTGGGGAAGCCATTTTCACTTTGCACTTGCTACCATGTGACGGGTCTCCCCCAGCACTGGAGGGAATCCTAAGGGCTCCTGGGAACCCACATCTCCTCCTGGCTTCTGTTTCTTTCTGATCTCTCTGGTTTCCCCAGCTTGTTCCTTAGAAGGTGTTGCTAGGATGGCATCTGCCCTCACCAGGTGATGCCATCCAGGCAATGACGAATTGCTATTAAACAATCCCACTGAATTGCCAGCTAGAAACCGAGTCACTGGGGCACTGCCCAGCCACTGACCCAGAGACCCCTCCTGAATAGTGGATCTTCGACCATGCCTGGGAGCTCTTTTAGTGTCCTTCCCTGTTGTGGTATTTTAAACTTTTCCCTACTGACAGCTGATTGGCTGTTTCTCTTCAAAATATAGAAATGTATTGGTTCTAAGCATTATTTATTAAGAAAAATTAAGTTTTTGAGGAGAACCAAGATGGCGGCATAGGTTAACGCCGGAGTTTGCCGCCTCGAACAACCATTTCAAAAGTGAAACTAAAAGACGGAAGGGACATCACCCAGACCCACAGGAACGCTGGCTGAGCGGAAGTCCTACAACTAGGAGGAAAGAGTAACGTATACGGACACTCAGAGGAGGCGCAGTGCTGAAGTCAAATTCTGAGGTGCGGAGTGCGCGGAGCGGGCGGCGGCGGAGGGGCCGGGATGGCATCTGCCCTCACCAGGTGATGCCATCCAGGCAATGACGAATTGCTATTAAACAATCCCACTGAATTGCCAGCTAGAAACCGAGTCACTGGGGCACTGCCCAGCCACTGACCCAGAGACCCCTCCTGAATAGTGGATCTTCGACCATGCCTGGGAGCTCTTTTAGTGTCCTTCCCTGTTGTGGTATTTTAAACTTTTCCCTACTGACAGCTGATTGGCTGTTTCTCTTCTTAAAATAGAAATGTATTGGTTCTAAGCATTATTTATTAAGAAAAATTAAGTTTTTGTCTGACTTATTGATACAGTTTGCCAGCTATTAGCGTCCAACTTAAGAAATACCGTTATAGAAACTGACATCCCTAGAGGCCTTCTTTAGTCATAAAGTAAGAATATTTCATGCTATAACTCCTTTGTTTAAATTTAACTATACTGAAAATAGCAAAATTGATCCCTTGATATACCTGAGATATTCTATTGCCTAGCATGTGAACCACAAATTCTGCATTGTAAATGCCATCATGGTAAATGCTGTTTAACTTAGGCAAAATTTGTATTATGATAAAACCAAAGCTTCTGAGAAAGTAATTGTTTCACCACAGGGCAGTTTATACATCTCAAACTCCATTGCTAAAGTGTAAATCACCTTTTGCTTACCATTGATTTACCTGATGGACACAAATAATAGAAAGAACATATATACTTTTAAGATATATTCTTAGTAGCCCATGTGTTTATATAGGGGTGAGTGTGTGTGTGTGTGTGTGTCCTCTTTTTAAAAAAACTATATTTTTATTAATTTCAGATTGGAAGGGAGAGGGAGAGAAAGATAGAAACATTAATGATGAGAGAGAATCATTGATTGACTGCCTCCTACACACCCCCTACTGGAGATGGAGTCTGTAACTCAGGCATGTGCCTGACAGAGAATTGAACTGTGACATCCTGGTTCAACCATTGAGCCCCACCAGCTGGGCACACATTTTCCTCTTTTAACTAAATTTTTTTTTCATTTTTCTTTAGGCCATCATGTGTTGTTACTTTGATCTCTACTACTTAACAAAGCCTGTCCTCTAATTGGATAAGTAGGTAAACAAAACAATGTAAGACTCTAGGAAAATTCAGAAGGATGGCCCACTTGACTACACATTGGAAACCCTTGTGTCTTATAGAAGTACTAGAAGCCTGGTGCACAAAAATTCATGCACGAGGGTGGGGGATGGGGTGGAGGAAAGTGTCCCTCAGCCCAGCCTGCGCCCTCTTGCAGTCTGGGAGTCCTCAGGGAATGTCCGACTGATGGCTTAGGCCCACTCCCCAAGGGAAGCTCTGGCCACCACCACCGCTGCGCTCGCCAGCCTTCAGCCCAGTTTGTGGCTGAGCAGCCCTCCCGCTGTGGGAGTGCACTGACCACCATGGGGCAGCTCCGGCCCTGCCTCCCAATCTCTCTGCCCCAGCCGCTGGTGGCCTCCCTCTGCGGAGGGAGGCAGTATAAACTACTGGATAAAGGTGTAGGCTCTGAAATCATCTTTCTTTGGTTCAAATCTTTGCTTTACATCAAGTCAGCTGCACAATCTTGGGCAGGCTTCATGAAAAAACTGAGTTCAAGAGTATTACAATTAAGACCTTAATTGAAAGATACCTTGACAAAATATTTTAATGAATTAGATCTTGGACTATGAATTACAAAAGGGAGAATAAATTAACATCTAGTTAATATTCTAGAGAAACTGTTTAAAAAATTTGGTGAAGTATAATGTTATAATTTGTGTCAGTTGAAACTTTGAATGATCTTTGAGTATAATATAAATTAATATCACTTAAAAATATCTCCTCAAAAGTTTTTTTATTTTTAAGTAAACATATTTCTTGCTTTACTGAATTATTTTCTAAAATCCTAAATTTGACATTCAAATTATATTGAGCACAAGTAATAATTTTTGTTTAAAATTATATATATATATTTAAGTATATATATAAGTATTTAAGTATATATATATAATTTTATCACAAAGCCCTTGAAAGTAATTTTCTTTTTAGATTCCTCATATAAGTGAGATCATCCAGCTTTTGTCTTTATCTATTTCACTTAGTACAAAACCTTCACTGTCTATCCTTGTGGTCCAAATGGTACAATTTCCTCATTTTTGGGTGAATAATATGCCATTGTATGTATGCATATTTATTTATCCCTTAATGGACACTTCAGTTTTTTCCATGTCTTAGCTATTGTAATTATGCTGTCATGAGCATGAGGGTGCAGATAACTTTTTAAATTAATATTTTCGTTTCTCTTATATATATTGTCAGAGGTAGAATTGCTGGATCATATGGTAGTTCTATTTTTAATTGTTTGATGATCCTCCATACTGTGTTTCCATAGTGGCTACACCAGTTTACAATTCTGTCAGTGCACAAGGGTTCCCTGTTCCCATATCCACTCTAGCATTTGTTAGCTCTAGTCTTTTTTATGATGGCCATTCTAATAAGTATGAGTTCATGGTTCATTGTGATTTTAATTTGCATTTCCTTAATGACTAGTGATGTTGATCAGGAACAAAACAAGTGTGCCTACTCTCTTCATTCCTATTCAACATAACACTGGAAATCCTAGCTAATGCAATCAGGCAAGAAAAAGAAATAAAAGGTAATAGAATTGAAACGGGGGAAGTAAAATTGTCTCTATTTGAAGATGACATTATTTATATGTAGAAAATTCTAAAGACTCCCAGAAACCCTGTTTGATCTAATCAATGAAGTCAGTAAAGTTGCAGGATATAAAATTAGCACTGAAAATTCAATAGGTGCATTTGAATTTCTTTAAAGAATTTATAGGAATTTATCCGAGGCCCTCCCTGTGCAAAAGCTTGGGGATATTCACTGTCCCTTATACAATATTGCTGGTTTGGCGACCTGACAGTGTGGTAAGGTTGACCAAATTCCCGGTGCAAGTTCAAACTGAGGTCTGGTTGCCCTTTTATATAGCACAATAGTTTGGTGCATTGAAAAATGATGGAGTGACAAGGGAATCACGACACTAATGCAGTGGCTTGGGTTGGCAGGTGATTAATAACAAGGTAAAGGACAGAGATAGGTGGGACCAGATGTTAGAGGGTTCTAAGAAGCCAATTCAGAAGGATAGAGTGAATGATTGGATGTGGGGGATGGTGAAGAGGGCAGAGAATGAGGATGATTTTCAGATCTGCATATAAAGGGAACCCTGGGAGAGGAGCAGCTTTTTTGGAGGAGATAATGAATTTAATGTTAGTCATGTTTAATCTGCAGTAACTGTGGGAGATACTGTGTAAGAATCCAGAGGGTAGATGGATTGTCAGGTTCAGCTCTCTGCTATTATCTATTTGGAAGCCATCAGTTGGGAATGAATTGGATATTAACTGGACTTCAGAAGATGGGGTGTCTAGGGTCAGGTCAGTACAGGGGAAAGGGAACTTCTGAGAGGACTGTTGATATGTTTTTAGAATAATGTAGAGGACAGTATTTAGTAAACTCAATGCATGCTGAGGAATATGTAATGAGGATGGATCATGGACCTGTAGGGTGAGGCCAAATTATGGAGGGGAGTAATAGAATAATTAATATCTGATGTACTTGTAATGAAAGAGACTTTTGAAAAAGGGGAATGAAATCATGTGATGAAAGAGCCAATTAAAGACAACTAATCATGCCCAAGCTGGTTTGGCTCAGTGGATGGAGTGTTGGCCTGCTGACTGAAGGGTTTGATTCTGGTCAAGAGCACATGCCCAGGTTGTGGGCTCAATCCCCAGTGGGGGCACACAGGAGGCAGCCAATCAATGATTCTCATCATTGATGTTTCTATCTCTCTCCCACTCCCTTCCTCTCTGAAATCAATAGAAATATATTTTTTAAAAAAGACAACTACTCAGGTGGATGTTGAAGGGCAGACTTTATTACAGTCAAACATGTCAACGTAAGATTGCCCAAACCTGTAGAGAATTTATATAAGAAATTATTTGAGCCAAACTGATGACAGTTTCCAGAAGCAAGATCTTAAATGCTCCAGAGAATGACTGTTTTGTGGGGGTTTTTACACATTTGGAATTAAGGAGGGAACACAAGAAATATTACAATGAAGTGGGAGAAAGCAAGGTATGGGATAGTTAGGATTATGTGTTCCCTTGAGGATGAGTATGCCTTCCAGGGGTCCAGAAAGGAGGTTTCCTTCTGACATTTCAGAGGTGTGTTAACCTAGATTCTCAAGAACAATGGCGAGGCCTTGCTTAAAATCTTTTACTTAAAAGAAGTTACAGGCCTGGGGCGAGAAGGTCCAGATAAGAATTTATGATCAGATCATGAGGTTACTTGTGATCTCTGAACTTGTGCATACCCCCTTTTTTGTCCACAAGCCCAGGTGATTAGAAGAGATAGGAAGGGAACATAAAAGCCAGGATATCAGAGATTAAGACAGAGAATAATGTGGAAATTTATGTTCGCATGACATTAGATTGAAAGTTGTATTTGTGATTTGCTTACATTTAACAGATGTCCTTTATTGTTACCACACTGCTTCCAACTAGCCATGGCTTCTAAGAAAATACTCCCCTGCCACCCAAGCCTCAGTCATCTTTGCATTTGGTCTTTTCCTTCTGTTCTGCCTCACTCTCATCTTTTACTCTTTGTTTTTGCTGACCTGCTGAGTTGGCAGGCAGCTCTGGAGGCAAGCTGTGTTGCTTCAAGAGGAGAAGGGAGAACAACATATCCTGCAGTTCAGATCTTGCTTTCTTGGCAGGCACAGAAAAGCAGGCTTTAACTTCTAGTGAAAGCAACCGCCTTAGATTCAAGGCAGCAGTTCTGATATTCCTGCAATTTTAGAATAGAAATAAGACAGCAATAACAAACAAAAGAGAAATACAATTTAACACGGAGCAACACCAGATTGCACTTAACTTTTTCACTCACTGAAAGACAGAGATTCAGTACACTTTTTACTGTCTTTGCATTTTTTGCCATGAAAGATATTTATTTATTATTTATTTATTTATTTTTATGTCTAGTAAGTGTGGGGAAAACACTGCAGGGCTCTTGGTGAGACCCTGATTGGCATTTCTAGACTCCAGAAATTTCAAGTTGGGTCTTGCAGGCCATCTCCATTTAGGTTTAGCACCTGTGGTGTGTCATCTTGGGATGCCACACAGTGCTATTTATTCTCATACGTGATTTACAGATTTTTTTCTAATATCTGACTCACTGCTCTTTTATTCCTCCATGAGAAAGGTCCAGCAGGTTCAGCCCCATGTGTCCTAGGAATTGTCCTTGCCACATGTTCGCAGGATTATGTAGCCCCAAAGTCTAATGTTGAAGTCACAGCCCCCAATACCTCAGAATGGAGCATAGTAGGAAATAAGGTCTTTAAAGTGATTAAGTTAAGGTGAGGCTCTTAGGGTGGGGCTCTAATCCAATATGGCAGGTGTCCTCATAAGAGGAAGAGACATAGGGATATGCACAGAGACAAACAGCCATAGGAGGACACAGTGAGACTATGCAAGGAGACAGGCCTCAGGAGCAATCAACTTTCTGATACCTCGATGTTATACTTCCAGCCTCCAGAACTGTAAGGAATGCAGGTATTGAAGCTACCCAGTCTGTAGTATTCTGTTATGGTAGTGCTAGCAAACTACTACATCTGATGTTCATATTAGTAAGTTTGTATTTTCCCTGAGTTTTTGGTGGCATATAACTTACCTCTGCTGTACTGAAAATTAGAGACATCCTAATGACTTGATGGTCTTCCTCTTGCTCTAACTTGCTTTTACATTTGTAATATGATACTAAAGCCAAGAGCTTTCTATTCTCATTTTCTTCTTAGTCTGATGTGCTTTGGTTAGGTGCATTTTTCATTTTTTAGACATTTAGAGTACATTTGCTAAAGCTGAAATGAGAATCTCAATAAATGAATAAATAATGATTTAGTGACATTTGCTGTGTGCTTGAACTTCTATTGATCTTCACGAATGAAATTTTCTAGTAGAGAATAATACATCAGGGGTTTCTTATAGATATTATTTAAAATGACACTTTTTAAAAAACTTATATCAGAAAGTGGGTTATCTGATAAACATGAAATAATATGGTGATGTAGCCAAGAGTATATGATCTGGAATTAGCAAACTGGTTAAAAATCTTGGCTCAGCCTCTCGAAAGCTGGGCAACACTGAGCAAGAGAATTAATTAAAAAGTCCAATTTTCCTCATCCATAGAATAGGGATAATAATAGTGGTGCCCAACTTATTGAACTGGGATTGACACTGAATAAACTAATTAATAAAATAGTATTTGGTTTATGCTAAATGTTCCCTACATCTGAGCAATTATTTTCCTAAATCCGGTTGCTGGCTGGTCTAAAAAGTAATTTCGGATTAATATTGTTCCTAATGGAAACTTGTTGTGATATTAATTGAAGCAGGTTTTCTCACTCTTGGTTTTTTTGACATATATGATATCCTAATGTACAAGGCAACAGACAGAAGTACCAAATGGATACAGTAGTCAGGATTTATTAGATATAATGGGAGGTAACTATCTTTCTTTATTAAAAATTATAACAATAGTAACTTAAAGAGCCTAATGGAGTTTTTTATGTATTTAATAGTTACTAGACCAGGTTTTCACGTTAAGAGTAGTTTTTACATCCCCTTTATTGGCCAGGTAAGAAGCTGGAAAAGAATGAGTTGCCTCTTTATTATTTCTTTTGTTGCCACTTTGAGGACAGTGTCCTACAGTTTTTGTCATTTTGAGAATATAAACAATGCTTTCATTTTCATTTTGTTTGATACCTTTTTTCTTGAACAATACCAGCAAGTCTTGGCAAAATGAGAATACAGCTATATCAAAACATATCTTTCTTCCTCCGTTACAATAGATGTTTATTATTGATTTGGGTAATTTTTTGTCAATATGTTATTTTAAATATACCATCTAAAATTGATGAAAATTTTTTATCAATTCTACTTCCTTCCTCCTTTATTCTTTTTGTTGTAGAATCAACATTGAAATCAGGAATAGAGAGAAAGAGAAACAAGGGGTTTTAAATGCATTAGTAATTAATATTTGTATGATTTTTTTATATGTGACTTTAAAATTTTCATCATAGTGGGGTGATGCAGATATAAGAGGTCGGTAAAAGTGAGTCTGTGGGTGCAAGGGCATTTCACAGGTGGAGCAGCAAGTGGCATGAGTGTTATTTGATCCTACTTCCTCTGGCTCTAGGGCCAGTGTTCTTATGCTCTATCACAGTGTTTGCCAAATGAACTTTTCTCACAATTGTTGATAAGAAAATGAATGTGGGTTTCTTATTTTGCTGTGTAATTCCTCTTGGTGGTGTCTTCAAAAGACTGACAAAGACAGTCAATAGTTACGGGAGAATGTGAAGTACCACTCACCTTTTCATCTCTTTTCCTTTCCTTTTCTTCTCTTTTCCTTTCCTTTCCTTTCTTTTCCTTTCCTTTCTTTTCCTTTTCTTTCTTTCTTTCTTTTCTTTTCCCCTCCCCTGTCCTCCCCTTCCCTTCTCTCCCCTCCCCTTTCTTCTCCCTTTTCCATAGCTTTGAGAATCTCTCCTGATTCTGAAAAACACAGCACACAATTTAAGAAGGAAATAATATTGAAATGTATATCATTTTAACAGTTATATATTAGATATGGTGAAGCTCAAGGAGGGGAGATATAAATAGATCGCTGCTTTCTTTTTGAGGTTTAGTAACATTAGGGTTATAGATCAATATCTTATATATATGATAGTAGTACATATAATATATACTAGATATGATATATGAAGACATTTATAGTTTATACATTATATATAATAGAACGAATAGTGAGTTTTTTTCTTGAAAACAGTGAAATATTTTTATACTTAATACTTTTGTTATTGCTTTTTCTTACACTCATCCTCCTCAGAATCAACCAAATTCACTTCAGAAATACAGCATCCTTATATTGTAGTATAATAGAAAGTACCTGAGTCATTATTGAAATTTTAAAGAAATCACATGCTTTAAAAAAATATATATATTTATATTGATTTTACAGAGAGGATGGGAGAGGAATAGAGTGTTAGAAACATTGATGAGAGAAAAACATCGATCAGCTGCCTCCTGCACACCCACTACTGGGTATGTGCCCGCAACCAAGGTACATGCCCTTGACCGAATCGAACCTGGGACCCTTGATTCCGCAGGCCGATGCTCTATCCACTGAGCCAAACCATTCAGGGCTCACATGCTTCTTATTTCAACAACCAAAACTGAGTCTTTTATGTTTGTCTTATAGCAACCAGCACAATATTTGATCCCCCTCCCTGCCTTGAGGACATAGGACATTATAAGCTCCGGAATAGAATGTCTTCTCGGAAACTTGGGGAGCATGTGTCAGACTGAGGGTGCTGTTCAGATAAGAGCCAGCATTACTTCTAACTCTGAGTAACAATATCTGGCTTATCATCTCATGAATCAGACATTGTCTGAGTGGAAATCAGGAGATAATGCCAAGGAGACATCAAATGTGCAGAATGTTCTTTTCTGCCCAGTAAAACTTGTTAAATTTCACTCCTGTTTAAATCTCAATTACTGAAAAAAGCAGGTGGTGAAAAATTATCTCATTACTTCTTGAAGTTGAACCCTTTAACATTTAATTATTAATTAGGGTTTGAAACAAGTTAAAAAATCTATTTCTTTAGCTTTTTCCTTCTAAATAGAGTGAAAGTACTCATTGATACAAGTGTTAATAGATGAACGGATGTTATTAAGATATGTAGATACAATATTCTTTCTTTCTAGCTAATCATAAGCTCTACTCCAGAATATGAACAAATATAAACCTTGTGATTCTCCTATTTAGCAAAACATTTAACTCAGCGTATTGTTCTATCCTAACTCTAAACTTTCAAAAGTCTATTGAGAATTGATTTTCATTTTAAAATACTAAAAAGAAATAAGCTTACCAACAGTAAAGTAAATAGGTCTCAGTTTTCATACTTTTTAGCAAAATCAAAGGTAGGATGCAAAAGCCATAGTTGGAATATTTATGTATTTTTTTACTTATACTCATTTATACTAATACTTCTCTACCACCTTCCCTCCCTAAACCCAGCCTGAGTGCTTGAAAATCTTTAATAAGTCATTGCCTCTTGAATAAAGTCCTAGTTCCTAAACCTTTATAATTTAACATCCCTGAAGGCACACACTTGCGGCAACCAGGCCAGTGGGGGGCAGTTGGAGGTGACCAGGCTGGCAAGGAGGGGCAGTTAGGGGTGACCAGGCTCGCAGGGAGGGGGCAGTTGGGGGCGATCAGGCTGGCATGCTGAGGCAGTGAGGGGTGATCAGAGGTAGGGCAGTTAGGGGTGACCAGGCAGGCAGGCAGGTGAGTGATTAGAAGCCAGTGGTCCAGGATTGTGAAAGGGATGTCCGACTGCCGGTTTAGACCTGATCCTGGGAATCGGTCCTAAACCAGCAGTTGGACATCCCCTGAGGGGTCCCGTATTGGAGAGGTTGCAGGCTGGGCTGAGGGGACCCACCCCCCACCATGTGTGAATTTCGTGCACTGGGCCTCTAGTTTGTGAAATAAATGTTGTATCCCCTGACCTCAGTCTGCTTTCCCAAGGTTATCTCCCATTATTTATCTCTACATGTTCTATGTTTAACACAATGAGCTTATTTTTTCTGTTCCCTGAACATATCCCCACTTTCTCCATGCATTGTATGTACCTCTTTTACTGAAAATGGCTTAACCCCCAATTCTCTATATTACCTATCATTCTGTGAACCATCAGTTCAAATGTACTCTATATGATTTTTCTAATCTTCTCATATATTTATTTTTGTCTTCCTAAAATTCCCTCAAAATTCTATTTACATTACTGTTGTTAAGCTTATTTCTTTTTGCTTCTGATTCATAGTTACTGAATATGTCTTTTCTTACCTCCTTGAGGTGAGTGAGTATAAGAGATCAGAAGAGTGTACTCTTCTGCAACAGTACCCAGCATAGAACCTTCAATGTGCTGGTGCTCATTAAATGATTGCTGAATGAATGGGCCCATGGCTTGTCTATTTACATTTAATTTCAGAATTGTTTATCTTTTAGTTGTCATTTTTCTCTCTAGGTATCTTAAAAGCTTCCCACAGTTGATATGATTTGTTAGGGGTTTAAAAGAACTTGGTTCATAAAGGTATCTGAAAAATAACTTTTGATTTGAGATACACAGCAACAAGGAATTATTTCTCCCTTAAATTGGGAAGAAAAATCTTGACTTCAATGACTGGCTTCTCTACAGTTTGTTTAAATTAATTGCTGTCAAAATCAGTGATTTAAAATAACTAACATCATATGCAAAATACCTTATATACTACATGGCAACAATGGGTGCTCAATAAATACATTTTCTATCCATTTTCTATTATTCTTTCCCTTCACTTTTCTCTTTTCCTTCCTGTTGCCCTTTTAAAAATAGTAATTTTATTAAATAATTTTTAAGTCTTTTTAAACTTATAACTTTTTAAAACTTTTATGATGTGGAGTTTATGTTATATCCATTCAGCCTTTTTCTTTGCATGTCTTTAATTTTCCATATGCAAAAACTGAGGAAAATTCTATTTGCTCTGTAGTGAAAATATGAACATTAATGAAACAAACGTGCCTTAAGCTCCTAGAATCAATTATATAAATAAAACCTATTTTAAAAAAAAACATCATTGATTGGAAATGTCTAGTTTTTCTGCTACTGTCTACCTCTTAAAACCCTTCAGAATGAATTGCATAAATCGAGAAGCCAGATACAGACACATGGACACGGACACACACACACACACACACACACACACACACACAGTCAATTGATTTTTAAAAAAAATATGCAATTGAAATTTAGTTGAGAAAGTATAGCCTTTTCAAAAAATCACATTAGAAAAATTGGGCATTCATATGCAGAATAAATGGGCTTTGCTTCAGATTTTGCTCTATATTAAAAAATTAACTCAAAAATGTTCACAGATCCACATGTAAAGCCTAATATTATAATACTTCTAGAAGAAAACATAACAGAACATTTTTGTGACCTTGTTTAAGGCAAAACTGTTCTAACTACAATTCCAAAGTGCAGCCCATAAAATATTGATAAATTGATCTTCATCAAAATAAAAACATCAGCTTTTCAAAGCGCACTGTTAAGAGAATTAAAATACAATCAACTTATTTATAGCGAGAAAAATCCAAAGTCAAATACCTGATAAGGTTCTTTTATTCTAATTATATAAAGAATTCTTAAAACTTAGTGGTAGCCCAGCTGGCATGGCTCAGTGGTTGAGCATAGACCTATGAACCAGGAAGTCCCAGTTCAATTCCCAATCAGGACACATGCCTGGGTTGCAGGCTCCATCACCAGTTGGGGCATGCAGGAGGCAGCCAATCAATGATTCTCTCTTATTGATATTTCTATCTCTCTCTCTCTCCCTTCATCTCTGAAATCAATAAAAATATATATTAAAAAACCAAAAAAAACCCTCAATAATAAAAACCCAAATAACCAAGTTATAAAAAGGACAAAATATTTGGATATTCAGCACAGAATATGTATAGCAACTAAGCACATGAAAATATGCTCAACATCTTTAGTCATTAGGGGAATGCAAATTAAAACCACAGTATAATATTGCCATATGCTTATTAAAATGATTAATAACAATAACAACAGCAAAACCGATACCATGTAGAGAATCTTGGACTCTCTAAAATCTATACGTTGGTGAAAAAGCAAAATGGTGTAGTCATTTAGAAAAACTGTTTGGATGTTTCTTAGAAAGTAAACATATATACAATTACTACAACCCATAATCCCATTGCTAGGTATTTAATTAACCAAGGAGGGTGAAAACTTAGTTTAGCCAAACACTTATACGCAAATGCTTACAGTAACTCTGTCATAATCACTGCAAACAACCCAAGTGTTATTCATCTGGTGGCTGGACAAACTTTGGTATGTCCATATAATGCAATACTTCTTAGCAATTGAAATGAACTAACTATTGATTAATGCAACAATGTGAATAAATCTCAAATCCATTATGCTAAGTCAGAAAAAACTATACTCAAAGGGCTATAAACTATATGATTTGTTTTTTAAAAAAATATTTCTTTATTGATTTCAGAGTGGAAGGGAGAGGGAGAGAGAGATAGAAACATCAATGATGAGAGAGAATTACTGATTGGCTGCTTCCTGCACCCCCCTCGTTGGGGATCAAGCCTGAAACCCAGGCATGTGCCCTGACCAGGAATCGAACTGTGACCTCCTGGACACTCAACCACTGACTACCTTGGCCAGGATAAATGATTCTTTTTCTATGGCATTCTGGAAAAAAGCAAAATTGTAGAGACAGAAAACAGATTAATGGTTGCCATGGGATGGGGAGAGGGATTTCATTTTCTACAAAAGGGCCCCAGGACATCTTGTGAGGTGATGGAAATGTTTTATGTTTCGATTTGGTGGAGTCACATAGCTGTGTGTGTTTTCCAGACCTGATAGAACTATACATCAAAAAGGTGAGTTGGTGATGGAGCTATTTTATATTTTGATTTCAGTGGTAGTTATATGGCTGTAACTTACAGAACTGTACATCAAAAAGAGTGACTTTTACTGAATGTAAATTATGCTTTAATTTAAAAAATAGAATTAATTATTGCTATATTAATTGGGAGAAGGATATCACTTTTGATTATCTTGGGATTAAAATTACATGAATCAATGTTAAGATAACCTGTGTTGGCATACCTGATGTCATATCTGGGTCCTTTTATAGATATCTCTACCTCTACTAAGATACCTGTACATATTTCTCTCTTCTCCATGTCCAGTGAGTGCTGCTAGA
>NW_006286231.1:3428257-3435353 GCF_000327345.1 Myotis davidii
GCTTCTGGGGATTGAGAAAATGAAAGAAAGAGACAGACACAGAGATGGAAGGAAAAAGCTGGGGTCGGGTGGGACCACTGTTCTCTGATGGAGAGACAGGGACAGGGACAGGAACCCAGAGCCAATACAGCACGTTTATTTGCATTCTTGGGTGGGCCTGAGTCATATTCATTCCTGGTGCTTCGCTTGATTTAAATAACAAAACTCACCCCCTGGCACCTGGGATGAAGGTCAAGCTGACAACACTCCTGCCTCTGGCAAAGTGTTTCCAGGACATGCGAACGCCACTAGATTGAGCTGACAATAATTAAAGAAATGCCCATGTGCCTTCTCAGGTGCTCTCTACAGATCCCTAAGTGGTGAAGGATTATTGTGAGACTAGAGGCCTGATGCAAGAAATGCATGCAAGGGGCTTGGCCCTCTCAGGCTCAGTGGCAGCCTCTTGCCTCAGGCTTCGCAGCAGTGCCGGCTTGCCTTGGCCCTCCCAGCCCCAGCTTTGTCTGGAAGGTTGTCCAGAAGGACTTCCGGAAGGTCGTTCCACTGTCAGATCTCATTGGCATGTTACGCTTTTATTATTATAGATGCGTGTTTTAGGTTTGATGCAAAGGAACTGGCTGGAGAATCCTGCAGGTGGTGTGTTGGTGTTTGCTGATCAAAATGACTATTTCTTATAGTCACTGTGGCTTCCTTAGGGGAGGAAAAGCAGTCATCTTGCTTGGCTTTTCATTTTTTTAAAATATATTTTATTAATTTTTTACAGAGAGGAAGGGAGAGGGATAGAGAGTTAGAAACATCTATGAGAGAGAAACATCGATCAGCTGGCTCATGCACACTCCCTACTGGGGATGTGCCCACAACCAAGGTACATGCCCTTGACCGGAATCAAACCTGGGACCCTTCAGTCCGCAGGCCGATGCTCTATCCACTGAGCCAAACTGGTTAGGGCTTGGGTTCTTTTCTTTTACAGTCATAGATTCAGACAGAGAAATATAGTTCTTTCATAGCCTCATAAACAAGTGCCTGTGAATAAATATAAAGAAGAAAAAAAAACCCCTTTTTTAAGAGAAAGGTATCTTTTAATATCATATCGCTTCATAGGCTGAATCACTCAGTGACACACTTAAATCAAATTGTTTTTATTTGAAACCTTAGAGAGTTAACTATGGTAACAAACATTGGAAGCAAGTTTTACAATTAAGGAAACTTGAGGCAGGTCCAGAAAGATTAAGTCATAGCTGGTGGTTACATAGGTAATCAGTTGCCTGGTCAAGTCCTTTAATTCAGGCAGTTTAAGATTAAGTGCTCAGCCATTTGAGTTTGCCCACATTCTTATATTTTTCACCTCCCCAACCTACAGGATTTTTATCCTTGGGCAAAGTGCTTAACTTTGTACCCCATTTCTCAAAAATAGTTTTAATGGTAGTTCTTATCCCATACAATTTTTATTAAATAATGCATGTAATTAACAATGTCTGTCCTATAATGAGTACTCAGCAAATTTAGTTTGTTTTGGTTATATTTAAAACAGGTTTTCTTCCTCTAAGATTGCCTTGCCTTCTGGTAGAGACAGGTGCCACTTTACATTGAGTTCTTTGTTGCATTAGGATGTTTAGACCCTGTGCCAAACAGTGGAATGACCATTTGTAAGTAATAGAATATTTGTAAAGGAATTTAGATAATCTGTGCTTTTGTGGCTTACTAGGTTTTAAAGAGATAGGATTTAAAGAACCTATAGTTTGAATGTGGCCTGACAGTAGATGAAAAGCTAGTGTTGAGAGTCATCATTTTTTGAGGTAAATAGATCTCAATAACTAAATGCCTTCCACCCTTTAAAAATTTTACTTTGTGTGACTTTTCTAAGAAATCTGAGAATACCTGTTCTATGTTTGGGGTGATGATTAATACATTTAATAGAACGGGTAGATTTTCCTATTATTGCACCTACCAGGTTCTTGACTCTTCTCTATCATTTTCTTGCCTGAGGAACTCTGATTTATTTTTCCACTTACTTTATACTTGTGATATTTTTCTCCTTTGCTGTTACTTTCTGCATACGAATAAAATGCAGTTTCTGCATAGAACTTTCATTCTTAAGATTTTATCTTTTGTATTGGTACCATACCATTGGGAAATTTTCCGTGTATGACCTTTTCTTCTTTATGGCACAAGGTTCAGTTCTTTCTCTTACTTCTCTTGTCTTTTTTTTTTCCTGGCTACTTTTCCCTTAATTTTCCCCCCAGATGCTCTCTGAAGAAGTGTGTTATGAATTTCAAATGATCCATTTTTATTTTTATGTTTTAAGTGACATTCTCTTCTTCTACTACTATCCACATAAAGAACAAAGATGGAAGAGTGATAAAAGAAACATAAACTTTACCATAGAGGTTACTGCTAATTGATAACTTATTCTTTTTTTAAAGAATGCCTCACATGAGGATATGTTTATTGATTTTTTTAGAAAGCGAGAAGAATGGAGAGAGGGAGAATGAAGTATCAATGTGAGAAATATCAATCAGTTGCCTCCCATACATGCCCCAAGTAGCGATTGAACCCGCAACCTAGGTGTGTGCCCTGACTGAGAATTGAACCAGCAACCTTATTGATGTGTGGGACAATGCTCCAACCACCTAAGCCACTCAGCCAGGGTTGATGACTTATTCTTGTACTTAAGAGATTTACTCATGAAATGCAGGATTTGGCAAACGCGGGTTTATAGTTGTTTATATGTAAAGTAATAATACAAGAATACACTCTGTGTTTCATATACCCACAACTGCAACATACTTTTCTCCCACCTTGTATTTTGCATTTTACATAAGAAATTTATGTTAAATTGGGAAAAAGTGCTTCTTTTAATTTGTAAAAAATTAAGGTATAAAACTTGCGCGGGCATATAAATAATGTTTCAGAAATTATCTTTTTGTGCATAAATATTCATAAAATTGATTTCCCTCTTTCTTTCTGATTCCCTTCTTGCCAGGCAGGAGTAGGGCATCTTATTGTTCCAGTTATAACATCCCTTAAGGAATGCATGCTGGTAACCAACAGAACAACTTTTATGTGGAAGGAAAGAAAACCCCAATAAATTTTGACAACAAAATTATTGGTAGAAGTTTCTTCACAGAAAGCTTTATGAAATGAAAGCTCTATCCATAATAAAATATAAAATTAGAAATTATGAGCATATCTTAAAACAGTCTTTATTTATTTTTGGTGCTCAGAACAGAAGCATTTAATAAACAGAGAGTGGATCTGACAGAATGCAGTTGGCTGTGAATAGTTCTGTGTGATTTCAGTGGGCTGCCTGACATGCTCAGTGTTTAATTAAACTGACAAAATATGATGTGTGACATAATTTTGTTAAAAGTAAAAGAGTTCCCTTGCATATGTATGATAAATTATTCTCTTTTAGGCAAAGATATGGTAAGTAGAGGTTTGATCAAGGATCTAGGCTCTCTGGTTCACTAAATCCCATGTAATTGTTTCTCTACTCAAATGATTTCTCTCATAAGTAGGCATTTTGTCAAATGATGTTTTATTTTGCTACTTTGCATAGGTAGGTACAGCTGCCACTTTGAGGCAGCAGTTCTCCCTATGAGAAGGCAGGATAATGTCTTTGATGGGTTTATTCCCAGCAGGGGTCCTTCCTCTTGAGCCACTTTTCCAAGAGATAGTTTTCTTTTTTCCTCCCTCCCGCCCTCCCGCCCTCCCTTCCTTCCTTTCTTCTCTCTCTCTCTCTATAAACTGAATCTGTACTATTCATGGAATTGCAAGTGTATACAGATTAAAGTAAACAGCGCTTTTTATTTTTAAGGGAGTGTGATCAGTCCGTAATCATCTAATGTTTATTATATGGCCACAGTGTTCAGAGCAGTTTAAACATACCCCATCCTCTGCAACATGTATGTTTTCAGAGACAAAATAAGTATATTATCACTATTAAAACAGTTAGAGATAAGTACATAATTACAAGATTGCATTGTGTTTCAGCTCTAAGAATGGTAGTGACTAATTGGAGGAAGTGTCCTAGAGGTGCAATTGTAGAGAAAAAAAGCTGCATGGATACGAGGAAGGATGCAGTTCCATGTAATTAGATTAGTCTGAGTAGAGAGACTTTTAAAAATAAGAAGCTAATTTTAGATAGAGCACAAAGGCAAGCTAGTGTCCATATGCAGAAATGTACTTTGTTTAAATTTCCAGTTTCAGATTCATTCTCATTAGGGATACTGCATTTTCAAGTAGTGTTTTGAGGCTTACGGCCTAACCAGAACAAAGGCTATTGGGTATGATCTAATGGTCATTCTCTGACTTTAACGCATGATGTATCTGTCTACTGGGTCAAGAGTTGCCTGTTCCCTTAAGAAAAGGAGATTAACTGAAATCTAAATTGTATTGTTAAATTAACCAATAAGAAGTTTTATCTTTGTAGTTATAATTCTGTGATAGGCTTTTCTTCATGCTAGAATTACTGATCCCCAATGAAGATAAAAGCTTAGATAAGAAAAATGTGTTAAAGCTGATTTTGTCCTATTTCATTCAGCTTTGCATCTTTTTTCGTTGCCAGCTTGAAAAGAGAGAAACACTGAATATTTTTCTGGATAAAAATAATTGGAAAAACATGTTGACCAAAAGTCAGTACAACTCTGTTGAGTTTGACATTCCTCAAATATGCCCTCCAGTTTGTACAAAGAAAAGTGGAAAACATGTTTTATTCATCTATAATAATTTAAGTATTACTGGACAGCTAGGTTTACAGAGTTCATCAAAGAAATATTTTAACATCTGTATATTTTTAACCTAAGGCAAAATATTGATCATCCTATTCTAGGATATAGTTAATACATTAACTGATCAATTTAGCTGTCCCGATAGCTTCAGATTCAAACATCAAGTACGTTTTTATAGTACTTAAAAAACTCTTGATTTTTTGGTTTTTGAACTTGAATTAATTTTCAGTGTTACTTCTTACTAAAAGTTATTGGTAGAGCCATCATTAAATAAATGGACATTTTAAATGAAATGTGTAGCTGATATTGACAATAAGGAAATGCCCAAATTTTGGTTAAACTCTTAAATCTTTGCTTAAGGCACCGACACCAAGGTTCTATTGAGTTTGTTATAAACTAATAAATTTTTCCACATGCTTTAAGGGTGGTAAAGAGTGTCAAAACAATAAAAGTGTTCACATATTTATATGGCATTTAAAAATAGAATCACCTAGAATAAAATGGTCACATTAGAAAAATTGAGGAATAATATTAATTAATTCATTTTAGTCTTAGATTGAATTTACATGATTCAAGAATTTCTACAGATAGCCTTCTTTTATGAAAAACTTAAGAAAACATTAAGAAAAAGACAGGAAGGAAACCTAATGTTTTTCTCAAGTTTTGAAACAATTATACATTGACAGGTTACAAAAAATATACAGGGAAGTTCTATGCACTTTTTTATTCCTTTTTTTCTTCTTTTTATTCACTAAATATTTATGCATTACTGACTTTAATTGTTCGGAAACTAAGGTACACACAATAGACATTGCCTTGGAAAATTTATTAATCGGTTGTGAAATAGAGACATATTAACAGATAAACGAAATTGAATATATTAAGTGCCATGGTGGAGCAAAGTGACCTGGGCCCACATAATCCTGCTTTGGAGCTGTCATGGGTTGGAGAACAAAGACAGAGGAAGCAATGACAAGAGAAATATTTACATTTGTATATGTTTGAAATACATGTACAGAAATAATTGAGTAGGATTTACTCAGAAATATTTTTTTCATTTAATTGTATTATATTATGATTTCAATATCATTTAGATGTGGTTAATCTACAGAATAAATGTTCATTAGATAAAACACTTTAAGAGTACTTAACGATATTGGAGGGACTCAATACATACCTGCTGAATGTACTATTTCATTAATTCGTTCAACAAACATTTATTGAACACATGTGTAGTGCCAGTCATTGCACAGGAGTCACGGAAGGTCATAAATAATAAATGCACTACATAAATAATATAGAAAGTTACAAGGCAATGACTCTTCTGGAACAAAGAAAAATTAGAAAAGACAAAGGGTAGGAAGTGGTGAGATGAAAGACATGTTACAAATATTAAGTAGGAGATCTGAGTAGGCCTCATTGCAAAGGTGACATCTGAATAAATATATAAAGTTTGTCTTGTGAATATTTGGGAGTTGAGCATTCCGGACAGTGAGATATGCCAGTATAAAAGTGGCATTATGCCTGTTGAGCTTGAGGAGCAGCTAAAAGGCAAGTTTGGCTAAAGAAGAGGGAACGTGTTGGAAATTATCAGGCAAAGAGTGTAGAGATGTGGGAGCAAGATCACACAGGGCCTTTTAAGGAATTGTAGATTTTGGACTTAGTTAGAGTGAAAAGAGGAACCATTATAGAGTTTTGAGAAATATGATATAGTTTGTATTACTTTTAAAGGGATTCTTCTAACCACTGAATTAAAAGAGACTTGTCAGAAGCCAGATAGAAGCAATATTAACAATTAGAAAGCTACTATAGTAATCTAGGTGAGAGGAGAAGGTGGTTCAGATTCGGATGGAATGCTGGAAGGGTTTCTATAAAATCTGACAATTTATCGAAAACCAATAGTTTTGAGGTGTGAGACAAAGGCAGGAATCAAGGATGACTCCAAGGTTTTGAGACTGAGCAATAACCTGAATAAAAGAAAATATCCACTTTTACCTAACCTGCTGACATTAATATTCAATGATAGAGTTAAAGTGGATTTGGTTATAGAATGTGAACAAAATTGATAAAAATAGAGGGGAGGTAAAGGAAAAGTAGGAAAAATAGCCATGTTGCTTTTTATTTGGTACATTTTTTTACCCTTCAGTATACTAATCCTACCTAATAATAGAGAAATAGGGTAATTAACCGTACCTCTGCTATGCTTCCCATTGGCTAATCAGGGTGATATGCAAATTAACTGCCGACCAAGAAGCCAGCCGGCAGCCACGCAGCTGAAGTGAACAGGAGGGTTGCTTGCTCCAGTGATGGAGGAAGCCAAGGTTCCCTGCCTGCCGCGGCCCAGCTCTGAACTCCTGAAGCAACAATGT
>NW_006286231.1:3435370-3437160 GCF_000327345.1 Myotis davidii
GGGACTGGGGAAAGGGGGTGAATTCTTTGCATTCTCAAGCTAAAAGGTGCAGAAAGTCAAGATTCTCAATTATCCTATATAATAAAACTCTAATATGTAAATCGACCGAATGGCAGAATGACCAGTCGCTATGGTGTGCACTGACCACCAACGTGCAGATGCTTAATACAGGAGCTGCTCCCTGGTGGTCAGTGCACTTTCACGGGGGGAGCTCTGCTCAGCCACAGCCAGACTGATGGCTGCCAGTGCAGCGGTGGTGGTGGGAGCCTCTCTTGCCTCCTCAGCAGTGCTAAGAATGTCCGACTGCAGCTTAGGTCTACTCCCTGCTGGCAAATGGACATCCCCGGAGGGCTGCCAGGTTGCCAGAGGGATGTCTGATTGCTATCTTAGGCCCAATCCCCCCGGGGAGCAGGCCTAAGCCAGCAAGTGGTCACCCTTGAGGGGTCCCAGACTCCAAGAGGGCACAGGCCAGTCTGAGAGACACCCCCCCCACCCCCCAGTGCACAAATTTTTGTGCACTGGGCCTCTAGTTTATAGTATAAAGACTTGATAAGGCAAAACATAGACTTATTTTGTTTTCAAGGCATTGCTTTTGGTATCCATATGTAAATGTAAAATTCTACCAACTTGTATATGCACCATTATGTTAAGCTACTTTAATCATCTTTTTTTCTTTAAAGTGATGCTTTTTTAACACAAATTCGTTTCATCTATTTTTCATCAGTGGAATGGAGCATGTCGATATTTCAAAATGATTAATTTTTTACACTATTTCACTGTTTTCACTAATAGTTGCATTTTTTGTGATATATAGTTCTCAAAATATTTTCAGGATTTAAATACTTTACATTTTTCATGTATTATTCTGTTTTCTGATTAGCATTGCGCATTAGACAAGATCCCTGCAATAGAGAGATAGCACGCTCAAAAAGGCTTAGTAAAGCGGTTATTTACAAAGGTGACGCTTGAAGGTTGCTGTTGCACCCACTAACCAGTGGTCCGCAAACTCATTTAATGTCAACAGAGCCAAATATCAACAGTACAATGATTGAAATTTCTTTTGAGAACCTAATTTTTTAAACTTAAACTATATAGGTAGGCCCATTGTTATTAACTTAATTAAGGTACTCCTAAGGCTTAGGACGAGCCACACTCAAGGGGCCAAAGAGCCGCATGTGGCTTGCGAGCTGCAGTTTGCCGACCATGGCGAAGGAGCAGTTTAGTAGTACCCATAGATAGAATTGTAGCTTGAATTACAGTTGTATTCGTATGAGATAACCATTCAAAAGAATCAGTAAGCTTTGGCAGAGGAACAAACCCTGGAACAAAGCAAGCTTGACCTCATTTGTCGCACATGCTGATCCTGCTTGCATTTCCTTTGGCTAACCACCAGAGTACTGCAGGGTGCCGAAAGATCAGCCTTCAGGGGGACACCGCAAACTGTAGAGATACAGAGAGTAGATTTGGAGGAACAAAATAGAAATATATAGCCAACCTGAAATTATATTTTGTAAGAGAGAAATTGATTTATATTGAGATCCACGTAGATATCAAATGTTATGAGCCAACATTCCTCATTATGCTCCCAAAGAGATAACCTTTTGCAAATCATTTCTTCTTCTTAGTTTATATGTGTTTTTGATTTTTTAAAAGAAAATCTTTTCAAATTTACAGAAAAGTTGCAAAAAAATAAGAGTGTTACAAAGAACACCCATATATCCTTCAACCTTACTTATCCTTTATAAAGATTTGAATCTGTTTGCTTTACCATAATATCTACATCTCTTTCC
>NW_006286231.1:3437305-3440617 GCF_000327345.1 Myotis davidii
TGTGAACTAATATAAATTCAAAGTAAACATCATTACATAAAAGGGTATGGTCTGTTTACTTGTATTCATTTCAAAGGGGCCGGATCCGGCCCGCGGGCCGTAGTTTGCCCACGGCTGCTCTAGAGCCTGGGTCTTTGACTTCAGCTCCCTTCACAGTTTGCAGTGCACTGGTGGGCACCACGTCTGGGTTGGCAGCTTTCTCCCTTGAGGCTTGCCAGGTGAAAAGCCTTTGTATTTGCCTAAGATTGGTCCTGAAAGATTACATGCAACATTTAGGCCAGAAACAGACCTTTCAACATGTTGTCACAAATTTTAATTTCATGCATATTATTTTTCTACCCATAATTCCATCTTTGTTTGACTCTTAATTCTAAAAGCCAACATATGGAATGCTTACCATCCGTCCCTTTGCAAAGTTTTTCCAGTTCGGTCTTGGATGGATGAAGCTTCTCCTTAGTAGATTCCTCAGGAAGAGTGCATGTGTGCAGTATTCCCTGAGTCCGTGCACATTTAAATCACACTTCTTTCTTTAACTTTCTCAAAAAAGTCACTCTACTTGTGCCTTGTTTTGTGTTTCTTTTAGAGAAGTCTGATGACATCCTAGTTTTCTTGTATTTTCATCTCTTTATCTGAAGGTCCTGAGGACTTTGTCTTTACACTTGAATAGTTTTGCTAGATGGTGTCAGAGTTTATTGTTCTGGGTCAATTGAAAATGTAGAGTCAGGTATTCTTGTATTTTTGGAATGTTTTCTTTGATTATAGTTGTAAATATTGAAATATTTTCTTTCATTCTTTTGATTTTCTTTTTTTATGGACTATAATTATACTTGGATTCCTTTTGATTGTCTTCCATTTCAAACACTTTCTCTCTGGCTCTTTTTAAAAACTATGTTTGATTTTCATTCTTCTAGTCACTTTACTTCTTTTATGCAATGGCCTTTATTAAATTTTATTAGAATTTGGTTTTCCTGGGTAAATTTTTTCTTTAGCCTTCATTTCTGAAATGAGTTACTCTTTTTCTTCTATTTCTTTCCTGAGTCCTTTCAGTTCTCTTGTTTTTCTTCCTATTAGTCCATATCTGGTATTAGTTTTTGTATTCATAATTCAAGGCATTTTTATTACCCTAAATACATATTTCATGATATTTAATTCAGCTTGAATTAACACATTTTTAGCATTATGTGGTTTTTTTAGGAGATAGTTTTCATCAACAAATTATTGAATAAAGAATGATATAGCTTTAGTCACAATTTAAATCTTTTTAAACAGTCATTTCACATTGATATGATCTGCTTTTTTCTATTTTTATACATTTTATGAACAGGATTTATTTTTGTTCATAAATTCAAGAATACCATGTTCTGACATTTTCATCTCTTTTCTAGTAAGTTTTTAAAAGAATGATATTTTTGTGTGTGTGGTTTTTTTGTTTGTTTGTTTTGAGAGAGAGAGAGAGAGAGAGAGAGAGAGAGAGATTGATTGGTTGCCTCTCATATGAGCCCCAACCAGGGACCAAACCCACAACCTAGGTATGTGCCCTGACTAGGAATCGTACCCACCATCTTTTGGTGTTTGGGATGAGCGCCAACCAACTGAGCAACACTGGCCAGGGCAAGAATGATATTGACAGGGAAGAGTTGGTTTGTATTGTTACCTTTATTTTTTTCTGCAGGAAACATAGTTTTTGCCTCTTATTTTCTTATTTTCCTTCACTATTTATTTATCTTTAAAGTTATTTGTAGTATCTATATAAACTACTAGTAAAATTAAAAAAAAATACTATATAGGCTAAGAAGCAGGAAAATATTACCAATAAGAGAAATGGCCAGCAATAGAAGCAGAACCATACTGCTCCTTATTTATAAACTCATTCCCAGAAGCATTGTTTCTTCAAGTTTGCCATGTCTGATTCTATACACTATCAAGCCTCTTCTCTGTAACCAGTGTGATGACCAAACAAATTTTGATGTATTTATTATTCTGGAATTTAATGCTGCTATTTGTCTTTTGGGGAGTGATTTGGTTTGTATTTCATCTGTGTCCTCATCTTCCCTCACTTTGTCATAGGGCCAGTCTCATGCCTTTTTCATTTTCCATACCCTCTGGCTTGCAGGGTAAAGTGACTGGTAGAAACTCTGCTGACATTTTCTCTTTTTAAAAAAAAAATATATATTTGTATTGATTTCAGAGAGGAAGGGAGAGGGAGAGATAGAAACATCAATGATGAGAGAGGATCCTTGATCGGCTGCCTCCTGCACACCTTCTGCAGGGGATTGAGCCTGCAACACAGGTACGTGTCCTTGATCAGAATTGAACCCGAGACCTTTCAGTTCACAGGCCGAGGCTCTAGCCACTGAGCCAGACCAGCTAGGGCTAACATTTTCTTCCTCCCCCTGGCCTTTTTTTTAAGGTTGTGGCACTCTCTATATATCCTAGTGATGTTGCAATCATGGATTATCTTTGAATTTATTTGCCATTATTGTTGATTTTATGATTCATTTGGAGGGATATGGTGGAGATTCAGTATCTGACAACCATTATTCTCCAAAAACAGTGGTTTGCCTTTATCTTATTTAAAACAAGGCCAACAACAGTAGCAAACTTCCAAAAATTTAGTTTAGAGTTATTGTTTAAATAGTCATACTAATTCATATTCTTATAAATACTGATTATGAAATGAGAGAGGTTTCAAGAATAAGTTTTTTTGCAGTAATATATATCTATAAAAGAGTAATATATAAAGTTTCTCAAAAGAATAAGACAATTAAGTGACAGCAGGCATCCCTTTTTAGAATTTTAATATTCTATTGCCATTCAGATATTTGTGATACAAAGCTATTCTTCTTCTTAGTAGTAATATAATTAACCATAAATAACATTGAAATATGCTATAAAGAGTTGATATATTTATTGTTTTATTAAGATGATGGGGCAATTTATTCATTCTACCAGTTTGATAAAAAATGTATATAATTAATCACTTTTGTGAATAATCTTATTATAATTTATTTAAAGGTCAGTAATGACTAACTCTAATGATTAGCAAAAACTGAACACAAATTTAGGTAGAATTGTCCCCACCTGGAAAAAAAATACATTTTCAGATAAGTTGCCAATATTGGGTCGAATGAAGTGGATGGCCATTGCTCCCACTGAAAGAAGTTGGCAGAAATAATAGGTATTACAAATGGCACATTTTTAGATGACATCAGAGAGTTGTGAAAGCAAATAGAAGTACTGTGCAAGTTTCAAATAGAGAATAACCCTTCCTTCCTATGTGGATTGACTTTCTCTCCCCCCCCCCCCCCCCCC
>NW_006286231.1:3440630-3471256 GCF_000327345.1 Myotis davidii
TGCTCTCTCTCTCTCCTATGGGAAGAACTTGTCAAGTCTGGACACAGGGAGAGTTTGGATTAGAAGGAGTCTAGGGGAAGAATGAGATATCAGAGGAGCTTTTGATACTTTTGTGGTATGACAGATAAGAAGTGAGAAGAACACCTAATGGACAGCATTTCATATCTTCTCCTCCATACAACATGTGCTGAGTTCCAGGATAATAGAAATTAGATTATTAGTTAGGAAAGTCAGAATGGAACTTCCCTTCTTATTATGGTGCTATGGTTAAAGTCCCACTAGAGGGAAGAGCATAAAATAACCATAAAATGGATCTCATCCTTTAGACCAAAATAGAGAATTGGCTGAGTGTATATATATGTAAAGTTCCAACTCAGTCCCAGCTTAGCTCCTAACAGAGTAAATGGATCCCACTTGGAGAACCATTATAGGAATTTTATCTTTAAAGTTATTTATAGTGTCTATATAAACTACTAGTAAAATTTTCCCTTACTGGTTTGGCTCAGTGGATAGAGCGTTGGCCTGCAGACTGAAGGGTCCCAGATTCAGTTCCGGTCAAGGGCATGTACCTTGGTTGCAGGCACATCCCCAGGAGGGGGTGTGCAGGAGGCAGCTGATCGATGTTTCTCTCTCATCGATGTTTCTAACTCTCTATCTCTCTCCCTTCCTCTCTGTAGAAAATCAATAAAATATATTTTTTAAAAGATAAATAAACTACTAGTAAAATCTAAAAAATGCTATACAGGCGAAGAAGCAAGAAAATATTACCAATAAGAGAAACGGCAAGTAATAGAAGCAGAACCACAGCTCCAAACAAAGATCCAGAAGGGACTATTATACATATGTTAAAGTAAATACAAAGAATAATGGTAAAGCCGAAACCAGTTTGGCTCAGTGGACAGAGCGTCGGCCTGCGGACTGAAAGGTCCCAGATTCGATTCCGGTCAAGGGCATGTACCTTGGTTGCGGGCACATCCCCAGTAGGAGATGTGCAGGAGGCAGCTGATCGATGTTTCTCTCTCATCGATGTTTCTAACTCTCTATCTCTCTCCCTTCCTCTCTGTAAAAAAATCAATAAAATATATTTTAAAAAAAGAATAATGGTAAAAATTAATGGAAATTTTAGAACTGTAAAATACAGCATGGGAAATTGCATGAAGTCATTAAAAAGTCATTGCATGAAGACTAACTAAGATCTAGTAGACACAGCAGAAGACAGAATTAGTCAACTCAAATCACGCCAATGGAAAGCATACAAACTGCGGCACAAGATTTTTAAAAAATGAAGAAAAAATATATATTGTTAGGAGAGATTTATTATGTAGTCAAGAGAGAATAAAATACAAATGATTAAGATCTCAGAAAGAGAAGAGAGGGACAGAATGGGAAAGATGCAGTAATAGAAAAATAGTGCCTGAGACATTTCCATATTTGATAAATTCATCAATCTACAGATTTACAAAATTTATCAATGCCTAAGCAGTGTAAATATATATAAAATACCATCCACACACAGCAGAGCAAAATATTTGAAGCCAAAGAAAAGAAAATATTGAAAATATCCAGAGTAAAAATTATACATTACTTTCACAATATCAACAATGAGACTAACAACTGACTTTGTCCCTTTGAGGTAAAAGAAAACAAGAAATGATATCTTTAAAGAGCTGAAAGAAAGAAAAAGTTAACATAGAATGCTATACTCAACAAAAATATGATTCAAAGATTTGTACAAAAATTACTTTCAAAATCTAACTGAATTTCTATAGCAGTTTTCACTACAAGAAACACTAAAGAAAGTTCTTCATGCTGGAGGTAAATAATTCCAAATAGAAGTACATATCTACCTACAAAAAAATAAATAAAAGAGTTCCAGAGGGTCAACTAGAGATACTGGTCAATTCACAAAAATCACTTGCACTTTTAAGAACAGTTGCAAAATTAAAAATTTTAATTACCATTTATAATAGGATAGAAACATGAAATTCCAGAGTGAATTTAATAGATGTGTGAGAGATGTATACTGAAAGCCTTAGCACATTGCTTATAGAATTTAATGAAGTGTTAAATAGGGAATTTATTGATTTATAGACTTATTATTATAATCTATATACAAATACTTTTTTATTTTGGTGGACATTAATTAGGTAATTCTAATATTTATATGAAAATTAAAAGGACATAGCATAGCTGGAATTATCTCTATGAAGAACAGATGCTACCAAATTTCAGTACTCATTATAAAGTTAGAAGTTAGCAGAGTACAATGATCAACAATTTAGCTAGAAGGATCGACTATAGAATGTAAAAGTAAACTAATACATATACATTGAGGAAAGGATGATCTTTTAATGAAAATGATGATTACTTCTTTCCATAAATAAAAATTAACTTGAAAATAACAATTGACAGAAATATACAGCATCATTCATTTTGTATTCCAGGTAACTCACACAATACAAGATATATGTTGGAAATAGAATAAAGACTTGATGAATCAGTGACACTTAACATAAAATTCATTACTGAGAAAATTTTATTATAATACATAATTAAGACCAGCAACATGATTGACCCAGAGTTTAGGATCCTGGAACTTTCACTAAATGAGGGCTATTCCTACAGGTGACCCTAGATTTACACTTAAGAGGATTCAAACTGAGCTGGCATGTAAAGATTTATACTTCTATATTTATTGAGTTAATCACAAAGCAGAAGTAGATAGAATAAAGAAAAAATGGGAAGGTGTTCTTTCATGTTGTTTCTGTACAGATAAATAAGAGAAACCTCAGGAGATGTCTGAAATTTCTGAGACAACATGATACTACCATGTAGGTTCACATATTGATAACCAAATGGAAAAATAGTTGACTCAAGAAGGTTAATTTAAATTAGCATTAAAACCAGACATAGGAAGGATTAATATGTATGGAATCATTTAGGACTGGTGTCTTTTAATGGAGAATATGAGGAGGCTTAAAAAAAGAAACAAAGAAACATTAAAAGTCACCAAATAAAGGGGAAAGTCTACTACTTATTTCTCTTTCATATTGTGACAAAGAAAGATTCAAGTTTGAGACAAAAGTTGTAGCATTTAGCTATTAATAAGGAGATCTTAAAATACTTATGGGTGATTTAAAATGGATTATAATGAGGTTTTTCTGTAAATTGTATTTCTATATTGGGTTGCCTTTTTCTAAAACTTCTGGAATCAATCATAGTCAGGAAAATGCTAATTTTCCAAAAATGAATTTAAAAAAATAATATTGGATGCATCAGAAATGTTTTTTGATGTATGACATTTTTTGTTGCAAGTTGGCACTTTTTCTTTATTAACTTGAGCATCAGGACTTTCCTACTAATATTTCATCAATACTAAAACCCAAAATAACAAATTTATTTTCTTTCACTGGACCTATATTTGGAGTTGATGCCATTTGGATGAATAGCTGATAATGAAAATTGTCCAGAATTTCTGGATTTTAAATTTTTACAACATATTGTAAAATACTACTTTAGTTTCTTTAATCCTAAGACAGTGTCAGACGTCCCTAAAGAGTATGAATTTATAGAAGAACACTTTTGCTACTGATAGAAAAAAAATATTTGCAGTTCATCTTTATTTTCTTGCTTGTATCATTTTTATAATTCCAAATACCTTTGAACTTTAACTTCTCTATAAATTCAGTCAATCTTTATTATACATTGGTTCTCTATTTGTGAGTTCATCTACTCACAAAAAATATCTTTGTTACTGGAAATCAATACTTATGGCGCTTTTATAGTCTTGCATATACACAGAGCAGCAAAAATTTATTTACCCAATACCATGTTCCCAGCTGGGAGAGAGCAAGGTAGCGTTCTGCCTTCTTGTTCAGCTTTCTTGCTGTAAACAAGTGTCTTGGTAGCAGTCTACTTAGTGCGAGGTTTTTTGTATTTTTGTATTTTTATTGGTGCTTTTACTGCTGAAAATGACCTCACGCATAGTGCTGAAGTGCTGTGAAGTGTTCCTAAGCACAGGAAGGCTGTGATGTGCCTCACAGAGAAAATAACGTGTGTTAGAGAAGCTTTGTTCCAGCATGAGTTACAGTGCTGCCGGCCCTGAGTTCAGTGTTAATGAATCAACAGTAGGGAACATGCAGAAAAAGGAAGAGGAAATTTGTTGATTTGTACATAAGGTTGCTCTGCAAAGTGGTAAACTAACTTCTGTAGTGCAGGATGAAGCTCTGCAAAAGATGAGAAAGTGGCTGAACTTGTGGACTCCTGAGATGATAACCAATAAAAAGCATAGAGAACAGCATTATTATGAGGCTGATAGTCAAAGAAATTTATCATCATGTTACCCAGAGTCGGGAAGATGCTGAGCCCTTCTTGGCTAGTGCGGCTGGCTCGCTCATTTCTAAGAGTGTTATAGCAAGAAAATGTTAAACTTGCGGGGGAGACAGCTTCTGCAGTTAGGAGACTGTAGAAGAAATGTTAAATACCTGGTGAATGTTGTACAGGAAAAGGGTTATGTGGAAGAGCAGACATTCAAGGCTGAAGAGACTGGCTTATTTTATAAAGGACTTCAGCAAACCAACCTATATGATGCAAATAGCACTTTGGATGACAAAAAATATTTTGACCAGAGCCTTGCAGGAATCTAACCCTGTATTTCCCCAAGGATCAGTAGTTCAGTATTTGTTAATCCAGTGTTCACTGCAACTTTATAGAACAAAACTATTGGGAATAACAAGAGTCAATTATACCTCATCTACGTATGTGTGTAGTCATCGTGTTTGAACATAAGATTTTATGAAACTGCTGTTCATGACTTTGATGAAAAATATTAACATATAGCTTACTGTTTACTATAAAAACGACTGGACCGAATTGCCACTTTTCTCTTTTCATAACCATGTATTCAAGATATGGCTCAAAGCCCACAACCTAACCCTGCAGCTCATGACTGTTAGATTTTCAGAGCCCACACATACACTTCCTTGTGTAATGCTCCCTCATTTACCATGTTTCACCCAAGAGAATATGAAATCTTTTGCCGAATCAGTAGAACACTGTTGCCTGGTCATAAGTATTAGGGAGCTGGGACTACCCATCTTTCCACCCCTTATGTAGGTGGAGGTGAGACAGCAACTTCCGCATTTAGAGAAAGTTGGTCACACAGCTATTTTATCACCAACCGAAGTTAGTGCTGTGAGGAACAGTCCCCAGGGTAAAAGTACTTGGGGAAGGGATGACAGCAAAATTCCTTATCAGATGCTGAACCAGAGAACAGAAGGAACGTTTTCTTACTTGAGATCTGGAGAATCAGTCAACTGATAAAGCAGAACACCCCCAGTGGGCATTAAGATGCTAACATTTATTGAGAACAGTCAGGTTTTTACAGGCACGATTTTCTTTCTTTTCTTCACAGTCCATCAAGTGGGTAGTCACTACTTTCATTTCATTGATCGGGAAGATGTGGGTCACTGAGTTTTAGTACTTTTGCTGAAATCACGCAAAAAATGAGAGAATTGGCAATAGACTAGATATTCTCCATACCACAGGCCTTGCTGTTTGTGTTGTACCACATTGCTATGAGGATTATTTTTTCCTTCTTGGGTTTTGAGCCACATTATATAATAAATAAACCTAGCATGTTTGATTTTTAAATTCTTCTTTTTTAATATTTACTTTGAGGATACTAGCATGCTTTATTGATTTTAGAAAGATTCGGGGGGAGGAGAGGGGGGAGAGAGATAGATGAAACATCAATCAGCTGCCTCCCATAAACACCTCCCCCCCACCAGGGATTAGGGATCAAACCTGCACCCTAGGTATGGGCCCCAACTGGGAATTGAACCAGCAACCTTTTGGAGAATGGGACAATGCTCCAAAAAATGGAACCACAACAGCCAGGGCTAAATTATTTTTTTTATTGTAACTTTAATGCATATAAAATTTGAAAAATATAAAAGGTGAGAAAATTACCCATGTGTATTTGTTTTTACTAAAATGGGGTTCCTATATACTTCTTTTAATATATCTATGTCTATAATCTCTCTCTCTCTCTCTCTCTCTCTCTCTATATATATATATATATACATATATTACCTTCTTATAGGAATGTGGCAAATATTTGAATTGGAAGCAAAAATATAAGCAATCATGTTATATCCTATTATTTCCCATATTTTGTATATGAGAAAGCTGAGATACAGAGAGTTTAAGTAACTTACCCATGTTAAGAGATTTAATAAATTGGGGAGCTGATGCAAGCCTAGGTACTCTGGTTTCAGAGACTGTGCTCTGTTCCAATAATAGAAAATAAATTACATTTAGTAAAAATCACCTAGCACCTCATAGTATTTTATAAATATGACAACTCTATAATTTATTGACTAAACCTCAATTCTTTTTCTTCGATAAATACTGAAATGAATGGCTTGCATTAATGAGCTTTAACTGGGGACTGTTTCATGGAAACCAAAATGCGTGGTTAACCTAGTGGCAAATTTTATAAAACACTATACTTATTATTGGTTTTGCAAGATTGGGTAAGGAATCTTAATCAGCTAAACACAGAGGCTGCACTAGGAACACATGAAGTAATACCTCCATGGCAAAGTAAGTATCTGTTGGTTTTGCTTCTTGGCTGAATACTGTAAGTGAGACTTATTAATGTTTATAGTGTTTCCCAAGATGGTCTCTTAAATCTGTTCTATTTTATTTCATTGTAGCTACCATTTAAAGTAATAAATATTTCTAAAGCATGACAAATAGTAGTGCTAAAGTTTTAATAGCAAGAGTAGAATGAATAATAAAACTTACACTAAGAATGGAGATTTTCTGACCTGAGATATGGTACATGTTTTGTGTGCTTAGTCAAAGATTTTATAAATGTAGTCAAATATACAAACTACAAACTCATTAATTTTAAAATTGATTATTCATGTACTTTAGGGGAATTTTGGTTTATGAGTTTTTATAAGTTTATTAGCCTCATTAATTGTCTTGATATGACTTTTATTTGCAACTTTACCATAGATTTTTTTATGAACATTTGGCATTGGAAAACTTAAAAGTGAACTGATCATGGGATCTGAAATAAGGAGTTAACTCTGAAAAGAAATACAAAATAATAGTAAACAAACAAAAATATTTCATATTGTTTGTGACAATATTTGTAATAAGCACCCATTAAAAAGACACCATTTTTATCCACTAAATGAGCAAAGATTAAAAAAATAACATTCAGTCTTGGTAAGGGTGTGGTCAAATGAGCATTCTCATACTGCCAGGGAGAGTTTAAACTGACATGACTTTTGAGAAAGGGATCTGAAATAATAGAGCAAGATTTTATCCTTTAGAAATACTCATTGACTTTAATGAACGGTTTATCTACCAAAAAAAGGAGGAGGGGTTCATCTACCAGTATTGTTTCTAATATTGAAAAACTGGAGATAATAGTGAAAGGTTTGGAAAATTATGATGTGTTATTATGGATGAATCTTACATAGCAATTAAAGTAAAACACGCTTTCAAATAATGCATTGTAGGAAATATTAATTGTTCAATGTTGGGTGAAAATAGGAGTGTATAGAATTCTTTTTCTTCTTCCTTTATTGATTAAGGTATTACATATGTGTCCTTATCCCCTCATTCACCCCCCTCTCATGCCCTCACCCTCCTGGTGTCTGTGTCCATTGGTTAGGCCTATATGCATGCATATAAGTCCTTTGGTTGATCTCTCCCCCTTATGTCCACCCTCCTCTACCTTCCCTCTGAGGTTTGAGCATCTGATCGGTGGAGTGTATAGAATTCTTAAACACAGGATGATCACCATTTTAAAGAGCAAAAGGACATATAGATATGTTTCAGATCATTAACAGCAGTTTTAAATTGTGTTGTGGGGAAAATGGGTGACTGTGTCCTAAACTGAAGGTATTTTTAAATATTCTACAATAAGTTTTTATTATTATCAATGGTATAATAAAAAAGTTATTAAATGAAATTAAACCATTTACAATTTGTATTTACAAATAGAATGTGGCTTCTTTGGAAGAATGTATTTAACTTGACTACCATGGCTTCCATCTGGTTTACTAAATTGCTTCAAATACATACATATTATTTATTTATGTACTTCATTTATTCCAGGTATAATCTTGTAATTTGTATATAGAGTAGAAGTTATGACTGGAATTTTAGTGGTAGGTAGAGAAAATTAAGATGATTTGCTCATCGCAGATTCCCACATTTCCTTTTTGTGATGGAAGGATGTCTATTAAACAGAATGTAATTGCTAGTAGAGAGACAAAGTAAGCAAGTAAATAAGAAACAAATTCCAATTAGAGTGAATGTTGGTTAGAAGAAGGTGTTTTTTTCATCCTTCTTTATCCCTGAATAATGATGTCAAAATTGATGGAGGCATCTCTGATCACTGTTGCTAACATCTTCATTAAAAAAAATAATTTTTGTCTCATTTAAATATACTTATGTTTTTCCTGAAATAGGGGTCCTAATTACCTTTTGTTTTCTTTCTTTCTAAACTACCAAATACATTGCATGTTTATAATAATAAAAATGTAGTATGCTAATTAGACCAGACATCCTTCTGGATGACCTTACGGATGAAGACGGGGCTGTGAGGGAATTCCTGGTCCTGGTTGCCAGAGGGAAACTGCTGCCGGCAGCTGGGGAAAGGAAGGCCTACTCTTGCACAAATTCCGTGCATTAGGCCTCTAGTGTAAGATAAAAGAATAAGTTACTAAAAACATGTTTGCATTGATACAGAACAGCAGTGAATACAGTGGTTGAGAGAGTGGATTCTGGAAACATATTGCATGTGTTTGAATCCCAGTATTGCTATGTGAGGTAAGGAAGATTAAGTTCTCTGTGCCTCAGTTATCCTTAGTATTATAACATAGAGAAAACAATTGCTACACATTTTGGAGTTAATAAGGATTACATGAATTAATGATTACAAAATGCTTAGGATAGAGTCTGGCATATGGCATATTTTGTTATTTTTTCAAGAGAATTTTTTTTTCAAAGTGACTATAATGATTACAATGCATAGCTATAGCTTTGAGGAATATACAATCATAATTCAAACTGGGGAATAATTTGTTGGGAGCTCCAATGTTATATGGAAGAATGTAGAGGGTAATCAACATATAGAACTAACCATTAAAATATTTATGGATATAGAGAAATAAGTGGTAACCAGATGTTAATTGATGAATTTATACTTAGATAAAAATTATGAATGTTATGGAATATAATGTAAGGTTTTTTAGAAAGAAAAATTCTTATGAGGTTCCCAAAACAGTATGATGATAAATATTCATAGATCAGAATAAAAGCATGTCTTTCAATCTTGACAAAAGACATTATGCAAGAAGTTTTTCTTAATTTTATTTTTTAAAATTTAGATCATTGATAAAGAGTATACTTTTGAAATACATGAAATACATTTTAAATAATTTCCAAATATAAGTTCTTATGATTAATACTAGAGGCTCGGTGCATGAAATTCATGCACGGGGATGGGTCATCTCAGCCCAGCCTGCACCCTCTCCAATCCGGGACCCCTTGGGGGATATCTGACTGCCGGTTTAGGCCCAATCCCAGGGATTGGGCCTAAACCGGCAGTCAGACATCCCTCTCACAATCCTGGACCGCTGGCTCCTAATCGCTCACCTGCCTGCCTGCCTGGTTGCCCCTAACTGCCCCCCTGTTGCTGGCATGATTGCCCCTTACTGACTCTGCGTGCTGGCCTGATTGCCCCTAACTGCCCCCCTCACGGCACCCCCGCTCCCCGCTGACCTGGTCACCCCATGCAGCCTGCTTGTTCAGTTGTTTGGTCATCCCTCACTAACCCCCGTGCCGACCTGGTAGTAGGCAGCCATCTTGTGAGGGCATGAGGGGTTAGTTGCCTATTACCTTTTCATCATATAGGATTACTTTTCTTATTACTATACATCATCAAACAAAAAACTAAAACAAAGTAAAATTAAGTTACTTTGAGCCATCTTAATAATACTCACAATACAATATTGAGAAAGAATATGGAGCAAAATGAATATTCCATTTACCCTTCTGTATATCTTATATAGTTTTTTTGGTAACCAGTATTTTGGACTTGAGTATATTTATATGTAATATACTCAAATACTTTGTATTCTCTCAATTCCTTGTCCTCCTAAAGTACTTTAGTTAATACAGTTGATGATCTGTGCAAGTATCACTTCAGCAAGTGTATTGGGAGTGAGGTGTGATGTGGAGACCTGTATCTAGGCACCTTGGCTGCTTTACTTGAATCATTTACTTATTCTGCAAATATTTACTGGGCATGTGCTAGAATATACCTTAATCTCATCCAATCCTAAAAGAGAGAGAGGCAGAGAGAGAGAGAGAAAGAGAGAGAGAGAGAGAGAGGAGAGAAGGGGGGAGGAAAAGAAGGTGTAGGATTAAATATTACTTAAGTATTAGCATTTAATGAAGAAAATTAAGAAACAGCGTTAAGTAGCAATAAGTGAAGCATAAAATGCACATAGGATATCAATCTGTACATATGATTAAATGATAGACCCAGCAATAAATGGAAGGAAGATTTAGAATGTTTTTTCTTAAAGGTATTTTAAAGACTTTATTTCCCTCCAAGGAGGTGGCAATAGAAGGAGTGTTTACTTGATTTCTAACTTGAAACCCTCTTTAGATTCTCCTGATATGTTAACATTGGTCAAATTTCAGGATATACAAAGCTCAAAGCACCCTTCCATATTTGAGGCACCTGCATATTTACTTCCTCCCTAAACTTTAGCTATTTAAATGCTGTTATCAAAGCATGACAGCTTCAGCTATTTTTTTCCATGAACGGGAATCTATGCTAAAGTATCACTCATCATTTCAGTATACACATTTTGCAGTTCTTTGGGTAAACTCATAGACTACTGTTCAGGATGCCTAACCAGGGTGTCACATTTATTGTCTAGGATACAGGGCAGAAAATGTTGGATTTGGAAGAAATTTTAGTGTTTGATGTTTTTAATGGCCCCTTTTATAAGTCACCTGACTCTTTGCTCACATTGAAACATTTAGTATTATATTTTATGTTGCTGTGCATGCCAGCTTTCTCTATATTTATAGATTGAGTTTCATGTCTTTGCTGTCTGGATGTACCTGGGAAACCCCTGTAATCTAGCTTATTTTAACATAAATTCCACAGAGAAGTTATAGAGACTGTAGACTCATTCGCTATCTAAATCTTTTTCATTTCTGGATACTGATGTCTACCCTAACACCCTCCCCTTGACTCTTTCACTTTAATTTTCCTTCTATACCCTTCCACACTTGAAACCATCTCAGTATTAGCATACATACCTGTCTTCTTGAGACAGAAGTGGGCTTTCTTTTAGTCTACTACCTTCTGCTCCTTTTCCATGGTTACATCTGTTCATGACTCACCTTCTTATAATGCCTTACATAACTTCTAATTAGAAATTCCCTGTGCCCTCTTAACCAGAAAATCCATATCACTGCCCATCATTTCCCTTTATGTGGCAGTATCATCATTTTTTGTTTTGTCTTGATGTTTGTTTGGCTTGTTTTCAGTCCTTTCTATAATGAAAGATAGTAGAAAAATGGACTGTGCTAGATCAAGTATTATCATTCCAAAAATACTCCCACCCTAAACTCAGGTAATGGACCCTGAACATACCCTGAAGTACTTTTTGATGATATTCCATGGTCAATATATTTCTCTTTACCCCATCCTGCAAGACTTTTCCATATGACTAATTTCCCATAGATATGAATGCTATTAGAGTTTCAAGTGTAGTCTTATTTTGAAGGTAGACCATTGTCAAATGACCATTGATTTATCTTATTTATGCTTTGATAATATGCCTGGTGTTTAATAGTATAAAGTAGCCTCAACCTGTAATGGACACTTGTGGTTGAACCACAATAAAGCAATGTGCTGGAGCCTTGGGTTTTCTTAGTCTCTAGGCTCTAATTCAAGCAATTTCATGTCCATACAACCAAAAGATTCTTTAAACAGTTCATAAGTATGACAGACTTCTTCAAAAATAGCTTAAGTTACTAGTACCTAGATCTGGTTAAAATCTAGAAATCAGTTTATTATCCAAATAGATTCCCTGGATTTATGATACATATTTATTTAATGAATTGCCTCCTTTGCTTCTTAAAATAATATAGCATTCATGAAATTCATTATGAAATGAAAATTTTGTGCAAAGTGAAGCTGTGGTAAAATAACTTACCCAAGGTCATAAAACAAAGATACAACTGGGCTGACATTTGGTCTGAATGCTGTGTATCTTCAAAACAAAACCTTTCCTCTATTCTAGATTTCACAGCAGTTGAGATTTCTGTGTGATATATAAAGAAATTATTGCCCATTTTACAAATTCTTTATATCAAAATGTTTCAAAAGAGAAAATAAAAATTTTCCACAGACACCTTAACGAAATTTCTTCATTTTCATTTTATTAACTTCGAAAATTAATGGCATCTAAAATTCTTTAATCCTCTCACTTTCTGAGGTAGCAGTGGCACATATGTTTTCAGCATACCTTGCATGCAACTTTATTATAAGGAATGTTGTGAAGTATAACAAACAATTCCTTCCCTCAAAGGAACAAATAACAAATATTTAATGATTGGTTCAAGAAATAAGTGCTATCGTTGTTCAGCTCTCTGAGTTGGAAAAAGAAGGAAGTGGCTTTGAAGGAGAACTTGAAAGATGAGAGATACCTTCCTCTGTCCTCTGCTCCCTGATCCATGGATACGTCTGTTTGGGACTCACCTTTTTATAATGATTGGTGCCCCTGATAATTAAGCAGCGCCTTTGTGTCCTCTCATCGGATAACCACATCCTGACTGCCATTTCCCTTTATGCAAAAGTAGCAGCAGTTCTAGTTCAGTCCCTGCTGAAGTGAAGCCGCGGGAAAAAGTGATGGTGTGGGAATAGGAGTGACCATGGCAGGCTTTAATATCAAAGGCAGATTGCCAATGCTGGGGAGTCCTGGACAGGGAGTGTTAAATGTCATGAGGAATGACTCAATCTTGATGTTTCTGTGGATAGTAGGATTGGAGAAGGGCCATATTCTCAACCCAAAGACCAAAGGGGACAGGTTTATCTGGTGAGACTGGAGGGCAGGTTGAGGAGAGCTACACTATGCAAATAGGCTGCCTCTGTATATACTTTTGAATGTTTACTGCAGGAGAGATTTAGCTTAAACACTATTTATTGGTTGCTGTTTTTAGAGTACCAGTCAGTAATAGTCCAAAAGTAATATTTCAACTATAAATGTCCCTTTCTGTTGTAATAAGTTAAAGCACATTAGCAAATCATTTTTATTAACTTCCTTGTACTTTCCTGGACCTACTCTCTACAATAAGCTAATTATGAATTTACCTTGGGAAATTTGTTGCTGAACTGGTTAACACAATTCTTGGTTTATATAGTTTCTACTATATGAATGCTACCTGTGTTTTATAAAAATGACTCTAAATGTTTTATATGACTCTAAGGTAAGTGGACCAAATTCTAGGAAATTAATTTTAAGTTAAGTATAAAATAATCCCTAAATTACTTAAATACACTTAAAGATATTATATTCTAAAACTACTTACTATAATACTAATGCCTTTACCTACCTCTATCAATGTTGAAAAACCCATGTATTAAAACAAATTCATCTTTCATGCCAGCTAATACACAGGATTTTTTTTTTTTTTGGCTAAAATAAGAGAGAAGCTCATTGGTAAAGTTCAGGTAAGGTTTCATGCTATCAGTGCTGCCTAAGAAAAACTTCATTTATTATAAATATTTCCTTCTTTATTCCCGATTTATTCTTTTTCTATTCCTCAACATAGATCAATTATTAGTAACACTAGAGGCCTGGTGCACGAAATTTGTGCATGGTGGGGGTTGGGGGCCCTTAGCCCAGCCTGCTCCCTCTCCAATCTGGGACCCCACAGGAATTGGACAGCCCTCTGGCAATCCTGGCTCCTAACTGCTCACCTGCCTACCGGCTTGATCCCCCTAACTGCACTCCACAGCTGGTCTGATCCCCCTAACTGCTTTCCCCTGCCAGCCTGATCGCCCCTAACCACCTGTGCCTCGGCCCCACCACCATGGCTTTGTCCAGAAGGACGTCCGGAAGGTCATCTGGAAGATGTCTGGTCTAATTAGCATATTACCCCTTTATTGGTATAGATTGTATTTGAAATTGTTCAGATATCTTTTATATGTTGAGTTATTTTCCACAAGCATCGATTTTGAACATTCACATCAAGTTTCTTGCTTAAGAATGAAATCCCGATATTCTCTGTCACTCTCTTTTTTCTTGTTCACTAAGGCAATTTAATTGCTTTCAAGTAATTTCAAGGTCATGCTTAGTTATTGGTCCTGCACTTTTTCCTACAGATGATTTTCTACAATGAAAATGCCAGAGAATCCGTTTCCACACAATTGATCTATATTTATATTCCTGCTCAGCTGTGTTATCCACCCTAACCCCCCTCCTCCGATCAGGAAATAGAAATGTTTGGTAGTACTAAACTCAAAAACTAAAAACACTCTTAATGGAAGAAAAGTGCCAATTTAGATAATTTATTTATAATAGAAAAATCTTCTTTTTTTTCTTGCTTAGGTTTGAAATAGTGACAACTGAAAATGTGGATTAGTACTAATTGCTAATTAAAACAAAGTGAAATTATGATTTTAGTATAACCTGTAAGAGTCATGTATGAATGACTTCTTTGTTCATGTGAACCTTTGTTATTTTCAGGTGCAGCTTAGCCTCACAAAAGCTAGTTGTGGAAATAATTACATCCATATGCACAAATTGGGAAAAACACAGGTGGCGGCTTCATTCCAAACTCACTGACTTTATGAGGGACAGAAAGGAGTGAAAGAGTCTGTGTGCTCTAACTGATGAGGTGCAGTGTGAAGGAGGGACTAAAGGCTTCAGGGTCTTAGAATCTTGGGTTTGATACCTTCTTCCATCTTTTAAGTGAAGTAGACTTCAGGCAAGGTACCCAAACCCTGAGCCTCCGTTTCCTCATTGTTCATACAACAGATCTTCTGTGAGGATTACATGTGATGATGTATTTTAAGCTTTCGGCATATTGGGTTTCTCTCCCACCATTGAATTTAATCTGATGAATAATTCATTTATGAAAATTATATTTTCTTAAGTGCTTTGTAATTTGGCTTGTTTCATTTTTGACAGTGCTTTTAGTAGTAGACATTGGCACGTTATACTGTAATTGTTTCCCATTGTCATTAGACAACATTTCAGCAAGCTCTAATATAAATCTGACCATACCTTTTTTCCTTTTAGTAAGGAATATATAGCAATATTGCATAGAGAAATCCCTCTATATATGGGTTTGTCTTAGCTATAGATAAGAGTACTTATGCATTTATAAGTATAGTCAGTACTCTATGAATTCATTTGCATAAACTTTTGATTATATGCATCTTTATTCAGAACACTGATTATTTTTTCAAACAGTAAGTGTAACTTTCTGGACAGAGGATTCACCTTTGAATTTTCTTTGGTGATACTTTAAAGCATTTTTAGAATACCAATGATTAAATTACAACTTGGAAACTAAATATTTATTAAAGCTAGGTATACTTATTAAAATTTAAAATGTAATAAACATTTTAAGGGACCCAACAATTTTAAGGGACCAAACATAAAGGGACCCAACCAATTGATGCTCTCAGGAAAGTAACTTTATTAGCTAAGAAGATAGGATATACCTATAGATACACCAATGCACACAACTAAAACATCTTTCTGGAAGAACAAACTAAATCTAGTTTGTGATGAAATAGATGTCATTAGTTCACCACATGCACTTTGTCATCATTTTTTTTTATGAGAGGATTTAGTTATTTATATCAAATGTTTGCAGGTGTGAATTCAGATTCCTGATAAGGAAAAGAAAAGGATAAATCGTTTTCTTCTGAAAGGAAGTGAGCATTGCTCAGAATGTGCAGATTACACACTACTGAGAAGCCTTGGCTGCTTGTCAAAAATGCTTTCCTAACAAAGTACATATATTGATGGCCCACAAGCTAATTTTTCAGACTGTTATACACATCAGTGAAGCCTTAGATAAACACTATGGTACATGAGTGTTTAAAAAGTCTGAATTATTGAATCTCAACATATACTGCATATTAATTGAAGGCACATGTATGTAGAATTCATAGCATTTACTATATTCTGATTATACAAAGAACTTTTTTTGTTCCAGGGACTTTTTTATCTTTAACATTCACAAGTCTATCAGGGTTTTTTTTCAAATTTATTATATTTTAATGAGACTATGATTTGATATTATAAATCATTATAAGTGCATTTGTCTAAGTTTCCTATTAATTTGTCTACCAACCCCGCTTCCTAAGTCTAAGCAGTTGAAAGACTTTATTCCTTTAAAATGTGATTATGTTAGCTTGATCCATAGTCTTCTAACATATTAATGCATGGACTCCCTAAGACAATTGAAATAATTGTGTAAATTCAATAATTTTCAAATTGATAATTTTGTTCAAAGATGAGACTATACATGTGGTCCATTTTCCTGTTATTTCTCAATAGTCCAAGAATAACATGAGAGGGATTCTTCTGTCAGACCTCAGTGCCTGAATAGGCTGATCTTCAGAGCAACAGTGTAACTTTCTTAGAATAAAAAGTGTGAATCACTATTCATGTTTTTCTCTTTTCTTTTGTCCAAAAAAAAGAGAACTAAATTTGTGTTCCAATTTTGTAATTATATTGAACCTTATAGTATTTTTAAAGAAATTATTCATGGATTTACGCTAATTAATGAGTTTCACTTCCATTAATTCTTTTTTTTAAATATATTTTATTGATTTTTTTTTTTTTTTTGCAGAGAAAGGGAGAGAGATAGAGAGTTAGAAACATCGATGAGAGAGAAACATCAATCAGCTGCCTCCTGCACATCTCCCACTGGGGATGTGCCCGCAACCCAGGTACATGCCCTTGACCAGAATTGAACCTGGGACCTTTCAGTCCGCAGGCCAACGCTCTATCCACTGAGCCAAACCGGTTTTGGCCATTAATTCTTTTGTATCAGAGAACTTTAATTGTGTCTGTAAATCACCTTATATTCTTTGTGAGTGAAGCAGATTATAAATAACTGTAAATAGATAACTATAATGCAGTGTGCAAAGTTTTACCATATTGTGAAAATGTATTGAACAGAAGTGGCCACAGGCTGTGTCTTATACACTATAATTAATTACAATAGCCTTGAATCTATAATAGAATTTGAAAAAGTAACCCTGGCCTTCATCTCTTCTGTTATCCTATATGATAAAAGGCCAGGGACCATAAGCGTAATGACTGGAATGACCGCTCAACCAGTCGCCTTGAGGTGCATTGAGCACCTCTTGGTCCCTGCCCCCTGACCTGCAAGCTGCAGTGGGCAGGGTGGTGAGTGGTTTGAGGTGGTGGGTGGGGCAGTGAGCAATTTTTGCGGCAGCGGGTGGGGCGGCACGCTGTGGCAAGCAGCAGCAAGCTACTCGCACATGATTTTGTGCACTGGGCCTCTAGTATTCAATATTATATTATTTTATTTTACCTTTAGTAGATATGAAGAAAAAACTATTCTATACTTTAAGTTTATCTATATTCAGACACTAATTTCTTTTGTTCACTAAACATACTACGACTCTTCATATTCTATCTATATATATGAAAGCCTAAGCAACTGTAACGACTTGGTCGCTATGACACACATTGACCACTGGGGGGCAGACACTCAATGCAGGAGCTTCCCCCTGGTGGTCAGTGCGCTCCCATAGCCAACATCCCTCAGCTGACCAACCTCCCGTGGTCCCTCTCCCTGGACTGGGATGGGGAGCCAGGGGTAGGTGGTGGTGGATGCAACCCCTTTCCCAGGGAGGCTAAGGGCTGGCTCCCTCCTTGGGGCCGATGTCCAACCTCCTGTGCCCTGTCCCTCCCCCCCACCAGCAAGTCCTGATTGGCCCACTGCCCAACTGCCATGGTGGCAATGCAGCGGTGAGGGAAGGCGGGGGGGAGGCAGGGAACCATGTGGTGGTGGGGTGCCGATGATGGTGGTGTCAGCACCCAGTGTCTGTTACTTCTGCGCCTGGCCCGGCGACCATTGCCTCCTCTCCAGCGCAGCCCTGATCTGCCTGGCTCCGATGGTCCTGATCACCGGCCAGGCCTAGGGACCCCACCTATGCATGAATTTCATGCACCCAACCTCTAGTATATTATAAAATTATTTACATGTTTTCTAGGAAAATATTCTGTACACAGTTATTCAGTTATGCACTGGAGACCTGGTTGGTTTTGTTGACCAGTGTCACACAAATAAATTCAATGAAAAAGTAGAGGCAATAGTGCTTGTTTTAAAATAAAATATCAGAACAATTTTGGAAAGCATTTTTGGAAAGAATTATCAGGGCTGTTTTTGTTCTTCAACATTAATTGCAAACTGATTGTGCTATTGTTTTTTAAAATGCACAAGGTTATAAATTGCTCAACATTCTGATCCAGTTACATTCAGGCTGCTTTGTAGGAGTAGAGTTAGAGGCCGGTCTTTGCTTTTTTTCTGAACTCAGGAGTGTGTTTCTTGACTCTTTCTTTACCTGGTTCTCCATGGTAAATTATAGCTGGCCTGTCGTTTAGCTTGTTACTCTCATGGAGCTAATATTCTCCTCTTGTTGCTCTCTTCCAAATTGTTATAGAGAAAGTTAGCCTTTAGGCTTGATCATCCCTACAGTCTATTCTAAACAAAGTCAGTTCCTTTGGGGATATCTTTGAAGATCTTTGTTCTTGTGACCTGCTTTTTCCCTGGGCAAAATTTCTGTGCTTCACTGGTCTATAGCTGAGGTCAGAGCAGTGGTTGCTTCTCTCAAAGATGCCACCCCTATTGAGGGACACTTTGGTTGTTTCCATGTCTTGGCCACAGCACAGTGAATAATGCTGCAATGAACTTAGGGATGCATATATCTTTGTGAATAAGTGTTTTCAAGTTTTTCAGGTAGATACCCAGAAGAGGGATTGCTGGATCATATGGTAACTCTATCCTTAATTTTATGAGCAACCCCCATACACTTTTCCATAGTGGCTGTACCAGTTTACATTCCCACCAGCAGTGAATGAGGAGTCCTTTTTCTCCACCTCTCCTACACTTGCTATTACTTGTCTTGTTGATTAAGTCATTCTAACGTGTGTGAGATGAAATCTCATTGTAGTTTTGATTTGCATTGCCCTAATATTGAAGTTGAGAATTTTTTTTTCATATATCCATTGGCCATTTGTATGTCTTCTTCGGAGAAGTGTGCCTATGTCCTTTCCTCATTTTTTAATTGGATTGTTTAAAGTACATGTGATACATATATACAATGAAATACTACTCAGCCATAAGAAAAGATGCAATGCTGCCATTTGCAACAAAATGGATGGATCCTGAGAATATCATGCTAAGCAAAATAAACCAGACAGAAAAAGTCAAGAACCATATGATTTCACTCATATGTGGGATATAAAAGTGAAAGTAACAAAGAACAAACAAGACAAACAAACAAACAAAAAAATTCATAGACACAGACAAGAGTATGGTGGCTACCAGAGGGGATGGGGGTAGGGGTAATGAAGAGTAGAGGGGGTCCAATATATGTCGATGGAAGGAGATTTGACTTTGGATGGTGGGAACACAATGCAGTATACAGATGATGTATCATAGAAATGTACACTTGAAACCTATATACTTTTACTACGCAACTAGAGACCCGGTGCACGAAATTCCTTTACAGGGCAGGGTCCCCCAGCCCAACCTGCACCCTCTCCAATCCAGGCGCCCTCAGAGGATGTCCAACTAATGGCTTAGGCCCGCTCCCCACCGGGAGCAGGACTAATCTGTAGTCTGGCCTCCCTATGCAGGAGGCGATAGGGCTGATCTGGTGAAGGCGCTGCCCCCATCACCCCGCTGCTGCTGCCACTACTGGCCGCCACAGCCACCAAGGTGTTTTCATCAACATGGACTCCAGTTGCTTCACCACAAAAAAAATGACAACATTCTTTAGGCATTTTCAAGATGTCTCTTTCATAGGATATGACATTTCTTTCTTTTTATTTTATCCTCACCTGAGGATATTTTTCTATTGATTTTTAGAGAGCATGGAAGAGAGAGGGAAAGACGGGGAGAAACATCAATGTGAGAGGGACACCTTCCTTTGCAGCTCTCCCATAGAGGCAGGTCTGCCGGTGCGCCCTGGCTGGCAGACCCTGTTCTCTGCAGGCCTCCTCTCTGCAGTGGAGACTGGCAGGCCCTGGTCTCTGCTCTCTGTGGACAGGCCCTGCTCTGCCTTGCTCTCTGCGGGCTTTGCTCCACCCTGCTCTGTGCTTGCCTGCTTGGCACTGCAGTGGCTGGCAGGCTGTGCTCTCTGTAGGCCTGCTTGCCATCATGGTGGTTGGCATGCCCTGCTTGGTGCTGTGGTGGCTGGCAGGCCCTGCACCATCCGTGGCTTGCCTCACCGCGCAGCAGTCTCCTCCCGACCACCTGCGCACGTGGCCTCCTCCTGAGCAGTTATGACATTACAGTGTCCTGGCTAATTTGCATATTACTTCTTTACATATATATATAGATAGATAGATAGATAGATAGATAGATAGATAGATAGATACTATCCCCAAAAATGAAATAATAAGTAAAAAATAGCACTTCTCTATAAACAGGACACTGGGCAGGGTGGTACCTTCTAGTCTTCTTAGTTTTCCACTCCTAGGATAGAACGTTTGCCCTGTGAGTGAGTTGGGGCAAATGTGATAAGGCCCCATTATTCCTGACCTGTAGATGTTTCTTTGGCCTGCCATACCTATGGTAGACCTATTAGTGGAGGCTACATAAAAGAATAATCCTGAGGCCTCTCAACCACTGTCTGGAATAGAGTTTCTGCAACACAGACTGGGGGTGAGGGATGAGAAATGCTAGCTGTCTGCAATTTAAAATTTATTTTAACAATGCAAGCCCAAAATATAAGCCCATGAAAATACCAAATTTGATTTACTCATTCCATCCTTTTGAAAACCAACATTTCCTATCCTACAAAATGTATCTTCAGCAGTTTCCCCAGTCTGTTTTAAAATAGCCTCTGTGATTAAGCTTCTTCCACAGTCTCAGGAAGCTGTTCCATAATTCATTTATTGTTCATAGTCAGGAAATAACTCCGGATATTCAACTCAAATATCCTTTACCTTTGTAAAAATAACTTTTCTCAATTAGGATAGTTTATATTTATCCTACTCACTTGTATGCCTCTAATGTTTTTCATTTTGCACAAATATGTAAGTCACAATTATCCAATACAAATATGTATACATCAATAATACTTTAAATTTTTAAAATCTAAAATGCAGCAATTATAAATGTAACCCACCATATTAAATAAGATGTGTTGTGGTGTGTGTGTGTTTGTGTGTTGTGTTGTTTTTGTAATAGGAAGAAAATAACAGATGTTCTCATTACAATCTTTTGCATAATTGCTCAGTGTTTTAATTTGACGAACCAGACTAATTAATATAGAATTATTAATATTACTAGAGGCCCAGTGCATTAAATTTGTGCACTAGGGGAGGGGCCCCTCAGCCTGGCCTGTGCCCTCTCGTAGTCCAGGACCCCTGGGGGGATGTCTGACTGCCAGTTTAGAGGTTAGAAAAAAATCTTGTGAGAGAAAAAAAACCCAAAACAAAACAGAGGACACTGCAACGAGGGTTTGTTCTGAGGAGCTAGGATTAACTTTCTGTGTGAAGACTCGCCAGGCCAAGGAAGAGGGTAGGAAGGAGTGAGTGTGTGTGCATGTGTGCATGTGTGTGTCTGTGTGTGTGTGAGAGAGAGAGAGAGAGAGAGAGAGAGAGAGAGAGAGGATCCCCTTGTGCCCGAGAGAGAGAGAGAGAGATAAGGACTCCAGACTCTTGTTCCAAAGCACAAAACTTTGCTTTCCGTACGTTTATCGCATGTCTAAACACAAACCAGCGTGTACTTCAAGCAACATGTGTTAGGGAAGGAGAAGGCAGCCTTAAAGCAAAGGGTGGAGGTGTCAGAAGTGAGTAACTCCTCTCGTCCCCGCAGCTGAATTCCTCGGGCGCCTTCCTCTTTGTGAATCCATATTTATTTCTGGTGCGTGGGAAGTTAGGGAGCACAGCATTATCCTGGGAGGGGAAGGTCATGGGGACTGCACCCATGGTACTCACCCCAAGTTTCATTTCCTCACCCTCCTGGGTCGTTTTCCACCCCACCACTGATCCAGTTAATGGGGTCGTAGGTCTGCAGCTGGATGCCTCCAGGTGGAGAGCATGCTGGGCACTGGGTGGTCCAGCTCTGAGGCCCCTGTGTCCACGTCCCGCCCCACCAGCTTCCCACCTGTGGGCAGTGGCTCAGGGTGTTCTGTTGCCCCATGTGCCAGACTCAATCCAACTGGGTGCAGGGAGAGATTGGGTGGCTCCACGGCAGGCGGCTCCACAGCTAGTGCCTTTCCGTTGTGTGCCACTCAGGGGAAAGAAAAGCTTCCCCAGAAAGGTTTTTCAAAATTCTTCAGGGACCGGGAGGTTGGCCGGACGGGGCCTCCCTTCCCCCAGCTGCAGGCATCTGGCCCTGCCCCACATCCGCACCCGCCTTTGCTTGGTGCTGCCGCCATCCACCACCACCCACCCCTGGTTCCCCATTCCCCATCAGGCAATTGGTGCCTGCTGGCTGGTGGTAGGAACTGGGAGGTTTGCCAGCAAGCCCCAATCAGGCGATTGGGTGGTCAGTGCATGTCACAGTGACGGGTTGTTCTGGTTCTTTGGTCGTTCCACCGTAACGGGCGCTTAGGCTTTTATATATAGAGACTAGAGGCCTGGTACACAAAAATTGTGCACTTGGGGGGTAGTCCACCCTGTTCCTGCCACTACCACTGCTTATCATCTCTGCAGCACTGCCCCCTCCCTGCCACCAGTTGCCTCCCTCTGTAGGCAACAGGCGTGGGGTGCAATGGCTTGGCTGGCCTGGGCCTCCCTCTGCGGGGTGATCACTGGTTGGCCGTACACCTGCCACAGCATCGCCAGCCTGTGGCCGGGGCCTCCCTCTTTTTTTCTTTTTTTTTTTAAGTAAGAACAATGTTTACTGAGCAATAATACAGAACTGAGTACTATGAAGGTTTACCAGGATGGAAATTCATCGCACCCTGCCCCTGCCACCCCCAACACTCAAAGACTACAGTATTTAGAAGTGACACGGAATGGCCATAACTGCTGAATATTTGTTCTTAACAAACACACCATAGCATATTTATACTGAATAACATCGAGTGATTATAGAAATCCACTTATATATTACTTGTATAAAATCTTTTTTTTTGGCAAAAAATATTTAAAAAAAAATAAAGTCTAAAAAACATGTGCAGTTGAAAGCTCTGCCAGGACAGCCAGTCTGTAAACATTCAGTGAGTATGTGCTTGGGAAGGACGCCCATACCTCATGCCCATTCAACTCCAGCTAATCACATTGAGTGATTATAGAAATCCACTTATATATTACTTGTATAAAATCTTTTTTTTTGGCAAAAAATATTTAAAAAAAAATAAAGTCTAAAAAACATGTGCAGTTGAAAGCTCTGCCAGGACAGCCAGTCTGTAAACATTCAGTGAGTATGTGCTTGGGAAGGACGCCCATACCTCATGCCCATTCAACTCCAGCTGGTCCGGCGAGGGTGTGCCCCGGATGCCACTCTAGGCTGGACCCACGGTGGCTGGGTACAGCAGGGCCTGGCACTGTGCCCTTCTCCAGCCTTGGGTCAGGGTCAGGGTCAGGGCTGGGGGCAGGCAGATTGCAGTTTCACTCTGAGTTCCATACTCAGCCATAATTTTGGTTGCAACTCATGGCTTTTTCTGGCTGCTCGGAGGTCCTTTGGGTGTGCCCTGGCGGAGAGGCCGGAGAGTGCCCACAGCTGTCTGGTTGGGCGTCTCTCCTGCCCAGAGCCTCTGTCCTGCCTCCTGCAAGCCTGGCCCCAGGCAGAACAGCCCCCCTCAGGACTACTTTGGTCTCAGCGCTTGGTTCTAGGTTTCGTCAGCCTGGGTTTCTTCCCCTGGTGTGGCTGATCTGAGTTTCACAAAAAAGCCTGGCTGATGCTGGCTGTGATGAGCCTCACTGAAGAGTTTTTCATGCAGCAAGGAAGAGCCCTCTGGGACCTTGTTTGTCCTCCCTCTCCTTATTTCCTTCTCCTTCTCCTTCTCCTCTCAGCCCATGGTCACTTCTTCTCCAGCTTCTCCAGCAGTGGGATGCCTTCTGAGTCGGGGGTCTTAACAGTGTTGGTCCAGAAGATTCAGGTGGGGCGATGCAAGCTGAGCCTCAGGATGAGCTGCTGCCACTCCTGCTTCAGCTCCTCCATCTGGGTTTCGACTCTGCATTCATGAGCTCCAGCCACTCACTCAGGACAACTTTGGTCTCAGCGCTTGGTTCTAGGTTTCGTCAGCCTGGGTTTCTTCCCCTGGTGTGGCTGATCTGAGTTTCACAAAAAAGCCTGGCTGATGCTGGCTGTGATGAGCCTCACTGAAGAGTTTTTCATGCAGCAAGGAAGAGCCCTCTGGGACCCTGTTTGTCCTCCCTCTCCTTATTTCCTTCTCCTTCTCCTTCTCCTCTCAGCCCATGGTCACTTCTTCTCCAGCTTCTCCAGCAGTGGGATGCCTTCTGAGTCGGGGGTCTTAACAGTGTTGGTCCAGAAGATTCAGGTGGGGCGATGCAAGCTGAGCCTCAGGATGAGCTGCTGCCACTCCTGCTTCAGCTCCTCCATATGGGTTTTCAGCTCCGCATCATGAGCTCCAGCCGCTCAGATTCCTACTGCAGAAACTCCTTCCGCTCTTTCTTCTTGTTCCTGCATGGGCCTGCTGCCACTTTGTTCTTTTTCTGGTGTCTTTTCCTCCATTCCTCTTTCTCGTCTAGCTCACTTTTCATGGATTGAGGCCTCTCGCCCATTTTCACATTCAGGAAGTGCAAAGGGGCGATCGTGGCCCCAATGTTGTGGATGTCAGCATATTTCAGCTCCTCTGCAGTCAGGGCCGAGCTGGGGAGTCCGGTCAGGGGTCTGAGCCCTGGCAGTGATCCCACAGTCGTGGAAGGGCCCAGGATCTTCCCAGGCATCATGGCAGGAGGATTGGCAGTCCAGCCCTGCAAAATTCGCCGAGGGGAGGCTGTGGCCCTGGGGCCTGGGCCAGACTGCAGGTGCCATTCCCGCTCAGGAACCGCCCTGGCGCCAGTCCCGCACTTCAGTGTCCACTGCCACCAGCACCTCCCGTCGTAGCCACCGAGTGTCCCTCCTGCAGGCTGTGGTCTGGGTCTCCCTCTTTGAGGCAATCAATCGCGGGGCTCTGCCTGCCTGCCTCATTGCCCCTAACCACTCGCCTGCCTACCTGATCACCCCTAACCGCTAGCCTGCCTACCTGATTGCCCCTAACTGCTTGCTGGGGTTGGGGCCAGCCTGGTTAGGAGCCTTGGTGGTTCTGGTCTCTGGTCGTTCTGGTTGTTATGCTTATGATGGCTGGCCTTTTATTATATAGGACTAGAGGCCCAGTGCACAAAAATGGAAAAGCAGAGATGCAAAGAAATAATTCAGTAAGAGCCAACTGTTTTCACTACAAAATTGCTTAAAATATCTTAGACTTCATAAAGTATAATATTGCAGTGTGATATGCAATATTTAAACTTTTCTCTGTTTTACTGTTAAGAGTATATTTGAAGTTTAGTGCTCTAGTCTTGATTTTTGATAAATTCTCTCATAATATTTTTGTTGAGAAGATCTCCACTTTGGGATGGAGACAATATAAAAGAAATGTTATTACCTTTTATCATTTTTATAGCATACATTATACTTTTGGATTATATTTTATTATTAAATGTATGCTTTTGACTGTTTTAAATAGAAGAATTGAAGGCCAGTAACAAAATGTTCATGTCATTTTTGATATATTTTGTAACAGATTATTGTATTAAATCATTTTAAATGTTCTAATTCATTTATAAAATGTTCTAATTCATTCACTAGTATAAACCCTTTCTTCAGAATTGTCATTTCTGTCAGAAAAATGATATGTAATGGTTCAACTGAATGTTTTTATTATTTTATTATCTATATTTTTGAAGGTATTGCATATGTTCCCTTTTTCTCCCCATTGACCCCTTTTTAGCCTGCCCCCCACCCCTACCCAGGCCTTCACCACACTATCGTCTGTGTCCATGGGTTATGCATATATGCATACAAGTTCTTTGGTTGATCTCTTGCCACTCACTCACCCACCCCTGCCTTCATTTTATTTTATTTTTTTACTTTATTGAGGTAATTTTAAATATTCAGCGAGATATTAATGACTTGATGACCAAATGATGACAGTAAGGCTCTACAGTCTATAACTCAATGGATTATGTACATTACAGAACTGCTTTAAACGAATCGATACTTACTAGTACTCTGAGAGTTCATTATACAGATCTAGATAGATAGGCAGAGGTCCTATCTGGCAACCCTGTTATCACAAGCTAAGTATAGAGAATCTTGCTGCCAGTGAGGCATTTTATGCTTTTTTTTCCGGGGGGGGGGGGGGGGGTGGTTCAAGAAGGAGAGGAAGGTTGAATCATTGGAAGTTTGGGGAGCCAGGTAGGCCTCCCAGATAAATGGCCACCAGAGGGCGCTCAGGCCTGTGAGTCTTCCTGTGAAAAACTGTAGACTCCCAGCCAAGTTAACTGCAGTCATTTCTGATCAATCTCATCTATATGGTAGGAATTACCCTGACAGCTCTGTTTAAAACTAATTTGGTTCTAAAATAAAAACTAATTAAAATTATTTTAAAAAATCCGAGGCAGATGTTTTGTATTTTGTATGCGTTAGAAGGCCCAGTTGTTTTTGTGAAGGCGTTTTGGTAGACTAAATGAGATATGTACACTGTCTGTTATAATATGGATCTTTTGGAGTTTAAAAGCAACTACCCAATTTGATATGCATGCTCCCTGTAGCTCTATTTCCTTGAATGCTGTAAATATCTTCTCCAGTTAACCTAATTAACTGAAAACTGTCATTGTTGGAATTGCACTGGTGTAGCCAAAAGCTTAAAATGTACAGTTACTATTCCTAGAATCAGAAGTGGTTTTAAGAATACCTAAGAATGTACTTAGAGGACAGGTAACCTTATTAAGACTAAGAGAAATTTATGTTTGCAGAGAAGCATCGTTTACTCTATAATCAGGGGAACAAGCAGCTAATTTTCATTGAGAATAATATATCACTTGTGCTTGGTTAAAGACATGAGTACCAGGTACACTGTGGGTGTAGACAACCGAAGGTACTTTTTTTTTTTGCGTTAAAGGGCCCCATGTAGAGAAAAATGACTCTACTTTCTGTGCAGTGCCCAAGCAAATATCTGGATTGTGTCCCACTGCTTGTTCAAAAGCTAAACAGAATACTCAACACATCCACTTGAAAAGTACTAGCAGAAAATTTTAAAATATAAATTCAAGTACTTAAACTTAAGGGCTCAAAAAGATTTCATTGTCCATTAAATGAAAATAATATAATGCTACTTATATTTCAATAGAATCACAATTGTAGAAGAAATAAAATGAGTAAAGAAAATGAGATGTGAAATAGACAGTAAATGGTGAACATTTCTTTTAAACTGGAATATTTTAGGAACTATTTTAGGGTAGAAGATGCTCTTTTATCTTTTTCTTTTCTGTGATTTTAGTGATATCTTTAACAAAAATAATAGTGACTTCACAGATTATTAAGAGAAACCCAAAAATATAATGAATGCTTCTCTAAAATAAGGACTAATGCTCTTAAATATTTTTAAATTTTAGTTTAGTACAGTTCAGAATATTTTCTTAGCATCTCGAGTATACTATACTCTATCATTATAAAAATGCACAGTGCATAATCACTGTGTGTGTTTGGTGAGGAAGATGAATTAGATATGTAAGTATTTTTGTAAATATTTGTGCAAGATATTATGCAACCACAATGAAAGAAAACAGTTCAAAATGAAAGTTTAGGGCAGACTTCTTGGAGGAGTTGCCACATTAAGATAAAATAGTTAACTAAAAAATACATAAATCTACTAATGGAACATATTGTAATGTTTAAAGAAAATTTTCAGATATTATTTCATTTGATTCCAGATGTTTCACAGGTTATTTTCCTCATTTTTTCAAATGAGAAAATTTATGATAATGCAGCGAATACCCTTGCCCAGCATACATATGCTTCCCTATACACTTGGTACATTTCAGAGCATAGCTCAAACCAAGGTAGGTAATCTTCTAAATGTTCCCACCGCTGCCCCCCCCCCCATCATATCAAGTTCCTTGTTAAAGTCAATAAAAGTAATATATAAATATAATCATATAAGGCAATAAATGGGACTGCCAGTTGACTTGTTATAAAAGTAATATCTTTTGATTTGGTAGTTTTGTTGCTATTTCCTATGTGTCGAGCTTGTCACTGTTCAGAGATTGGCACAAAAAATTTCCCAGCATGTTGCATACAGAGTTATCTCAGAGTTGATATGTGTAAAGTACCTTTAAAATTGGGCATGTGTTATATATAGATAAGCTATTATTAGTGTTTTTCTCAAGCTTGTTTCTTTTGTGTGGAACACAATTCTTTTGAGCAGCCATTAAATCCAGCTGGACAATTTCCTATAAAAGTAGGTCACTGGGCAGTTTCCACGGTAGCAAAGTGTAGTGCCTTCCCAATGAGAAGAGCAGCAAGTGCTGTTGGGAAATGAAATATTTGGCCAATGCCCTCTCCCCTTCTGTGGAGGTTTGCTGTGCTCAAACCCTTGGAGTAATGCTGCACAGCTTCAATATGTATTCTTAACTTCTGCTGTTGCCCTACACTTGATTTTTTTTCAACATTTTTATTTTACTTTAAACAATGCTTTATTTTTCAATTACACTGACATATAATATTATATTAGTTTCAGGTGTACAGCCAAGTGATTAGATATTATATAACTTACTAGTACTTAGTGACCGCCTCCATAAATGTAGTACCCATTTGATACCATACACAGTTATTACAAAATTATTGACTATATTTCCTATGCTGTGCTTTACAAACCCATGAATATTATGTACCTCTCAATTTGTGCTTCACCTTTTTCACCCATCCCTAAAACTCCCCTCCCATCTGATAACTGCCAAAATGTTTTCTCTATCTATGAGTCTATTTGTGCTCTGCTTGTTTGATTTTAGATTCCACATATAAGGGAAATAATACGGCATTTGTTTTTCTCTGTCTGACTTATTATTTTTTACTAGAGGCCTGGTGCACAAAATTCATTCACTGGGGATTGAGGGGGTCCCTCAGTCCGGCCTGCACCCTCTTGCAGTCCAGGACTCCTTGGGGGATGTGCACCTGCCAGCCTAAGCCGCAGTCAGATGTCCCTCTCGCAGTCCGGGCCCTTGTAGACTGGGACCCCTTACTCCTTACCACTCATCTGCAGCATAGGCAGGAGAGGCTCCTGCCACCGCTGCTGTGCTTGCTAGCCATGAGCCCGCTTTTGGCTGAGCGGCACTCCCCCTTGTGGGAGCACACTGACCACCAGGGGGCAGCTCCTGCATTGAGCATCTGCCCCCTCGTGGTCAGTGCACGTCATAGCAACCAGTCGTTCCGCCATTCAGTCGATTTGCATATTAGGGTTTTATTATATAGGATGGCTGTGTCATATTCTATTGTATATATGCACCACTTCTTTACCTATTCATCTATTGATGCACACTTAGGTTGCGTTCTATATTGGCTTTTGTATATAATGCTGGGATGAGCAAATGGATGTATACGTCTTTTCAATTTAGTGTTTTGGGTTTCTTTGAATAAATACCCAGAAGTGGAATTGCCGAGTCCTTCTTTGTCTCTTGTTGTGTAGTCTTTATTTTAAAGTTTATTTTGTCTGGTATAAGTATTGCTACCCCAGCTTTTTTGTTTGTTTTTATTTTCATGAAATATCCGTTTTCATCCCTTTACTTTCAATCTCTGTGTGTCTTTTGATCTGAAGTAAGCCTCTTGTAGACAGCACATGTAAAGGTCTTGTTTTGTTATCCAGTCAGCCTCCGCATGTCTTTTGATAGGAATGTTTAACCATTTGCATTTAAAGTAATTGTTGATATATATAGGGTCCAGTGGCACAGCCTCTCTGATCATCTGAGCTGGGCACTCCAGGTGCACCCTCCTCTTGTAGTTCTGTCTTTAAAAATATATATGTATGTATTGATTTCAGAGAGGAAGACGTTATTGCCATTTTCTTACTCATTACTTTTTAATTTTTATGTCTTCTTCTTAAAGAAGACCCTTTAACACAGGAGTGGGGAACCTTGGTTCTGCCAAAGGCCATTTGGATACTTATAACATAATTTGAGTGCCATACAAAATTATCAACTGAAAAATTAGCCTGCTATACTTGGTCAAACATTTAATTAATTCACTCATAATGCCTTGTCAGGGCCAGACCAAATGATTTTGTGGGTCATATATGGCCCCCGGGTCAGATATCCTCCCCCCCACCCCCCCGCTTT
>NW_006286231.1:3472674-3486122 GCF_000327345.1 Myotis davidii
GTAATATGGGTTTGGTGGTGGGGAACTCGTTTAGCTTTTTCTTGTCTGGGAAACTCTATCGTTCCTTTGATTCTAAATGATAGCTTTGCTGGGTAAACTTGGTCTTTGCTTATCATCACTTTGAATATTTTGTGCCAATCCCTCTGGCCTGAAAAGTTCGTGTTGAGAAATCAGCTAGCAATATTATGGGAGCTCCCTTATAGATAACTAACTGCTTTTCTCTTTCTGACTTTAAGATTTGTTTTTGTCTTTTACTTTGACTTTTTAAAAAAATATATATTTTATTCATTTTTTTTTTTACAGAGAGGAAGAGAGAGGGATAAAGAGTTAGAAACATTGATGAGAGAGAAACATCAATCAGCTGCCTCTTACACACCTCCTACTGGGGATGTGCCTGTAACTGAGGTACATGCCCTTGTCCGGAATCGAACCTGGGACCTTTCAGTCCACAGGCTGATGCTCTATCCACTGAGCCAAACCAGCTAGGGATACTTTGACATTTTAATTATGATATGTTTTCTTGGTGTAGGACTCTTTGGGTTCATCTTATTTGGAACTCTGTGTTTCCTAGACTTGTATGTCTATTTTTTTCCATCATGTTAGGGAAGATGTGTGTCAGTATTTTTCACATAGATTTTCAATTCCTTGCTCTATTTCTTCTTCTGACACTCTCATGATGTGAATGTTGATATGCTTGAAGTTGTCCCAGAGGTTCCTTATACTATCCTCATTTTTTTCAATTTCTTATTTTTTTATTGTTGTTCTGAGTGGGTGTTTTCTGATTCATTATCTTCCAAATCTCTGATTTGATCCTCTGCTTCACCTACTCCAAGGTTGATTCCCTATAATTTATTATTCATTTCAGTTAGTGTAATTCTTCATTTATGACTGGCTCTTTTTTATGTTTCATATCTCCATTTTTATGTTTCCTGCCTCTTGGTTGAAGTTCTCACTAAATCCATCTAATTTTCTCATAAGTTCATTGGGCATCCTTACAATCAGTGTTTTAAATTGTATTTGGTGGATTGCTTGTCTCCATTTTTTTTAGTCATTTTTGTGGAGCTTTTGTTCTGTTCTTTTATTTTGGACATGTTTCTTTGTCTCCTATTTTTGGCTCTCTCCCTGGGATTGTTTTTATGTATTAAATAGAACTGCTACACTGCCTGTTTTTAGTAGAGTGGTAGTATACAGTAGATATTAGTCTGACCATGACCTCCTAGTTCATAGGTCAATGCTCAACCACTGATCCATGCCAGCAGACTTGTAGTTGAGTCTTGATGGCTGTTGGTACATCAGTGGGAGAGATTTACTCTCAGGTCAGTCAGCTTCGAGGACTGGCTGGGCAACTGTGGAGGATAAGCTATGTTTGCTTCCAACCCATAGAGCAGGACTTACATCAGGAAGGCTCTGTGGCCTACTGAGTCCACCCCTGTGTGTTGCTTGTGAAAGTGGTTGGGTGGTACTTTGATTTGGTTTAATGCTATCTACCAGGTGTGCTGATTCTGGGGCTTCCCAGGAGATGCCCTGCCCAAGGCCGCCTGGCATGAGTCACAAGGCAATCTGCAGGTGGCTGCTATTGTGCTGGGCTTGGAGATGCCTGGGGGAGGCCAAGCTGAGAACCAAGTCCTCTATTGCTAGTGCCAGGCCTAGTGCCATTCAGTGAGAGGTATGGGACATGCTGAGGCCAGATTCTGCTTGAGAGATATTAGGAAACAAAGCATGGGTCTTTAGTACAAAAAAAGCCACTGGAAAGAGATTGGGTGGGCCTACAAGTTGGGTGGGTGGGGTTTCAGGGAATCAGCAAGGTGTGGCCAACAGTGTTAATCAGATTGATGGAGGGTCAATGATGGTGGCCACCTGTGGTGGTGTTGGGAGGGTGTCTGAGAAAGGAGCAATGAACTCTTTCAGCCCTTCTGTCTGAAAGAAAGCTGCCCCTCCAGCTCTTGCTCTGATGTCAGACAATTCAGTTCTTCATCTTGTACCTTTTGTGCTGCTGACCCAGAGCTGAAGCTCAGAGGGAGTGAGTCCAAGTAAGTCTGTGCCTAGGCCCTTTTAGAGGAGAACATGGGATTCCAGTAGCTTCTCTATCTCACTCAACCACAATCCCTGCTGTGGGTTTTCACAGCCAGAAGTTATGGGACTTTTTTTTTTTGCCTCTGGAATGCTGGGCTTGAGGGACTGGAGTAGGATTTGCTCCTCATGGGGAACTTCTGCAGCAGAAGTATTCCTCCCGATTTTTATCAGTCAGACGTGGGTGTGGGGCCAACTCTTTCAGCTTCTCCACCCCTCTTCTACCAGTCTCAATGTGGTTTCTTCTTCATATCCTTAGCTGTAGGACTACTGTTCAGCTAGATTTCAGAAGGTTCTGATGATGGTTGTTGTGTAGTTTATTTATAATTTTGATGTGTTGTGGGAGGATTTGACTACTGCATTTATTTATGCTGCTATTTTGACTGGAATCTGCCCTAAATTCTTATGATTAATAAGGCCTGGGTATTAAGACACAACAGGGTAGCAAATATGTAAAAATTATTTGCCAGCCCTAATCCTTGTCTTAAGAGTACCACTTCATGTAAACTCTAAAAACATTTGGTTGAGGAAAAAAAATTAAAAGAAAAAATTAGGATATTTTATTGTAATCTTTTTTTAAAATATATTTTTTAGTGATTTCAGAGATGGGAAGGGAGAGAGAAATAGAGATAGAAACATCAATGATGAGACATGATTATTGCTTGGCCGCTTCCTGCAATGCCCCCTACTGGGAATGAAGCCCACAACTCAGACATGTGCCCTGACCAGGAATTGAACCATGACCTCCTGATTCATGGATCAATGCTCAACCACTGAGCCACATCAGCTGAGCTTGGTGTAATCTTATAATCAATCAATTTTCTTTCTCTATCTCCCCTCCTGTCCCTTACCCTCCTCTCCTCTCTCCTCCCCACCAGTTCCTTACCCTCCTCTCCTCTCTCCAAATAAATGTCAGTATTTAACTTGGCACTGAGTAGTTATCTACAACATTTAATTGGCAGACTGACTTAACATTTGCAGGAAAATATTATTTACTTAACACATTTTCTTGGTTTAAATGTTAACTATTCCTCTCCTGGTTATCTCGGGTGTTCTCATCTTTAATATTATTGTTTTCAGAAATCTCTGTCTGACATAACCTATGTGCATAAAGCACTATCTTTCTGTATTGGACTAAATAAAAAAGATTAATGAGGTAATTTTATGTTCAAAATAATTTAATGAATATTAATGTTTTTGACAGTATACTGGTCCAGTTCTTCCTATCAGCTAATTTCCCAATATCTATGCCTATTTCTTTGAATCCAGGTCGAGTTTAAAAAGCTCAATATTTATTTGTTTCAATAATAATAATAATACAAAAGCAATCTTATATGTAGAAGATAAATATCTTTATAAGCTCTACCTTAGGCATAGGTGACTGATGTGAAAAGGTTTTGAAAGTGAAAATTACTATTGCAAATATCTAGAGGTTAATCTGACTCATGTTGTTCATAAATACCAAATTTAATGTTGCACTGATACGTTCATGGCTATGTCTTTTCTGATTCCTGCAGCTGTTAGCTTATAGTGCAGGTGTTATAATATCTTTAAGTATTATTTAGTCTAAAAACTATTTCAAAATTACTGGAGATAATTTAGGCTCTAGCCAGTTTGGCTCAGTGTATAGAGAGTGTCAGCCTGCAGACCAAAGGGTCCCAGGTTCGATTCTGGTCAAGTGCATGTACCTGGGTGGCAGAATCCTCCTAGGCCTGGGCCCTAGTCAGGTCTCATGCAGAAGGCAACCAATTGATTTGTTTCTCTCACATCGATGTTTCTGTCTTTCCTTCTCTCTTCTATTCTCCCTAAAAATCAATGGAAAAACATCCTCAGGTGAGGATTAACAAATAACTAACTCACTAACTAAATAAAAGGTTTACTTTATTGCCAAGTTGTTGCCAAAATTATTGCCCAAAACAAGCTAATTTTTTTCATTCCACCCTCAATTCTTGCTTTCAAATCTCTTTAATTAAGCATAATGCATATGGTCTCTCTCTGCAAGAGGAGAAAAGAAAATAAGAGCTTTCTGTTAATATCTGAATAGAATGCAGTCCTGTTTATTCATGGGTTATCCCAAGAAGTATTAGATTATTTGCTAAACTTGGAAAAGAAGTGAATAATAACATGGATTGCTTAGAGGAGCATTTAGAACATATTTTTTTTTCTGAATAAGTTCCAGGAAGTTAAGTAATTGACATATTTTAAATACATTGGCTTTAATATTTATAATATTAAGTACAACATTTTTTATATTATACCTTATGAAAGGTTTCAAGATTAAGCATCAACCCTTATAAATTGAATATTACATATCACAAATTATATAGATTAAAATAATTGGTTTATTTCCTTTAGATTCCATATCTATAAAACACATTTGATAATGTTTTTTCTTCTTATTGTTAAAGTTCTAGACAAGATAATAATTTTAGTTTTTTTCAGCTTTGAGATGATATATTTTATTCTATATATATAGGGGTCCCAAACAAATGTGTGTATATGTCATCCAGTGTAATTAATGTGGAATAGTAAAAGAAAATAAAATCACAAGTTTTGGATATGTTTTCATCCCCACCAACCCTATTCCTAGTATTAGGTAAATACTTCCTTTCTGGCTTCTGGCTTTGGAACATACCCAACTAACATAATTAATGGAGTGGAGACAAAAGATAAATATTATTGTTATAAACCAGAGAAGTTCATAAGAGGCATGCCATTTTTTCAACTGGAAGTTGGCAATGGCATTGAAATGGGTCATACTAATCTCAATCTCAGTTAAAAATAACAAAGTATGACTTAATATTTCTTATTTTTTGTATATACGAAACTCAGAAACAAACTTGTAGATACAAATATATTTATCATCTCTGACAATATTTTCTCAACTGATACTCTTGCTTCTCATCTATATATATGTATCTATATATAGAAAAACCTAAGTGATTGTTCTGACAGGACGACTGTCCAGTAGCTATGACACACATTGACCACCAGAGGGCAGACATTCAATGCAAGAGCTGCCCCCTGATGGTCAGTGCACTCCCACAGCCAACCTTCTGCGGCTGGCCTACCTCTCGCAGTCCTGATCAGCCCTGATTGGGACTGGGCAAGATGACCCCAATTGGCCCCCAACACTGGCCAGGCCGAGGAACTCCACCCATGCACGAATTCATGCACCGGGCCTCTAGTTTTATTATAAACAACTATTCCTTTTGCTACCACTGATTAATTATAACATTCTATGCTTAAACCATGTAGTTCAAATACTACTAATAATTTCTCGTTGCCTCCAGAGCGAATCTAAAATTAGTAGTATAGTTATCAACTCTTTGGTGGCAATGACCATGAGGTATACCAGTAAATAGCAAACCTCTTCCTTACATGGGTTCTAAACAAATGAAAAATGATGAAAAAATGTTATCAGACGCAGTACTTTTATTAACGATAAAGATTAAGTTAAAAGGCATAGTTTAGTATGGGAACCAATTGGTTCAGAGAATCAAGTAGACCTACCCAGTGTGACACAGGGTACTTTGAGAGGATATATCCATTATCAGTGAAATAAGTAAGAAAATAATTATGTAAATTAATAAATAAAACTTTTTAATGAATTAAAACAAATAGCAGATAACATGCTAAGTTGTTTGCAATTGTAACAAGGCATTGTTTTCATAAGGGATTTGCCATTTACACATTCTTTTTTCATTCAAATTAATACTAGATTATTGTTTCAACAAAACTTTATTGAGTGCTTACGCTGTTCAAAGCATTATACTAAGTTGTTAGGAAACAACAGAGACTAGAAAAGTCTCTATTCTCCAACAGTTCATAAGTTATCGAAACATCTCTTTAGGTAGTCTGAAATTTGAAACAGTTATTTCATGTTGATCTTTTATCAAATATTGCAGTAGTCATATTCTTTCTTAAATATGTCTAATAAAATTATTTGATCTTTGCTTAGGAATAAAATAGGGAGCTTAACAGAACCTTATTTTAAAATACTTATAAGGAACTTTGACAGTATAACAAAAGTTGGTTTGGACCAGTTTAGAGAACCTAACAAGTGCTATCCCACAGACTTCTCTGCAGTGGTAGAACTTTTTAAAACTCTCACTGCCCAGTATAGTAGCCACTAGTTCGGTGTGAATCTTGAATACTTGAAATGTGACTAATGCACCTGAGAGACTAAATTTCTACTTTATTTTAATTAATTTAAATTATATAGCCACATGTGGTTAGTGGCTACCATATTGCACAGCACAGCTCAAGAGTGTACTTATAAAAATTAACTGGGGTATATTCTTGGCTAATTGATGAGGCAAGGAATTCAAAAGTGATAAACCAAGGCAGAGAACGTTGGAGCCTCTGGGAGTCCCCGAAGCCTCCTTCAGCCCTCACTCTCCCGCTTCAGTGCACAGAAAATGTGGTAGGCCTTGTTATCTGATATGAAAGGAACAAATGAGCCAGGCAATTGGAAGCATGAAAACTTGTGTGTCTAGGAGGTGGCAAAGTGAAGCCACTTCCACCAGGAGAGTTACATCTAATGAATTTCATAGTTTTCTTATCTAATATGTGCATGTCAAATTAAAAAAACAAACCACCCTCAATAATTACTTGCTGAGTGGATCATCAAACAAAGTGAAGTCACTTTATGATTAGAAAGGAGTAAAGTAAATAAATACATGGAAAGATTACAAAAAATAGAATGTAAAGTACTGTGCAATTAATTCCCTTGTGGTCTGAAAACATGCATTGTATGGTTTTTAGTCTTTACATTTTTTAATGTCTTAGAATGTGATCTGTCCTGTTAAATTTGCCATGTGAGCCTGAAAAGAAAGTGTTTTCTGTGGTTTGTTATTAGATGGAGTATTCTATAAATATCAGTTATATCAAGCTGATTCATTGGGCTGTTCAGGTCTTCTATATCCTTAATGATTTTCTGCCTGCTAAATTTCTTGAGTATTACAAGCGGGGTGTGAAAATCTCCAATTATATAGTGTATTTGTCTATTTCTTCATGCAGTTCTGTCAAATTTTTGACTCATTTATTTTTATGTTCTTTTGTTAGGCGCATACATGTTGAAGACTATTCTTTATTTATGATGATTTGCCCACTATATCATTATGTGAAAACCTTTTTATCCCTAATAATTTCCTTGCTCTGAAGTATACTTTGTCTGAAGTCAATATAGCTAATCAAACTTTTTTTTAAAATTCTGTTAGCATGATCTATATTACTCCATTCCGTTAGTTTTAACCTATCTTTATATTTAAAATGAGTCTCCTGTAGACAACATAGATTTTTTTACCTACCCTGATGACCTGACTTTACTTAGAGTATGTAGAGCATTTACATTTAAAATGGTTATTGGTATAGTTGAATTAATATCTGCTATGTTTATAAATATTTTCTATTCATTCAATTGTTCTCGAACCTATTTTTTTTTAACTTTTTTGCCTTCTCTTTATATAATTCAGATTTTATGATTTTATCTTTTCTTACAACATAAATTATACTTCCTAAGTTAAAATTTTGTGGTTGCTCTAGAATTTACAATATGCATTTTAAGCTAATCTGGTTACACTTTAAAATGATGTTATACTATTTAACATATTGCACAGATAAGTTTAACAGAGAATTACCAATTTCTCAATCCTATACTTATGATACTTCTTTCATGTCAAAGTTCCTTATAAATATTTTAAGATAAGGTTTTGTTAAATTTCACTTTTCTATATGCTTATTACTGTTATTACTTTAGACAAACAGTTATTGGTCCACTAATTTTAAGCAACTTTGACAGGTAGGACAGTCTTTCCAACAAGAGGTGCTAAAAACAATTGGCTATCCATATATAGACATAAAAAATGAACTTTTATCTAAACATTTATTCTAAATTAATTTGAAATGGATTGTAAAGCTATATGTAGTAAGTATAACTATACAAATTACACAAGAAAATAATAGGAGAAAATTCAGTGATTAGGGCGAGTAGATAATTCTCAGGTAGGACATAAATGAGGAAATCATAAAAAAGAGATACTATGCTCTGAGAATTATTTTATGCCTTTAAATTGACTTTCAATATACAGTATAGTTTCAGCCAGATCAGAGCTCATGAACTGAGTTTTAGTTTGCTATTGAACAAGTAATTAAAATAAACATATTAAGTGGAATGCTATATAAACCTTTCTGGAGAGATTTAGACAGGTACATTATGTCTATTGGTAAACAGCACAAATTCTGAAGTTAAGCCCCCTGGGTTTAATTAGGGCTTCACTTGTTATTTGGGCAAGCTTAGAAGTTAAACTTTTTTTTTCTATTTCTGTGTTTCTCCTTTCACATAATGGGATAAACAGTGCCCACCCCATAGACTTATTATGCAGATTAAATGAATTAATATATGTAACATGCTTAAACAGTGCCTAGCACATGAGCACAGCTTAAGTGTTATCTGTTTTATTATTGTTTTTATTAAATGTTAACAATTTTTCACTGAAAAATTTCTAGGGGAACATGTAAGAAAGGATATCATAGAAGAAAATGAAAACAGTTGGTGGGTGAAGCAGAACTATGGAATGTATATTATAAGATGGAAGAAATGCTAGAGTAGGGTTTTTTCAGTATTTTTTCACTGGCTATATGTCAAAGTATCCCAAATGGAGCCTGGCATATAGAAGTCAGTAAATGCTTGTTGAACTCAACTGAATAGAATGTAAAGAGACAGTTCTATCATACCCAACACTATGAGTTGCTCAGAAATATGTGAATAATTATAACTAAACATGCAATATACATAAAAACTGAACTTGAAACTGTTCCATGAAATATAAATGTACAATTGGAAAAGGAATTCTGCATAAATTGGATAATTTGCAGGTAGGAAAAAAGGCTACAAAATGTCTCAAGATGTCATTGGGATTTGATGATTTGTAGAAAAGGGTAGAATAATTCACATTAGATGAGAAAAAAAACATACACAAAGAAATGGAAAACTCTAAGAAGAAAAGTTATTATTAATCAATGAATTCCTGAGTTGTACCCCATGGGGAAATATATCATACTGAACCCTACACAATTAAACTTAACAAAGTTTGGTTCCATCTTTCCCATTCCGCTTTTTTTATCTGCATGGTGAAAAGATGATAAGAAAATGGAAGTTACCTAAATAATTACAGTGAAAACTGAACTTTATAACTCAGTCTTAGACCTGCAGTTATAGCTTGCTTTAAAGTCGTCGGAACACTTTTTTATAAGGGCAGAAGCCTTCACATAATGACCCCAAATTCTTTCTTATATGAGGACAATATACTTTCTTTAACAATAGTCAGCTGAGGATTTCTGTTTCCTAGTGAGCAGAACACATTGTGTCAGTGAATAGGCAAGGCAATAACAGGACGCTACTATCATGTGACTCTGTTTCGTTGGGTGCAATGCTTACTATATAAAGGAACTTTACTGCATTACTCTACCTTCTCAATTTTCCCATCAATCTATTTTTCCTGAGACACATATTTTAACTTTTTAAGCTATCACAAATTAAGATCAAGGAGATAAATTTGCAGTACTGACTTGCAAGCTAAACTCTATTTTGTAACCCCATTAGGTAAGAGATATAGATATTCTGGCTCTAAATAATTTTCTATTTAAAACACTTTTGTGCATTCAGACAAAACACCTAAATGTCCAATCTTGAGATATTGTGAATCTATAATTTTATAAGATGTGCAGGTATCTGGGTGTTCATGAATGTAAATCAGTATACCTAAAACATATAATGCATATATCTATCTAGATTAAATCTTTTCATCTAATTGGTCTCCTATTTGAGAGTGCATAAAATATCACAGTACATAGGAACAAAGAGGCCGGAGTGAAGAAATAGAGCTGGAAGGAAACAATATCTAAGGGATAGTGGAATGTGTTTGCTGTGCTGGAATGGAAGAGTAACTAAAATTTGATCAATAATCAACCTTAAAGTCCACTTCTAAAAGAACACTTATGGCTGCACTTAAATTCATCAAACAAATCCTATTTGGAAATTACTGAAGTATTTTTACTTCTGTGTACTATAAAATAAGAAAGGCAATATAATTCAAATTGTTTCAGCAATACAGAAGAATAAATATAAAGTAACCATGAACATATAACAATATAATGATGCATATTAAATTAGTTGCTCCTTCCCAGTAGTATGATGAAGAGCTATTAACCATAAATTGCTATGGAATTACCTGTTAGATGACATTAACTCCTAATATAAGAGATTTTAAAGCTGTTTTCTAAAGCGACTGCTACTACTTATTCCATAGAATATTGGATTTATTACTAAACATTGGAAGGCAGCTATGCGAGAGTAAGCTGCTTTTTTTTCTTCATGTTAAAATAAATTCATGGGGAAAAGGCCTCCAAAGGTTTATATAGAGTTACCTTGAAAAACCAGTCAAAGTACAGAATCTCCAAAAATAAATTTTAACCACAAAGGTCTTAAGTAGTTCAGGATTTAAACGAAGTATGCATATACAGGGGACAGCAAAAGTAGATGTACAGTTGTAAGTGAAACAGTTTATTCTTGTATTATTATTTATTGATTATTGCATAATTTTTTGTATTATAACTGTAAATCTACTTTTGCCCACCCTATATAATGACAATTAAACACTTCCATATATAGTATAAAAAGGTAAAAATGAAATCATCAAATATTATAAAAGAAAAAAGTAGTATCAATAGGATGATTAAAAAATTACCACCAAAAAATCTTGTGTGTATATATATTTTTGCCAAAATATAAATATATTTTATTTATATATAAAATATATTTACTATATATAGTCAGGTGGGTTGTTAAGGATTTTAAGAGGAAACTATAAAGAAAAAAGGAGGAGGTTATTGCTTATGTTTAGGTTTAGAGCACTGTCTGTTATTTTATATTGATTCACTAATTTAATCTGTAATTTGCCCCATAGTATGCCTTTGACCTTATGATGTAACCAAAATCCACTTATTAAAACAAAACAAGGTTTAGATAATAAAAGCCAGGGTACGTTTGACAATATTTTATAGAGATCTGATGGATTTTAAGAAGGAGCATGTACTCGCTGGCGGATAAGCATCGTGTTGATTTTTATGGCAGCATTTATATTGTAGAATTATATTTCTTTGTCACAGAAAGTAGTTGCTTCTTAAATTAGTATTGACTTAGGCGTTCCCTGTTTTGAATGGTTGAGTTCCTAGAATGTTTGGATACTTTATAAAGAGCAAAGGCAATTTATGATGGATTTCTGAAATTTAAATGGCATATTTGCATTATTTGGTCAGCACAATCAATTTAATTCTTGTGACTATTAGATGAAGCATATTACTAGTATCCTAGTTATTTTTATTATTGTTGTTAACTAGCAGAAAAGGCCCAGAGGTTGTGGAAAACTAAAAATTCAGTATAAATTAATGCTGAGCAATAAGATTTAAATACAAGGATCAGCAGCTGGTTTATGCAGATGGTCATTAAAATGTTGGAATGCCTCAAACATAAGCATAAGGGGTGGCAGTAGGAGACAGGTAGTCATTAGATATGTGATCGCTGAGGTTAGCTTTTAGTCTGGGTAGAACGCTGGGCTTTCTCCCCCCCTTCCACCAGAGATTTTCTCCATGAAAAAATAATTATCAAAATGTTACATTTCACATTATGCTACCTCTTGCAGCAAATTTACATCTATTTATTTTGATACCCTGAAATTATTACTGGAACTTCTGACAAAGATCTGATTTAAAAATCAAATAACATTTAGGTAATAGAAAATCCGAGCCTATTCTGTGACAGCTAACTTGAAGAATTGATATAAATTCATTTTTGTGAATTTATGTGAAATATGCAAGCTTACTCTCATGGTTACATCTGATCATTTTGAAATGTAAACCCTACAGACCTTCATTAGTCTCATATTTTCAGCATCATAGAGACTGGCAATAGAAGATTCCAAGGAATTCATGTTGATTAATATTTAAAATAAAAGAAGCAAATTGTACCTTCATGATTCCACTTTTTGTGTCCTACCATTATTCTAAACTTTCTTTTTCCAGTATTTGATTTCCCTCAAACCCCACTCATTACTCCACATGAGAATGAATACATATGCAAGACCTTAACATACCTTATTCCCCAACATGTGACCATGTGATTCTCAGGGAAGGTAGCAAAGCACACCCACCATTTGAACCTATTCCATATTTTCCTCCTAAGAAATTCTGTCTCGTAATTTCTCATTTGCTTGATATTGTTCTATTATAGAAAATCAGTAAGAAGGTCAACCCCATACCCAGCAGCAAGAAGTGAGTACAAAAATGAAAATAGTACCTACATACCAACTACCAATGATGACAAATCAACCTTTCTTGACAGCAAAATGTCTCGAGACAAGAAAAGAAATGCATGCTATCACTTTATCTATAGTGATTTCCAAAACGTGCTCTATGAATCTCAAGGATGCCTAATATACTATATTGGGGTAGAAAAATAAAATATTAGGATTTTTCTTTATGTTTACCTTACTTTAAATTTTCTATTTTTGATTTTCTGTAATACCTATATTAATCACCAATGAATAAAACCTAATTTATTACAGATACATGCTTATGTTTTTAACTGATGGAAGAACATGACCCCCCCCAAAAAAAATAAAGAAGACCTTTAAGAAAGTATATTAGAGAGTTAAAGTAGAATTCAATCCAGAGAAAATGATGAATTAAGTGTTAATTAATGTAGTTTAAGTGTAAACTTGGTCGTATAAGTGGGGAATCCACTAAGGTTTCCACATACTTTCTAAACTCTTTTATCATAAGGAAACATGCCATGCTTCAACCAAGTAGCAAAGAAGAATATAACACAAGGGCTATTTAGAAAGGAGTCTACAGAATTTAGAAAAGGCAGGAAGGGATGGTTGTTAACTGGGGTTAAGTCATTACTACACCCTGCCTTTAAATGGAAGAGGAGGAAGCAATTATATGAACTTATTAAAAATATACTTCTGTGGAGAGAACCACCTGACAGAGACTATACCCTTTGATCTGGGGACAGAGCCAGTTTGTGACTACTACATAAGAATTAACCAAGGGAGTAAATAAATATCTTGGCTTTATTTTTGTTCTACTGTTCAAATACTTACTGGTTTCTCCATTGGCCAAATCCAGTCTGAAATCAGAGAAGAAAGTCCAGATGTAGTTCATACAGGTCAGATTCCTGGGTAATTAAGAAAGATAAGTAAGAGTGGAGTTTGGATCTGGAGGAACAAATTTCCTGCAGTCCAGTCATCTTTCTTCTTAGCTTTCTACTCTTTTCCAGATGAAACATAGGTCTCCTACTACAAGGGATACACAAC
>NW_006286231.1:3486200-3489969 GCF_000327345.1 Myotis davidii
TTATATACTTGTAAAAAAATACATTTTTATTGATTTCAGAGATGAAGGGAGAAGGAGAGAGATAGAAACGTCAATGACAAAAGAGAATTACTGATTGGCTGCCTCTCACACACCCCTGACAGGGGATCGAACCATGTGCTCTGACCAGGAATTGAACCATGACCTCCTTGTTCATAGGTTGACACTCAACAACTGAGCACACTGGCTGGGTGATAATTATATATTCTTTTAGCTACATCTGTGCAATGTGTATCTTAAGCTCCATCTGTAACGAGCCTGTATGGTATTCTTTACCTGGTGGTGTATGATCTGGTGATATAAGCCTTTGATTGGTTTGCCCTTATTTGGTTGCCTCATTTTTCTATTACTCAGTCTAGTACAGAAGTGAGACTCTCCAGAGGGGAAAAAAACAAACAAACCTCCAGGTTCCAGAAATAGTTATGCTTCCCCCACCCCACCCCCCCACCCCCGCCTTGTCTGGCAGCAATCTAATTTCCTGTTGGTAAATAACATCCATCACCTCAACCATTATTGTGGTCCCTTTCTCTGCCAGTACTTTCAACAGCTTAAGGAGCTCATAATGGCTACAGGGTAGAATCAATTTCCAATTAAGCAGAGCTGTGATTGTGTTCTCCAGTGGAAGCATTTCTCACACGGAAACTAGAACCCTTCTATGCATAAAGCCAGAGGTTAGAGAGAGAGAAAACAAATATTGCTTCAATGAGTTATTTGCTGAAGAGATTTCACTCTCACTTCCTTCTTTGATTACTGGGCCTATTCATTCTATCTATAGGAGATATGATATCACACTTTGGGTATTGGTAATCCACAAGGGTTTTTCTCCCAAATGGTGCTCCAGCACCATTTCAACACATCAGTTGCTTATAGACATTGAGGACATGAGACCAGGGGATATTTTGCGTGAACCCGTGGTCGCATTTCTTTGCCATAAATTATTTTCCCTGGTCTGAAGTGAGATTATGCCAAAATTCAAGAAAAATAGGATTTTGTACGTCTACAAATGGTGGTACTGACAGAACTGTAGCTAGAGAAGACAGATTCCAGATCCCTTTCCCCATCATTTTTCCTCACAATGATGAAAGGAGTCCAATAGGATCAGCCTCTCACCAGCTGATCAAGAATGGTGCTCTTTGTGTTTTCTCTTGCTACTGGCAGGTTCGGTGGCCATAACCCTATCAACTGGGGTGAGAAGTTCATGTCATCAAATCCATGCATACTCTTCCTCTGAGTTATCCTGGTCTCCCTCCCATTGAACAACTGGAAAAAAAAAAAAAAAGAGACTGAAAAAAAGATTAACTGGGGAAAAAAAGACTGACTGACAGCTATAGGAGGGATAAGTTTGTCAATCAGATTTTTGCAGGCTCCTCTGTAGTGGAAGCCCTTTCTGGAAGATTACACGGGACATTAATGTCTACCATACCCCTCCCATCAGATGCCTTTGTCATTAATTTTTCAATCTTATTCCTTTAAATCTCTTACCAGCTGGCCAGCCTGTTAGCTACTGCTCATGGATTAGTGTCGCCATTGCTACCTCAAGCCATTTCTCATTCACACAGTATTCGGTCAAATTTCCTCTCTGAAGTTTTGCCCTGTAGGCAGATTCCCTTCACCCACTGACTTTCACGACCGCCCCTGAGTTAGACTGTAAAGAAGCAGCTTCAAGCAGCTGCTCGCATATAGGGTGGATTCTTATTTAATTCAGCCTTGCATTGTTTCTTTCTACCAGTTCATTAACTGGTCATGGGACATTCCCCATGACATTATCATTGTGAGTGGGAGAGCCAACCCTCAGCCGCCCCACAGAGAGGGAACCAGGGAAATAAATAGCTCAACCTCATTAATCTTCTGTCCCCTAATACGGTCAGCACCTTCCCAACCAAAGTTAAAGGACAAGGAAGCTTGCTTGATGTGAATGTAGAAGTTAGCAACCTAGGTTAACATAGAAGTTGGCAGGCTGGATATGCTGCAGAATAAGGGCTAAAAAAAAAAGACATTCAACACAACTACCACCAACAAAACCTCACATCCCAGCAGTAGGTTTACTTTGATGACTTAAAATACTTTAGGTATTTGATGTGATATATTTTTCTGCTCATACTTAATTCAATAATATGTTATAATAATTTTTAATTGTAGACATTTATGAAGGAGTTTCTTTATTCATAACAACCAACTGAGCAATAGTCACTTCACATTTTCTGTGACTAATATTAGTTAATAAATTTTGAGAATTTTAGACAATTTTTGCAGTTTTATAATAAATAAAATGTTATATTCAGGAATTATTTTAATAATATGTTCCTATTTCCACAGTGATATTTACATTCAATGAATGCAATGCCCTTGTGTGTGTGTGTGTGTGTGTGTTTAAAGTGTTTGTATTTTTGCAAATTTGATTAATCTTTTTTGAGATGATATATCAAATTCTGAGTTTATTATTGTGTATCTTAGGAATAATTTATAATGAATGTTGGGTTATGTAAGGGACTTCTTTAAAATGCTCATTGTTTTACTTTAATAAAAAAATATAAACTTTATTGATTTTTGTAGAGAGAGAAGAAAGGAGAGGGAGAAATATCAATTGGTTGCTTCCTGCAGGAAACAGACCTGGGATGGAACCTGCACTGGGAATCAATTGGGGACCTTTCAGTGCCTGGGGTAGTGCTCAACCAACTGAGCCACACTGGCCAGGACCATTGTTTCAGTTTTGATGTCCCCTTACATAGGGCTTCCCAAAGCATTTTGAAGTGAAAATTGGTGCGGGTTTTTGTTTTGTGTATCCTCCCCCACCCCCACCCCCCGCCAAGGAAGTAATGAGTTTTTGTTTTGTTTGTATTTTGGTAGTGCAAGCAGAGGTAGGGCTATGGCAAAATTTCCCATTCAAAGCTGAAACTAAGGTGATTACTAGAGCCATTGCAATTTGGGGACAACTTATATACTTTCATGAGGAGGCTCATTTTTAAAATTGATTTAAAGAGAGAGGAGGGGGGGAGAGAGAAAGAGAGAGAGAGAGAAAGAGAGAAATTGATGGATTGGTTGCCTCCTGCACCTCCATGGCCAGAGATCGAACCTGCAACCTGGGCATGTGCCCTGACCAGGAATCGAACCAGCGTCCTTTCCGTGCATGAAAAACATACTGGCCAGGGCGCAAAGTTCATTTTTAATGCAGAAGGAAATAATTTCATATTTCATTACCTTAGTGAACAGTATATAAGTTGGGCCAATTGTTTCCAGGAAACATTTATGACTATAACATGTGCCAAACAACCTCTTAATGTATATAAGGATGGCAGTGACTTTAATAGATGTGTAGAATATTTTATAAGGATGACTGTGAAAGTGAAAACTTTTAATATTAATACTAGAGGCCTGATCCATGAAAATTTGTGCGCTCAGGGGGCAGGAGTCCCTCAGCCCGGCCTGTGCCCTCTCGCAATCCAGGACCCCTTGGGGGATAACCGACTGACAGCTTAGGCCTGCTCCGGATCAGGCCTAAACTGGCAGTCAGACATCCCTCTGATAGCCCGGGAGCCCTCGGGGATGTCTGAGTAATGGCTTAGTGCTCCCATGGAGGCAGGAGAGGCTCCCGCCATGGCCGCTGCACTGGCCAGCCATGAGCTGGCTTCTGGCTGAGCTGCGCTCCCTCTGTGGAAGTGCACTGACCACGAGGGAGCAGCTCCTGTGTTGAGCGTCTTCCCCCTGGTGGTCAGTGCACGTCATAGTGACCAGTCTTTCCACCATTAGGGTC
>NW_006286231.1:3490128-3525507 GCF_000327345.1 Myotis davidii
CATAATTATTAAGTGGTGATTAGCCGGGCCACGTTATATATCCAGACCTGAAAGACAACATGCAGCATTGAGTTAATGAATTAAAATAGGTTGTTCCTTTAGTGTTGTGTATGGTTTGTAAACAGTGAAAGATTTGATTGTATTATTGTCAGTATATAAATAATACAGTTGAGAATCAAATCCAACACAAGAGTTTATTGATTCAGTTCATTATCTATGTTTTTATGCATGTGTGTACCTGTGTGTATCTTACAGCTGTTATTTCAAGAAACCAAGAAGGGCCAGGAGAAATGGGAAAGGCTGTGCTGATTCCTAAAGATGACCAGGAGAAAATGAAAGAACTGTTTAAAATCAATCAGTTTAACCTCATGGCCAGTGATTTGATTGCCCTTAACAGAAGTCTGCCGGATGTGAGATTAGAAGGGTGAGTTTACCTGTGCTGTATAATCTTACATATCTCAGAATACCTCAGAACTTCATGTAATTCAGATTATTTCAGTTCTAGGAGTATGTGGTTCAGAATAACTATGCCATAGCCAGATTTTACTGTGCCATGCATATGAGGAGAGATTGAACTATTTTCTTCCTTGGCAGAGCAAAATATGTTATTTGAAAAATAATTGCAGAACACACAGCCTAACAGGTTTTTCTTCTTGAAATGATTTTTGTTTGCTTTTTCTTTACTTTATCTTGCTAAAGATAGAGCAAACATGCTCTTTAATAGATTATTTTCTTGCCAGCATATATAACTCTTACACTTTGATTTGAAAAACTATGTGCTTTGCTATTCCAGCATAAAAGTAACACATTGCTTGTATGATTCTTTGATCCTTTAAAAATTATTTATTATGGGCTCCAGCAATTTATGCTGCTGTTTATAATTAGAATACTCAGTTATTGGCCATGGAGGAAATAATTACTTGGAAATAATAATGCTGCATGAAAAATTAAGTTGAAAAATTAAACTTGTATGTGATTAACTGTAAGCCATGCTCTAGATCATTGAAGAAACTTTAAATGGATTCATGAAATTAGCTATTTGCAGTTTTGTCATTCTAGTATATAGCCCTTGTAAAGCAAACTATTGGAACTCAGAAAGTTATACCTTGAGATTTTAGAAAATTTCTAAGTTTACAGGTATGTTCTAGTCTAGGGCATATTTCTATGTAAATAGAAGTTTTTCTTTTAGGTATGTAATTACTTTTTCTATATACAACAGAATCATAGTTAATGCAAATAAAGTTTGCCACATGTAATTGGTTATATTATGTTAGTATTGTAGTGATATTAACATCATAATGCTAAATCTGAATTTTTTTCTCCTTTTGGAATTACTTCAGATGAAACCAAAGTAGAGTAACTAAAACCTTTCTGAGATTCTGGGGCTGAGTTGCCAGAAGGTTCATTTGGTAGCTAAATAAGTAGCTAAGAGTGATTTTGTACACTCTTTTATGCTTTTCAAATCTCTCTCTCAATCACAAATAACTATCAATTATGGATGTTTTTGGTCCCCAGCAAATGGTTAAAAGATCAAATATTACATTTGTGCCTTTAAAAGGCTAAATAATTTTACAGGTAGTTTTGTCCATATTTGTATATGTTTGTTGTATTTGCAAAAAGCACAAAAAACATATTCTTCTGATTAATTTAATTTGAACATTCTATATGCTGTTTATAATGTTGCATTTATTATTTTGTTTTATATACCATGCTCTAATAAAATGGCTAAATGTGGTACTTAGGCATTCTGAAAACCATGTAAGCACTAGTTCAAATTTTAAAAATCATTATTTTGAAGTATCAGAACATAAATAAATTAAATTTTATATAAGATCTGGGATAATTAGGTAAGAATCATTTTAGTACAGAGCCATCCCTTTTTAAAAAAGTAAAATCATTCTTGCTGGTTTGACTCAGTGAATAGAGCATAGCCTGTGAACTGAAGGGTTCCAGGTTTGATTCTGGTCAACAGCACATGCCCAGGTTGTGGATTCAATCCCCAGTGTGGGTGTGCAGGAGGCAAACTATCAATGATTCTCTCTCATCATTGATGTTTCTATTTCTCTCTTTCTTCTCTGAAATCAATAAGAATATATTAAATAAATAAATAAATAAATAAAATTTTAAAAAGTAAAATCTTCATTGGAAATCCATTGAAAATATTTGTGGCCAATGCTATATTTTCTTTTTATAACAATATTTTCTTATTATTATAAGAAAATATAATCTTATTCTTATTTTAGAGAGGAAGGGGGAGCGAGAGAAAGAGCCTCCTGCATGCTCACCACTGGGAGCCAAGCCCACAACCCAGGCATGTGCTCTTGACCAAAATCAAACCTGGGACCTTTCAGTCCCCAGGCTGATGCTCTACCCACTGAGCCAAACCAGCTAGAGCTGTATTTTCTTTTAAGGATCACTTAATATATTAAATGCTTGAATAAATAAGCATGAAAAGGGAAGATGCAGATTGATTAGTATTAGAAGTTCACAAAATGCCATATTTACTTTGGATAACATAGCTTCAAATTTGATATTTTGCAAATAGTCTAGGAAGTAATATTATTGAGATAAGAAATTTTCTATTTCACTTTAATATCAAGGAAGTGTATGCTATCAGTGAAAAAAAGTCAGACAGAAAGCAAAAACAACATAAGTACCATCCAAATTTCCTAGATAAATCATGAAGTGTATGTGAAGTCCACTGGGGACATTTCCAAGTCATCTTGAGAATCTCAATTGTGTGACTCTGTGGGAACAAATGCTGAAAAACACACCATGAATCAGATATCCACACTGTTATTTAAAAAAAAAGTCAAAATCTATTAATATTCATTTGATGTAGAAAATATATATTTCAGTTTTGGTATTAGTTACAGTTTAATTTTTGTATATTTATTTCTTAAATGGATGGGGCACATTAAGATAGTGTTAATGATGACTGCTGTAAATGTATGCAATATAAAAAGATGGGATTCACAAATAATTAGTATTTAAAACCTTATATAGTAGAAAACTCAAGTTGATATTTAGAAAGTGCACTGCTCAATTCATTAGAATATCTCAGCCTTTTATTAGATACTAGAGGCCTGTTTTATGAAATTCATGTATTTGGGGCCGTCCCTCAGGCTGGCCTGTGCCCTCACGCAGTCTGGGAGACCTTGGGTGATGTCCTACTGACTTGGAGGCGGGAAAGGCTCCTGCCACGACCGCTGCACTCACCGGCCAGGCTGAGGGACCCCACCCGTGCACTAATTTGTGCACCTGGCCTCTAGTATATAATATTTAGTTATTTGAGGGATATGAAATAATTGTATCACAGATAATCGTGATACTTGGATAAGTTAAGTTCAGTCAAGGTTAAAGGCCTTACTAAATATCTTACTTTCTTGAATACCCTCAGTTTCTGAGATTCTTGTTAAAGTTTGTGTATATGTATACATAAAATTCCAGGAAGATGTGTATACGTATATATAAAATTCCTTTCTGTCCTTTGCCCATCCTCTATAAACTAAAAAATTGCAATGTCATTAAATTTTGATTCAGTACTTTGAGAAAAAACATGATTAAACGTGGTAATAGGTGACTTGTCTTTGGTTGGTGATGACACTACAATATACAGGTAATGTATTATAGAATTGTATATTTGAAAACTATATAACTTTATTAGTGATGTCACCCTAATAAATTCAATATAAATATTTTTTTTAAATTCAAAAAGCATAATTAACCTAATGTGTTAATGCATCACCTTTCAGAATTATTAGCATATTTCTCATCAATTATGTATCTATGTTTTGTAAACTTATGTAATTTGGATTTAAAAATAGGGTCTAAATATTTCTGTTTTCAGAAAGCATGTAAATATACATCTCTAGTTTTTAACATAAGATTTTTGTATTACCGTTTAGTGAGAGAGGAAGAGAGAGAGAAATGAGAATTACCAAACTAAAGAAACTTATTAAAATACTAAACATTATTTTGAGCACCTAATATGCTAATATGTGCCAAGTACTGTTCTATGTGATGGGGATGTAGCAGTGAACAAATTGAAGTCCCTGCTTCATGGAACTTAGAACAAATTAAAGAATGAAGGAAGGTGAGAGAGAGAGAGAGAGTAGTGAGCAAAGCCCCTTTGAGAAGCTCACATTTGAGTAAGTTGAGTGGACCTTCAGCACATGAATATCATTATTTCATTTTGCTAATACACAGAGCTGTTAAATAATTACTGGGTTCTTGGAACATATAATGCTAGAAATATAACAGACCTATGGATATATAAAATTATAGCTACAGAAAAACAACAGAATAGACATTAAATAATAATGCATAGATGTGTGCATGTATGTATATGTATGTGTTCATGCATGTGTGTATTAATTTTTGAAAGCAGTGTTTAACATTTATTTCCATGAAAGTCAGCAAAACCACATTTTAATTTTCTAAGGTTTCTGTAGCCAGTGTTTTCCCATGCTCTATGCTTTCCTGGAAGCAGAGAAAAGAGTATGATTGTGATCATAATCAATGAGATGGGTACATGACTCTATTCCATTAAATGCAAAACAAATAAAGGGAACGAAATGCCAACTCCAGAGACTTTTTTCAAGCAATTAAGGAGAAAATCTTTATATATGGAACCAAAACACATAAGTTTAATATCTATGGTTTACTATTTGGTCTTGGATAAGTCATTAATTTTCTAAGCCTTAGTTTTCTTTCATTGATTAAACCAACTAACCAAATAGCCAACCAATCAACCAATATTTGTCATTTAGCTTTGAGAATAAAAATAAATGGATATATCAGGCCCTAACTGTGAAGATATAAAAAATATATTTACCTAAACCACTAACTATAGTATTGTATGAACAAAGCAATAATTGCAAAAATGATAAAGAAAGAATAAGATTGGGCTGAGTTTCTGGTGACATTTTTATATTTATTATTATTATTTTATTACTAGAGGCTCAATGCATGAAATTTGTGCAAGAGTAGGCTTTCCTTACCCCAGCTGCCAGCAGCAGCTTCCCTCTGGCACCCAGATCTGGGCTTCCCTTGCAGCCTCAGCTTCGTCCAGAAGGTTGTTGGGTCTAATTAGCATACTACGCCTTTATTATTATAGATTATTATTATCATTATGTGGAATTTTCTTATGCCTTAGGATCTGTTTTTCTACTAACTACAGTAACGTTTTAAGCAAGCAGCTTCTCCCTTTAGTCTGCAATTTTTTAAATTAAGAAATTACAAATATTTATGGGGTGAATATTTATTTTAAAAAGCTATGGAGAATTAAAAATTAAATCAAAATGTTAAGGTTTCTTAGCATTTACTTATATTCAGACATTTAATAGCACTTCAAGTTCTTGTATTGAGTTATTTGAAGGTTCTAATGCATCTGGCATTTAAATAAGTTTCATCAGGGAAAAATGAGGAAATAGGAAATTTATTTTAGCTATTTATTTTGTAGACCAAATAACAGCTTCTTATTATGCACACTTGCAAGCTGATAAGGAGAAAAAACACTAGCAGTGTTGCATTATTATGGGAGAGGAGCAGTAACACACAGATTCTGATTAAGTTTCCCTCAATAGCAAAGAGCTTATTTACCACATAAAATAGAAATAAACTATAGGATATATTTTTTCTGCTCAATTTCATAAGTGTACCTGTTCATTTACATGGATTGCCTTTCTCATGAATTAAAATGCGATCAATGTAATATTGATTGCACAAAGGAGAAATCGAAAATGAAAATATTAATTGGATTTCTGATCTCTGTTCCACATCTTTTCTTTTTAATTTGAGAATTACTACAACTTTTATATGCTGACAAATATTTTTTCCTGTGAAGATAATTTCTATAAGACTTTGATTTATATAATATGCTCATGCAAAGAATTAATTTTACTACCCAAATTGAAAATGCTGTGTAAAAATGTTTGTACATGTATGTTTATGTGTGCATATAAACATATATATTTGAAGAAGATGGAGATGATAGGTATGATTACTACTACTTTGGGGATACTGTTATACTATAATTTTTCTTTCAAATAAGAAAGTTGAGTAAAATATTACTAGGTATGTTATGTATATCACTTGTGTACCACTTGTATACCACCACTGTATGCAGAAATAATGTTACATAACTCCATTTACACTATTACTTAGAAATTTTAAAATTGTGGTAAATATACAAAATGAATTTTTATCTTAACTATCTTTATACAGTTTAGTAGTGTTAAATATGAAGGGGATCGCCACCCCCAAATACACCACTTTGACATAAATATAATTTTGAACTGAGGCAACTGAGAAAAAAACAGACACAAGTAAAGGTCTCTCTCTCCCTCGTATATCTAAAGGCAAGGCATAAATTAACCTGGTGAAATTGTTCCTCTTTTGTGAACCAGGTGGGGAACAGCAACCTTTATCAAATAAGGTGCTGTGATAACTCTGCATAAATTAAACCTTATCTTCTATTAGTTTTCTCATATAATAGCCTTTCTTCATTTTACTTCCCCTAGAAGCCCAGACACCTTTTTTTTTGTATTGTCACTTTTCCACCATTTATCACCCTTCATGAAAATGATATCTAAGGCCCTAGCCTGTTTGGCTCAGTGGATAGAACGTCGGCCTGCGGATCAAAGGGTCCCAGGTTCGATTCTGGTCAAGGGCACATTCCAGGGGTTGCGGGCTCGATCCCCAGTAGGGGCATGCAGGAGGCAGCCAGTCAGTGATTCTCATCATTGATGTTTCTATCTCTCTCCCTCTCCCTTCCTCTCTGAAATCAATAAAAATATATTTTTAAAAAAGATATTTAAGGACTGGAATTTAACCACTTCTTAGGGCATTAATTTATTTTCCGTGAAGATCTTCAAAGTATTAACATCAAATAAAATCTTTTCTCCTGTTAATTTTTTCTCTTGGCAGTTTAATTTGTGGGCTCCAGGTACAAAACCAAAGAGGGTAGAGAAAAGGTTTTCTCCTCTCCATTACAGGTATATTCATATTGTTGTGCAGCCAATCTTCGGAACTCTTTCACTTTGCAAAACGGAAACTCTAAATCTATTAAACAACAACTCCATATTCCTTCCTACCCTTAGCCCCTGGCAACCACCATTCTAATTTCTTTGAATTTGATTACTCTTGGTAGGTCATATAAGTGAAATATACAGTGTTTGTCTTTTTGTGACTGGCTTAGTGGAGCATATGTCACAACGTTTTGTCTTTTTGTGACTGGCTTAGTTGTAGCATATGTCCCAACATCTTAAGGCTGAATAATATTCCATCATGTGAATGTAATTTGAGGCAGAAATATTTATTTTGTTAATCCTCATTAAAGACCAGACCTTTATCAATAAAATGTGATAGATTTTGCTTATAACATAAAGATTTTTTGTAAAAAATGAAATAAACAGTCTTTCAATGCATAAATTTTGGATAATTGAGGAATAAAAAGGATAATACAATTTAGGCAGAAAGTATATGAGTCCTTATAAGGACACAGTCCAACTAGAATGAAAGGTGGTAAGTAGCCATTTGGTATTATAGGCCTAGAGAGGAGGATGAAAAATCTTAAAAACAGGGCTTCTGCCTTTGTTAGACGTCTCATGATAAGCAGCTAGGAGGTGTTGGAGCAGAACTATGCCATGAAAGAAATTACATTTATGAAGATATATGCAAGCAGTTTTATATAGCAGAAATTATAAAAAAGGGAAACCTGAACTTAATAAGATTCCCTATTAGCTGTTATCGTCACATAAATGTAATTAGGTTACAAATTGTCTGGGATAGTTTTCTTAGAAATATAAAGCAATGAGTAGTAATAAATTAAAATGAAGGGAAAAAGATAAACACAAAATTCAGGGTAGCTTCAGGAGGGATGGGCATGAGTTAATTTGCAGTTGTATCTGTGTGTGTGTGTGTGTGTGTGTGTGTGTGTGTTTTAAATCTGAAGCAAATAAAGGGGAGGGAAAGAAACTATAAGTAGTAATGATCTCAAGAATATTTTGAACCCTGGCTGGGTAGCTCTGTTGGTTGGAGCATCATCCCCATAGTGAAGGTGACAGGTTGAATCGCTGTTTGGGGTACATACAAGAATCAACCAGTGAATACATGGATGAGCATAACAACAAATCAATGTTTCTCTCTCCCTCTGTGTCCTTTTCTCTCTCTTTCTAGCATCAATAAATTTTTAAAAATAATATTTTGAAATGATATTTTAGAGTTGGTGACTGACAAGATACAAGAGAAGAGAAAACAAAAAAAACAAAGGAATCAAAAGATGACTCTAATGCAGTGGTTCTCAATTTTCCTAATGCCGCGACCCTTTAATACAGTTCCTCATGTTGTGGTGACCCCCAACCATAAAATTATTTTTGTTGCTACTTCATAACTGTAATTTTGCTACCATTATGAATCATAATGTAAATATCTGATATGCGGGATGTATTTCCATTGTTATAAATTAAACATAATTAAAGCATAGTGATTCATCACAAAAACAGTATGTAATTATATATGTGTTTTCCGATGATCTTAGGTGACCCCTGTGAAAGGGTCGTTCGACCCTCAATGGGGTCGTGACCCACAGGTTGAGAACCACTGCTCTAATGTTTCAGATTTGTGTTTCTAGGTGATTGGTGGTATTGCTGCTTTACACACACACACACACACACACACACACACACACACACACACACACTGTGTCAGTTATGTGCCATTGAGTTGGCTCCAACTCTGGGCGACCCTTTCAGTGAGTGATGTCCACAATCCCTTGTCCTTAAGAGCCCTGCTCGGCTCCTGTAGACTGATACCAATGGCTTCTTTTACGAAGTCAATCCATCTCATATTCGGTCTTCCTCTTTTCCTGCTGCCTTCCATTTTCCTCAACGTTGTTGTCTTTTTACTACACTTGATCTTAGCCAAAAGGCCGAGAAGCGATTATTGTTGTCTTTTTTAAAGAACACTGCCTTCTCATGATGTGCCCCAAGTAGGGCAGCTTCAGTTTTGTCATTTTTCCCTCCAGCAATATTCAGGTTTAATTGACTTTAGGACCTTTTTCATCTTTCTAATAGTCTAGTCTAGGGCATCCATAGAATTCTCCCCCAGTATTTTATTTCAAATGAAATATATATATATATGTGTGTATATATGTGTGTGTGTGTGTATATATATATATATATATATATATATATATATATGCCTTATTCACTGTTCAACTTTTCACATTTGCACATCATTTGGGGGAACACAAAGGTGTGGATCATCTTAGCCTTGGTCTCCAAGGACACATCTTTGCTTCTGATTATCTTTCCTAATTCTCCCATTGATATCCTTTGAAGTCTCAACCTTCTTGTGATTTCTTGGCTGCAGTGCTCATTTGGGTTGATGACTGAACCCAGGTAAGCAAAATATTTAACAATTTCCGTGTCCCCATTGTCTATATTAAAGTGTTTTTCTTCTGTAGTTCTGGGTGTGTCTTGTAGATGTACAAATGCAGTCCTGCTTTGGCACTTTCTCCTTTCATTGTTATTTTATTTTATCTTTATTGTTGAAAGTATTACGTAGATCCTCCTTTTCAACCCATTAATCTCTCCCAGCCTTCTCCCGTCCTCCCCACCCCCCAGGTCCTCACCACCTCATTGCCCATGTCCATAGGTTATGCATATATGCACAAAAGTTCATTTGTTGATCTCTTACCACCCACCCTTCCCTACCTTTTCCTTGAGGTTCTTGTTTCAAATCATTGCTACTTTCTGCAAGTAAGATGGTATACACTGAGTCACCAGGTTATTATGAATGGCCAGATTATTATGACCACCCCATCAGTACAATGAAGTGAATTAGTTATGCAAATAATAATAATAAAAAAACCTGGAGAGTATTTGCTTAGAAAGTTTTAAATATTCAGTATTTTTGAAAGTGTCAATGAAGTACTGATGGGGTGGTCATAATAATCTGGCTGGTCATAATAATCTGGCCATTCAGTGTATATCTTAAGGTATTGATATTTCTTCAACCAACTTCACTCCTCATTCCTCTGAGGATAGCCCAGTTTTCCCCAAGATATGTTCTGCATACAGCTTAAGTAAGTAGGAAGATAAAACTCACCCTTGTCTGACAACTTTGTCTACAGGAAATCATTCTGTCTTTTCATATTCTGTCCTGACTGGCTTTTTGTCCACAATACAGGTTAAGCATCAGGATAATCAAGTGCTGAGGCACAACTTCATTTTCAGAGCAACCCATAGCTTTTATAATCCATGCAGGCTGACTGTAAACATAGACTGAACTTCTAAAGTTCTTCAGAGCACTCTAATATCTAATGAAGGCTTTCAATGAGATCTCAAATGCCCATTAATTTTCTGAATTGAACATCTGGCATTTCTTGCTCCATATAGAGTAGGAGCCTTTGTTGGATCACCTTAAGCATCACTCTACTTGATTGGGACATTAGAGCGATACTCCTATAGTTACTGCACCCCTTGGCATCTCCTTTCTTGAAGATTCGTATGTATGTCAAACATTTCTAGTATGGAGGCCTTTGTTTTTTTCCCCATATTTGTTTTGGTAGAGAGCACTTGATTTTCTTTTTTTGGCGTTATCTTCTACCTCCTTGCATTGACTGTTGTGATAGTTCTCTTTATGTGATAGTTGTTGAAAACCTATGTTCAGGATTCTCACCCTGCTTTTGTCATGTTTAACTTTCACCTCTCACCTGTCTTTTAACAATTTGTAGTGTTTCTTTTGTCATAGGTCTCGGCTTTTTCCTTCCTTTTTATTTATGGCATTGTCATTTTACATTCTTTCCTAATAATATTTCTGTTTTAAGTTCACAGTTCAGTTCTCCTGGTTGCTGCTCGATTCAGCTTAACAGTGCAAATCTGTTTTTTATGTGGACTTTATATCCATCAGGAATCTTATTTACAGGACATTATATTTCGGTGCTGTGATTCTTTTATTGCTCTTCTTCAGCTTTACTCTCATGTTTGCTATTCACAGTTTCATGGTCAGTGCCACAATCTGCTCCTGGCCTAGTTTTTCAGAGGGAATATAGCTTCTCCATCGCCTGCTTCCAATTACATAGTCTATTTGATTTCTATATAGGCCATCTGGTGATGTCCATGTATATAATAGTCTGTTTGGTTGTTTGAAGCTTGTGTTTGTGATGGACAACTTGTTGGCTTTGTAGAAATCCATGAGCTGATCTGCTCCATTTCTAACCCCTAGTCCACATTTTCCAGTGGCATTCAATTCTGGTTTATTTCCTATTTGTGTGTTCTAGTCACCTATAATTATCAGAATGTCTTGTTCTGGTGTGTGACCAATTTCTTCTTGGGTACTTGTACAAAAGCTTCCAATTTCATCTTCTGCCTCTGTAGTTGGAGCATAGATTCGAATAATGGTTATGTTAACAGGTTTCCCTAAAAGTCTGATTGATATAATTCAGTCTGACCTTGGCATTGTAGTCCCTGACTGCCTGTGTTACATCTTACCTCAGTGTTAAAGCCACTTCGCTTCCTCTAAGTTTGCCATTTCCCAAGTAGAGCCCTTTATAGTTGTCAAGACCGTAAATGTTCCATTCCAGTCCATTTTAGTTCACCAACACCAAGCGCTACAATGTTTAGACACTCCATTTGTTGCTTTATAATTAGCAGTTTACCTTGATTCATGCTTCCTATGTTCCATGTTCCAATTGTCTGTGTTTTGCAGCATCATCCTTTGTGCACATCAGCTGCCAGTCATCTTTCTGGCTTTGGTCTGGTTACATCATTAGCAACAATGTCGTCCGTACTTGTTCTCTGCTCTTCCCCAGTAACTGAGTGCTTTCCAGCCGGGGCGTCTCCGCTCAGCGCTAGCTTGTTCATTTTGGACTGTTCATCGTAGAGTGTTCAAGGTAAAACAAAACAAAGAAGAAAGGGAATAAGGAAATGCAGCAGTGGTTTACCATTTCCTTTCGCAGCTCAGTGTGTGGTTCTAAAACCTGCTTTGGTCTGTGGTGTCACAGTCACCAAACACCTACAGAATGTAAATGCTCCTGCAATTACACACACACACACACAGAAACATACCGAAGTACACTTTTGATCTGGGTAGTGAAATTAATTCCGCACTTGTGCACATTAGATAAATCAAAATATTGTAGAAACATTGTTATCTGTACAGGCAAAGTTTTTGCCAGCATGTGAAATTTGTAGTAATTCTCAAATTAAGAAGGAAATATGTGGAACCAAGACCAGAAGTCCAATTAAAAATTCCCATTTTACATTTCTTCTTTATGAAATCAGTGCTACATTTATGTGTGCATTGTTAGCTTATTTGAACAAACTATGTTTATTTTTTAAAAAAGTGATTCTTTTGTTTTGATAATTGCCCCTTAAAACTAAATTTTGTGGTTAAAATGTATAGTTTTTTTTAACTTACCATATAAAACAAATCTAAAAATCTAACTTACCATATAAAAGAACTTCACTTATCTTCTATATGAAATTCTTGCTCACTATTTTTTTCCAATGACAGATGTTTTCTGTACACATATCAGTGCCTTAAGGGAAGGTTAAATTGTTCTAATGCCAACTTACAATGTGATTTTGCTGAGGAAGAATTTTCTTTCATAGTTGATATACCTAGGTCAGTAAGACATTATTTTATTGACATGGGAGATGTTGGCATATGTCTAAAAATTCTCATTGTATATTGTAATTAATATTTCATGACCTTGCAATATCTCCTCTAGAAATCAGTATAATTTCTGAATGATAGTTGCTTTATAAATGAAAAAATCTATGATTGGTCTTTGAATTTTATATTTAATGCCTTAACATTGCTATGTACTTTTGTCACATTAAACATATTCCAAACAAAAATAAAAAAGTTTTATCAAGTACATTTTAAGTCCATCCTGAAATTTTTGGACTATATGAATGGTTATAATTTTAGGATAGACATATATGTATAAAATTATATTTTCCACTATACGTTTACTTATAGCATTTAATGTAGTATGCTTTATTTTTCCCCGCAGGAAAGGCATTATTTCTGTTCCTTTTATGTCTTTTCCTTTTGAAATAGTGATACTGTATAGATAAGATAGAGACATATTCACTAAAAGGTCACACAAAGCTGTGTGATTATACTTATTGAGAAGGTTATTATTTTAAGATGGTGTTGTATGAAATTCAAGAAAAGGTCCAGTATAAAGTAATTACTTTATCACCCATACTATGTAAGATAAAGTTGAATTTTACAATATAAGTTAATAAGTAAAATTCAATTTCATTAATATTCATCTAGGGCAGCGGTTCACAACCTGTGGGTCGCGACCCCTTTGGGGATCGAATGACCCTTTCACAGGGGTCGCCTAAGACCATCGGAAAACACATATATAATTACATATTGTTTTTGTGATTAATCACTATGCTTTAATTATGTTCAATTCGTAACAATGAAATTGGGGGTCACCAAAACATGAGGAACTGTATTAAAGGGTTTTGGCATTAGGAAGGTTGAGAACCACTGATCTAGGGTCTCCTTTCTGACCAACATTTTTGTGAGAAACAAAAAAGCAAATATAACACACAGTTCCTATCCTGATGACTTATAAAACATAGTGATTAGGAAAATATTATCCCATGATAATATTGTATACATTCTCTAATAATAAATGTAGCTAATAGTTAATATTTGTTGAACTTCTTACTGCAAAGCAGGCATTGCATTAAGGAGTTTACCTGTATTATCTCATGGAATTTTCAACAATATAATAGCCTATGTTTTGTTGTATTTGTTTTATGAATTAGAAAAAATACTCAAGAGATTAAGGAACTTCACCAAGGTCATGCAGCTGATATCTGAATCCTGGCACTATTAATCCCAGCATGTGAATGTAATAGAGGAAAAGATAAGCTAGCAAGTTATATTACCAAGAGCTTGAACCATGGTTTAGCCCTTGAATAATGATGTGAAATGTAAGAACACAGAGATTCCAAATGGGGGGAAGAGATGAGGAGAGGCCCAATACAGGATGATTATATGGTCCGTTGAGACACAGCTAGAATAATAGTGAGCTTATTTTGCTGACTGCTCATATCGTCCTGCTGACTGTGCTGACTCATACAGTCATTACCCTCAAGGAGGAGCCTAATATTGTCCATCATCATGTGACCTTTCCCTTATCTTCTTTCACTTCCACTTTGTAAATTATTATTTCACAATTGTAACAGTTCCCTCATACCTCTTTAATCCTCACTGTCAGCTTATAATCTTACTTTCTATTTTATTGAGAAAAATAGAAGAAAATCTCCACTAGTCCTACCATCACATCTACCGCCTTACTTGCATTTGTAGCTTTATACTCCACCTTCCCTCACATTGTCCATACTTCTAATCACAACCACCCTTCTATTGTACACCAGAGACCATCCCCTCTTAAATACTCAAGCACATCGTTCCAGCAGTTCTGCCTACCTTTTTAGTCATCAGTTCTTTTTCTCTCTTGGATTATCACTAACAGCATGCAATTGTGTGTTTATTCTCCCTTAAAACAAACATGTAAACAAAACACCCATTTAAATAACACCTCTCCTTACAGATATCTCCATTTCTCTACTCTTCTTTTTCAAAATATTCTTGAAAGAACTGGCTATACTCACTATCTTGAACAGCACCCCTCATCCATTTTGTCCTAAATCCACTTTGGTTAACTTTAATCCCCATAAAACTGCTCTTGCCAAAGACACTAATGATCCCTATGTTCCTCAATTTAATTGTGCATTCTCAGCAGTCCTTGTATTTCTTGAGCTATCAGCATAATTTGACTCAGTTGATTTCTATATTCCTTTTTTTGGGGGGGGGGGTTAATTCTCACCTGAGGATATTTTTTCCATTGATTTTTTTCCAGGCATATGCCCTTGACCAGAATTGAACCTGGGACCCTTCAATCTGAGGGCTGATGCTCTATCTACTGAGCCAAACCAGCTAGGGCTTTATCTCTTTTTTTTGAAACAAATTTTTCACTTCGCTTTCAAATCACTATGTTGTCCTAATTTTCTCATATCTCCATGCCAATTTCTTCTGTTATTTTTTGGAGTCTTTTCTTTTCCCTAACCTCTAAATGTAGGTAGGTCCCAAGAGTAAGTCCTTGGAGCTGGTGTATTTTCTGTCAGCAACTACTCTTTTGGTAATTTTAAATATTATCTCAACTTCTAGTCTAGAGTTTTCCTGAACATTCAGAAGTGATCATCCAACAGGGTTCTTGATATCTTTACTTAAATGTCTGATACTTATTTGCAACTTAATGTGTCCAAGGCTTAGCACCCGATAGCACCCATGAAACCTCGTATTTCCATGAGGTTCATTATCTTAGGAAATGGAAACTCCATTCTCCCAGTTGTAGTTACCAAACCTTGGTATCTCATTTGAGCACTCCCTTTCTCTTGCAACCCACATCTGACACATCAGCAAATTTAAAATATTAGCTCTTCCCATCTCCACTGTTACCATCATAATCCAAGCTATCAATAGTTTTCACCTGAGTTATTGTAGTAACCTACTAAGTGGTTTATTTTGTTTGTTGTTTGTTTGTTGTTTTGTTTTGTTTTGTTCTTCCTTTGGTACCTTGCAGTCTTTGGTCAAAATAAGTCAGAGTGATTCTTTTAAATATGTCAGTTTGTGCTACTACTTTTCTTAAATCTCTTCAGTGCTTTGCATCTCCGTTAGTGTAAAAGCCCCAATCCTTTCAGTCTCCTACAAAAGTCTACAGGATCTGTCTTTCCATTACTTCTCCCACACTCTGTCTTAATGCTAATCCACTTTCTTATGCAGTTCCAGGCATAGGTGAACACTGAAGCACACCAAGAATACTATCACTTCAGGGCTTTTGGATTGAATATCCACATGGTTTGTTCCCTTTCCTTCAAGGTATTTACTCAAATGTCACCTCCTCTCTGAGGTCTTCCCTGACTACATTACATAAAATTACACCCAGTAATGACACATTCTCTCTCTCTCTCCTTTATACTCCTATCTACCTAAAGAGGAATGGTTTTACTTATTCATCTTCTTTGTTATCTTCTCCCTCCCCTGGAGCATAAGTTTATTGAATGTAGAGTTCTTTCTGTGTCCTATTGTCTGTTGTATCCCTGGCTCTTAGAAGAATTTTTGCTGTATGGTGCATACTCAATAAATATTTGTTGAATGAATTTATAAATTAATGAATGATGAGACATATTGTTAGTATACAGAGGATGTGACAGGCAGAAAAGCTTGACTTGATTTTGTAATAAAAAGAGAGCTGTTACAGATTTTCAGAGGGATACTGAAATGGTGAAAGAAGTGTAGATTTTAATTGAGCTGAGTTAGCACTTCTGTTATTTTTTTTTCCAGCCATGCAGTCTAGCCTGGAGCGGAGTGAGGAAAATGGAAATTGGAATCAGTTCAATGTTGGGAATTATTATACTGTGCTTTGGAAAAGATCAGAGCAACATTGAAGTAGTTGGAACTTAGTGATACTAAGAGAGGACTAACAAAATGTTAAATTTAGCGTTGGGGGATCCTTTTATTTGCTTCCATTTATTAAGAAACAACTGGATACAGCTCACTATGTTAGGTGCTTATAGATGCTCAAACATTAGTCCTCTCCAAGACTCAAATTAGGTTTAAAAAATAAACGGCATTACTCTCATTCTATAATTAAGGAACCTGAGGTAAAAAAAGACACTTGGGAATGGTGGTGGATGAACTATTAGAAATGGCTTTTCCCTTTAATTTATTCTAAATGTGCTGCCAGATCTTCCTTTCCAGGCTTTGGATGACTTATCTGCAATTTTCTAGCCGTTTTAAGCTAGTAGACTCATTTTCAAATAGTCTAAATTTTGCAGCCTAAATTTGGGCTAATACTGTGTGATCATCGTACTCTCCAGTGTGGCAGGCAGCCAGGTTTTCATTTTGAGTGAGGGGCGTTTTGGAGGCTTCTTCACTATCAATTGCTAACAGGCACAAAGACTCGAAGCTGATTTCTTTCAGTCTCTGTAGCTCAGTTTCTGCTTCAGGCAACTAACCACCCACGCATTTGCTTCTGGGTCCCACTGATGCAGCAGACAGCTCTATCGAGCACAGTCCCATTGAGAGGACTTGAGTACAGCTATCTCTTACCATGTCCACTTGCCCTTAGAAACTCATGGTTCCATGCCACAGGAAAAGGTGCAAATGCACTTCTTCACTACCCTCTCCCCAAGACCTTATGGATTCTATAGGCCTTGCACCAAGGAAATCACAGCCCCCCAAGAACTTTTCCATTGTATTCTGTTATGGCCCATAGCATCATGTCAGGTTACAGTCTCGCAGCCACTAAACATCCATGCATAAAATGAGATTCTGATCTTTTAAAGACAGTCACTCTGAGAATGAGTATCTTAAGAATTCTGTCATTTGGCTTGATAAGTGAGAAGTACTTTTTTCCATTGTCCCAGAGGTAGGGAATACCACCATATACCCAATGCCTTTGAATTCCCTTATTTCACTCAACTCCTCTTCAATTTTCTGTTCTTCTTTCTTTGAAGCTGGATTTGGGTGACAGAGATTCACAATCACAGTATCAGTTTTGCTATTTTTCCAGTAGTTTCTTTTAGAACTTGGGTTACTTAACACTAGCTGGCCTCAATTTTGACACTTGTTGAAATACTAAGAAAGAGAATTTTTTTATTCCATTTTACATATTCACAAGTTGCAAAACCAGAATTTGTACAAGACTCTCTGACTCTGTAGTTGTACTCTTCCTGATGTTCCTTATTTGAGTTTGTTGAGAGGTCAGAGGACACTGTAATATGTACAGAGCAAGGAAGCAGTAATGGTAAGAAGATTAAGATGATAAAGGGCAAGCATAACTATCTATGAAATGCTGCAGTGTGGCTCTAGCCAGTTTGGCTTAGTGGATAAGAGCATCGGATCCTCGGACTGAAGGGTGCTGGGTTTGATTCTAGTCAAGGGCATGTTCCTCGGTTGCAGGCTCAAACCCTGGCCCCAGTCAGGGCATGTGTAGGAGACAATCAATAGATGTGTCTCTCTCACATCAATGTTTCTCTCTCTCCCTCCCTCCCTCCCACACTATCTAAGAATCAATGGAAAAATATCCTTGGGTGAGGATTAACAAAAAATAAGTAAAATAAAAAAGGAAATACTGCAGTGTGTTTTGTCCAATGACTGTAAACCTAAGGTCCAGTGAATGTATACTGTACTATTAATGAGTATTCAACTAGAATAGATATGTCTGCATTTACGGCATCTAGAAGTTGATGTCAAATGCGTCTCCAGACCAGATGATTGAAATGGACCTTGGAGTAAAAATAAAAAGAAATGTGAATACTGCAGTGATATCATTTTAGGGAGTCCAGAATTGGTATGCATTGTGGTGGGGGTGGGGACTAGTGGGAATAACAGAAATGATTAAGTGGGTGGCTGAAACAGATGGTGTCTATTTCCAATACAAAAAAACCCTCAAAGGGTAGAGGATAAATAATGATGAGATTAGCATTGGGGAGTAAAGGAAAAATTTGACAATTTCATCTGCAAAATTCAGGCAATAGAGGATGAGATAAGACCATTAAATGTTTACTGCCTTTGACAATGAAAATTGTGCAATAGCAAATAACACTTGGAAGAACATTTTTTTTCAATATTTTTTGTTATAAGCTCTTGGTACAGCCAAGTGGATCAGGTTCTAAGAAAAGATAAAGAGAGTAATATAACAGAATCAAGTGTATTTTTTTAAAAAAATTTGTGATTTCCATCATAAAATTGATAATCTATATCAGAAAACAAAAACAAGTTGAATCAGAAAATTTTCCATATAACTGGAATTTAAGTTAAAAGAAAATTTTTATTGGTGGAAGAACCACCAATGTGTATATGTGGGGAAATGTCTATTTAACTGTTAAATTTTTATGTCATGTGCAACTCCAAAATAACATAATAACTTTTAAAAAGACAGTTAGTGTCTTTCATAAACAGTTTCAGTTATCTGGGAGCCAATTCAGCTGTGAGTGATTTTAATAGAAGTAAATTGCTTCAGCTGTGTGCTTAATAGACTATCACAAAACTGAAGCCCAGAAGACAGGAGGCTGAAAGACAGGAGGTATACATGCGATGCACATGTTTCAATAATAGTCTGGCTGTGGCAGATGCTTTCTGGGAGAACTTGGCTGGGGATACACAACTGCCATATTTTCACATTTATTTTGGATAATATAGGGGATAGACAAAGATAGGATCTCTCTAATAAAGAATATGCACTTACTGTTTTATATATGCATTGAATATTTGTGTCTTATAAAGAATATGGTTAGATAATTCCTTACAGTGAGCAAAGTTAGCAGATATTCTGGATCTTTCTGTTAGGTGAAGAAGCAGTCTAAAAGAAACATCACCAACGGGTACTGATTGTAGTTTTTGGCTAGAGAAAGTGAAATTAAACCAAGATCAGGGCTCCAAGCTGAGAAGAAAATTACACAAAGAGAAGAGCTGACTAGAAAGGATATCGTTGGGTCAAACTCCACAGGTGGCAGAGGTTTTCTATTGATTATAAGCTCAACGGAGTATTGGGCAGAGCCACTTTTTGCTTGTGATCTTGGGCACAAGGCGGCTGTTATGAGAAGTTTGCATGTCGTGACCTAAGTGTGGTATGCAATCAGTTTCCCTTGAAGCCTCACAGGGGTAAATAAAATAGGTTTCTGTTTGTCCTGAAAGAGGGCTCTAAATATTTTTTAGAGCCTACCAGGTCCCAGGATCTGTGCCAGATCCTGGGATTGCAAACGTGAGTTAGACATGTTCCCCGCCATTGTGGAGTTTACATTCCAGTTGAGGAAAAGAGAAAAGAACTCAGGGAACACTTTGTATATGAGAAAACTTAACATGATTGATTGGTCTGTTTCTACAACACACACATATACCACTTTAGTAAATTGTATCCTAAGGTTGATAGAGGCATTTTAGTATTGATTAAGCTTTTGATGATTAAGCAACTTGTAGGAATTAGTTCAAATGTCTGAAAGGTTAAAGAAGGCAGCCTCTTCTTTGAGGTTTGGAGAGTGATAACAAGAGTAAACTTTTCCTTCATGTTCAAAATTAAAGCAAAGGGTTTTTCCCTTTCCTTCCATTCTCCCTTTAGTCTTAAAAATTTTAGTCCAAAAACTATTAGGTAGGGCTGAGCATGAATGGTGGGCCATGGTCAGCCGGTCGGAGAGTCAGTGCCCATGCTGGGTGAGAAAGGCACCCATGTGTGGCGCAAGGTGTCAGAGCCCGTAGAATATAAGGAGGGCAATCACGTGAGCATCAGAGCCCACGCAGGGTGAGGAGGCAGTCCTTGTAGAAAGGCGAATTTGCATGGCGTATCAGAACTTACACAGGTCTTGGATGGCAGTCTCATAGGAAGCGGCCTGGCATGGCATGTCAGAACCTGAGGAGCTTGAGAAAGGCACCCTCATAGGAGGACTTCCCAGAATAGGATGCTAATAGCCTGGGTGAGACCAAGAGTGATTTCCCAGGGCCCCAGCCAGTCTGTAGTTGCAAACCAAATCAGGTATGCTGGCATCAATGCATGGGGACAGGTGTTTGCCAGGGGGAGCTGGGTGAGTAGGTTGTCCATTTAGCAGCTGTCTAGAAAGGATATCATTGGGTCCAATTCCACCGGTGGGGAGAGGCATTTGGCATGAGGAGCTGGGTGAGTAGGAAAGAATGTTGGAGCCTGGGTTGGGTTAGGAGAGCTGCTGAGTGGCAGGGTAGTCCAGAACTACATGTCAGAGCATGGGTAGAGGGAGGAAGATGACCACATAGGGCTAGAGTGGTGCCATGTACTTTGCTTCAGAGCTCATTTGTATGAGGAGCATTACCTAGGTGATGCATACAGTGGGCTTGATCAAATAGAGCAGGCTTCTGACTGTCACAAAAGGGAGAGAAAAACATGAAAAGAGAAAAACTAGAATGGACCCTGTGGTATTAGAATAAAATTGGGGGTATTGATGTTAACTTCTGAATTTTAATATGTAAAGAGAGACAATACATTTTAAAAGGTAAGTGTGTATGTGCATATGTGTGTGTTTGGGTATGTGCGTACATACATACATACATACATACAAATACACACATACACACTCAAACACACACAGATTTTAAGATACCTGCTTGACATCACTGCATATGAAGTAGAGAAGAGTTAGATGCATAGATCAGCTCTTGAGAGCTGGTCCTGGCCAGCTCGAGCCCACCACTGAAGTGACCTGTGATGCTGTGTGAATGGGAAGGGGTTCATACTACCTGCTACTCTTGGAACTTGTCCTCAATTTCACTTGCCCCCTACCATTTCTCTATAACTTGAAACCGAATATGTATAGCAACTAGACCTTAGATTGGTATGCTTTCAGTCTATAAACTGGTTTTATTACTACATCTCAGTTGAACTGCAAAATAGTACATAATGATAACCCATTACACAGGTAGGAAATACAAAGTTTGGAGAGGTTAAGAGACTTGCCCCAAGCCATACAGTTAATAATTGGAAGAGACAGACAGGATACAAACCTAGTTTGTATAATTTGGACACTCTGAGGTCCTTGACTTTGAAATGGAAGCTCCTGGATGTCTTATTAAGGCAGTGGCAGTGAAGTATGAACACATAAGTGCTAAACTGTTTCTCAGCTTCACAGCTTGTTTTTCTCAGCTATTTCAAGATTATTCCACTGAAGAGTTTTGTACTGCTGGCCTGCTGTGAGTCACTAATGATATAATCCATTTGTGGAAGTGGTGGTAAATTGTGGGTTATGATAACTCTGCTATGAGATTTTTATTAAATATGTACTATCCTGTTACCTTTTTACTTAGTAGACTTGCTACTTATGGTCAATACAAGGATGAAATGCATACACAATGTCAGGCTAATCAAATGAGTTTTAATTTTACTTGTCCTTCAGTTTGAGCATCAGTTATGAATCTGGATTCCTGAAAAACTGAGTTTTAACTAACTTTACCAAATAAAGAGGGTTTCTGAGGGTCAGTCTGAAATGAGCATTCCCAATGAAAATATTCTTTGAACTTAAGTTATGGAGACATAATCTAGTTGCAGTACGTTTACAGTACATGATTTTTCATAGCTTACCCTTATAAGAGAATTTATGATGCATTGAGCTTGTGCAGTCTTCTACACTGATAGGTTGGATGGTCTAAAAGTAGTTTCAGCTAGACAAGTAGAGAAGAGTTAGGTGCCTTCTTGCAAACTCCTTATGGAATGCCAGTGTTCAAGGTAAGGGGATGGGGAAGGGGAAGGGGAAGGGTACAGTTGCAGCCACAGTCTGAACTAGGCTAAGCAGTCCTGACCTAGGGAACAAAATCTGTTGGGCCAACAGAAAGTAGACACCAATCTGTAGAGTTGAAATAGACTGAGAAACAAGGAAAGCATAAGATATAGAGGAGTTTTATTAAATAAGAAATTTAGGGAGATAAATGTCAGGATTTTCCAAGCTTACATACAGTTCCACAAGCATGTTGAAAAGCATTTAATGGAGTAGACAAGAATAACATTTAAAACACAAACATTGCCCAGCCTATATGAACCCTGAGGTCCTGGTTCGATTCCCAGTCAGGGCACATGCCCAGGTTGTGGTATCCATAGTACAGGGCGTGCAGGAAGCAGCTGATCAATGATTTCCTCGCTTCGTTGATGTTTCTATCTCTGTCTCCCTCTCCCTTCCTATTTGAAATCAATAAAAATATATGAAAAAATAAAATAAAGTAAAAAACAAACATTAACTTGTTTAAAATAATTATTTCTAGTCAAAGGAAGTTTTTAAGCAAAGCTAGCGGCAGTATTTAACTTTTAGTAGATTTATTTGAAGGTATATAAAAGTATATTTTTCCTCTATTATAAACATATGAAGAAAACTTGACCTTTTATTTATTAACTAGAGGTGTGGTGCATGAAATTCATGCACTGGCGGGGGGTGGGGGTGGGGGAGGGAATGTCCCTAAGCCCAGTCTGCACCCTCTCCAATCTGGGACCCCTCGGGGGATGTCCAACTGCCGGCAGTCAGACATCCCTCTCACAATCTGGGACCGCTGGCTCCCAACTGCCTGCCTGCCTGATTGCCCCTAACTGCTTCTGCCTGCCAGCCTGATCACCCCCTAACCAGTTCCCTGCCAGCCTGATTGATGCCTACTGCTCCCCTGCTGGTCTGATCGCCCCCAACTGCCCTCCCCTGCCAGCCATCTTGTGGCTGTGGGTGCCCCATCTGTGAGGGTGTGACAGTCAATTAGCATATTCCCTCCTTATTGCCTGTGGGTGCTGCCATCTTTGAGGGTGGGCAGTCAATTAGCATATTCCCTATTTATTAGATATTATTAGATAGGATTTTTTGGATTTAGCGTTGAGATATAAAGCTGAAGTGTTCTTAATATTCTAAGCAGTTGTGAAAGTGGAACTTTTTTTTGCTTTAATTTTTTATTGTGATTAAAATGGATTACATTTTTCTGGCTGCATATCTATTATAAGATGTTTTTAGTCTTGGAAATAAGAACATTCTTCTTGTCAGCATAACTCTATTGCTTTTCATATGCTTGATTAAAAAGTCTCTGCATATTTAAAAGAGAATTATCATAAGTTCTTATGAATACTAGAGCTGATATTATTTTATTTCAATGTGATTATAATAACCATTGTATTTTTTCTAAGCAAGTCGTGTATAATATTTCCTATCATTTTGTTAGTTTGATTAGAGACATTGTAAATTTGGGTCTCTCAGTATTTGAAATGAACCAGTGTGACAAACATCTGCATAGTCTTACCAGATAATTATGCACCCTTTTTAGAAACTTAACTAATGATTTGAGTAATTTTATAATTTTAGCTTTTTTTTCTTACTTTCTGGAACAGCTTAGTTTATGCAGCAAATACATCAGTGTGTGACATAGCTGATCCGTTCATTTCAACTGTTCTGATAAATACTGTGGTCAACTCAATTTATAGAGATCCACATTGACCACATAACATACTAAGTTTCATTCAGAAAACCCTTTGTCTTTCCATTGTCTGAATAGACACATTTCTAATATAGACACTGAATATGAGATGCACTCATCAAAGGCCAGAATTGAGACTATTCTGGATAGAATAATTCAAGCCATTGCTTTCCTAAGCGCCGATTTATAACAGGAAGGATATAAGGGTCGTGGACTACTTGTGTAATTTGGTTAATCCTATGGACCCCTCCTTGGAATGTGTAAAATATGAATAAAATAAAAAAGAACTCAATTATATTGAAATATAGTCACCAAAATGTTTTAAAGTACACCTATAAAAGAATAGTGTATTCTGCACTATTACCACTACCTTGAGGTACTTCTGATAACCATTAGATTTTCAAAATAGTGATAAACATAGATGATAACCCCAGATGCCTGCAATTGTGATGTGATGTTGAAAATGTCTATGATTACTATTTGTGTCAAAGTAACAGGTACTGCCATATTTCCATGGGTTGCTGCCTACATTTATAGTTAAATTAACTGCTGTTTCTCATTTAGAAATTAATGAACTGTTTATATTTTTCCCATCCAATCTCATGAATTCCTGATTTTTATCCTGAGCCCCATTTGGGGGAAGCAGAAACCAGGATAAAAAAACAAACAAACAAAAAAAACCTGTGACAATGATCCCTCTGAGAGGTAGAAGTGATAATCACAGCCTTGGACTATGCTACTTAGATATGCACAGGTACACATGGGGAAAAACGACTGTTTCCCATTTTTGTATTAGAACTTCTATCTCTTTGTTATGGAGAATATGTACCTCTTGTAAATCAGCATGATCCAGATTTTTCTTGTTCAAATTCCAGCACAGAAACATATAATTTAATTAATAAATGCTCGTTTTAAGAAACCCTGTTACTAAGAGAATGAGAAAGCAGTTACTTAGGTTTAAAAATCTATTAGGAATAATGGCATGAATGCCGTTATATAAAGCAAGAAAGGGGAAACAATAGTGATGGGAACATCCCTTTATTTTGTTGTGTTTCTTTTATGTTTATTGTTCTCTTTATATATTCCTAAAAATGTGGAAGTTGAAAAATAATGTCTACTATGTCTTTTTTTTAATATGTCAACTAAAGCAAAAGGAAAAATTATTCATGAGAATATTTTTAGTGACATAATTTTATCCAAAAACTCCTCTTAGGTCAGATTTATAGTTTAGATTATCTAGATCAGTGTTACTCAAATTGTGGGCCAGGGACTAGCAGCATCTGCTCTGCCTGGGAACCATAGGATGTGCAAATTCATGAGCCTCCTTCTGATCTATTGAGTTATAATTTTGGGGAGTATGGCCAAAATTTTAACAGACACAGACAATGGTAAACAATAGTAGCAACAACCTGAGTTAGTTGCCAATATATAAACAATGGATGACTTCATGTTCAAATGAATCAACAATTCTAGTCTCGTGAAAAAAGAAAAAGAAAAGTTAATTTTCTGGGCTATATCCAGACTATAGAGTATCATTCAACTCAACGATAACAAGAATGAGCTCTCAAGCCATGCAGAGACACGGAGGAACCGTAAATGTCTATTGTTAAGAGAAAGAAGGCAATCCAAAAAGGCTACACACTATATGATTCCAACTAGTTGGCATTCTGGAAAAGGCAAAACTATAAAAATGGTAAAAAAAAAAAAAAAGTAAGTAAATCAGTGGTTTCTAGGGGTTAAGCTAGGAAAAGAAATGAATAGTTGGAGCCCAGGGGATTTTTAGGGCAATGAAACTATTTTGCATGGTAGGTACCTGTCATCACACACTGGTTAAAACCTGTAGAACGTACAACAGGAAAAGTGAGCCCTAATGTAAACAATGGACTTTAGTTATTAATGATGGATTTATATTGTCTCTGCAGATGTTACATATGTTCCACACTAGTATAAGATATTAATAATGGGGAAAACTGTGTGGTGAGGAGATGGGATGTAGAGGGAAAGATGGTACACAGGAACCCTGTATTTTGTGCTCGTTTTCTCTAAACCTAAAACTGCTACAAAAATTAAAGTATGTTAAATGGATCTGCCAACATTGAGCTGGATTTTCAGTGTGGTAATTCTCCACAGTGAGTAGTGGCCACTCTCTTTTGAAGGATCAAGACACATTAGTTTGCCTCAATGCTCAAGTTGCCATTTTAGGAATTTGATGTATATGCTGCAAGTCCCCACAAACAATTACTCAAATAATCCAAAAGTAAGTTTTAAGAGCAGAAATGCCATTAAATTAATTCACAAATTGAAATTCTTTGCTCTTGAGGATGCTCAGTGAAGGGGCTAATGCTGTCATGCCCAGCTGTGGTCATTTCTCAGATGGTCTAGGTACCATGTTATGCCCCTTGCACATTCTAGCTCATTCACATCTTCTATGGGATGGGTGCTAAGAGATGGCAGCAACTTGTTTGAGTTCGTATAAACACAGAATGAAGGAGGTAGCAAGTGTCTCCTGACAAAGTCGGAACTCAGAATCACTGGCCTAAACTGTGATTATGTCTGACGACTCTGGCATTTGACATATTTGACAGGAATTTTTCAAATGGGAAATAGCATATAGAGTGAAGAAACTATGTCTAAAACATGGGAACTGCTAAGTGAGAAAATAACTCAAAATTTTGCATGTCTTGTCACACTCACTCTGCATATCCAGAAAGTCAGTGTCCTTCATTCTATCAATTACATATTCCTCTCCCTCCAGTCTTACAGTCCCACCGTCCTCATCATTTGCTGCCTGAGGGTTTGCAATAGCTTCTTAATTTATCTCCCTGTCACCAGCTTTGCGGTCAACTTCCTTCCACATTCAGCCAGCTCCAATTTCTTTCACAAGTCTGCTAGAATTATCTTCTAAATGCAAATATGGTCATATGGCTCCATCCTAACATCCTTTCCTGACATTCTAGGCTAAATGCCTTGGAATCATTTATAACTCCTCAGGCAGTCTAAGTTCATCTTCAGCCACTGCCCCAAAGTGCCTTATGATCCAGACATACAGAACCAACTTGGGGTTTTTAGAGCACTCATTTTCCTCTCACTGACATACCCTTTTACCATGCTGTTCCCTTTCCTTGCCATGCCCCTTCTTTGCCAAGTCCACCTGACAACACCCCTCTACCCCACTCACCCTTTATAACCCAATAAAATATCTTCTTCCTCTGAAACTTTTTCTAATACCTTCTATCCCCTAATTCTATACAGGTATGATCATCAGTACCCCTCACAGAGCACTCAGTTTATACCTTTTTGATAGCACTCATTACACAGTTTTTTTTAAAAAAAGATACTTTTATTGATTTCGGGGAGGAGGAGAGAGAAATAGAGACATCTGTGAGAAGTGAGAGTCATTGATTAGCTGTCTCCTGCACGCCCCCTCCTGGTGATCAAGCCTACAACCCAGGCATGTGCTCCTACCAGGAATCATCTAACTTTGACCTCCTGTTCATAGGTTGATGCTCAACCACTGAGCAACATCTTCTGGGCACACAGTTTATTATGATTACTTTTTACACATCTGTTTCCCTCCTTTAGAGTGCAAATCAGAGATTATATTTTCTTTATCTTTGTTCTTCCAATATATAGTATATATTCAGTAAATGCCAGGTGAACAAATAGATAATGGATAAATGGGTGGATGAATCTGCATGTGAAATATGAATGTTATTCTTCAGCCTGATTTCATTAGAATTCAGTTACCAAAAGGGAAATTGGTGGTATGTTGCACAACATGATCTAAATTTTTGAAGATTTTCTCATTCATTTTAAAATTATAAGTATGCATAAAGTTTTCCAAAGTGAGAGAGGGTGGAGGATTTTTTATAAAATGTGGGAGGTAATTCCTTAAAAGGTGATTTTTTTTTCAGGGTTGCTGTATTGAGTGTCAAAGGACTTTGCTAATAACTCATTGTAAAATAAAATGTCTTGGATTTGTTGTTGTTTTATTCTGAAATAGGCCATGAAGACATACCAAATGCTCATTTTCAATGGCTGTTCCTTTCATCTGACATTAAAACTTAAAGAGGCTTCAGCTGTAATTTCAGATCCAGGCAAAGCACCTTTTCAAAAAGGAACACTTAAGTGTCACTGATTTTGGTTTGGGGACCCTCATTCATGATGAAAATCTTGAAGAGCGTTAACTCTGGCATAATTCTATTTGTTAACCTGACTGCGTATCCAATTAGATACTTTGGGAGGCAGACATTTTTGGGCACACATTTCTCTATACCTGACTTAGCGTGCATTTTATAATGTGCTTGATTTGAAAACAAATTTCACAGCAAAATTGACAGAAATATGCTGCTTAGTTTGTAGTGCAATTGACATACTCAGCATGAATACGAATTTATGAAGGTGTCATCAAGTCGTTTAAACCAACCCAAACACACGCAATGCAGATGGCATTGAAGGCATCAGTGCGTGGAAAATAATTTGTGACATCTGTAGCTAGCCTCATAATCATTTCGGGTTTTGGGCTTTTTGTTTGGTGATTATTTTAAGCTGTTTAAAAATACATACAGACTCATTGCAACATGAAAATTGTTTTCCTGAACATTAAAAATAAAAAGCTGAGTGTATATAATTATTGTTCTTTAATCTTCTATTACTTTAACATAACTAGAATGTTAAGTATATTTTGGAAGTTCATTTTTCTTGTTTCTTTGTGGTTCCTTTTCTCAGGTTAACAAATAGATTTCAAAAAAATTGGTATAAATATTGTTTTTGGATATCTACATTTATAACTTCTTAATAAAAGGTACACATTTTTATAGCTATATGTGTTTGTTGAAGCAAATAGATTTTTTTCTGATTATAACTATCTTAAATACACCTGGAAATTTTGCAAAAATGCATTATCAGGTAATAAAGAATATAAAAACCACCACTCACAATAAGCATAGTTAAAATTTTGTGTTCATAATTCCCACCTTATTTTTCTAAGCTAATATCTTTGTACAGCTATCTCTATTTGTATATATAACTAGATAATTCATCTATGTAGTACTTAATTTTTACTGATATTTTTTAATTTGCTTTGCATTTAATATCATGGCTATCTTACAATATCAGTAACTGTAGATCATTATAAGCATGTAAATGTGTTAATGATAAAACAATTATATAATGTATCTAACTCTTTTGTATTTAGTTCATCTTTTATTGTTGTATAATGAGTCATTCTTATGTCCTATAGACCATATTGACAATAAAGCATTTAACAGGAGAATAGGTTTTAGAACTAAGATTAGAATCCAGAAGCAAATTAACAAAATAAGAATATATTCCTTAAAAGGGAAATGCTTTATCCTTGGAGGGAAAATATTCTTTGGCTTTCTACCAATAGGCAGTTATTTAATAACATTTATAACATTTCTCCCCTTACATTAACATTTTCCTCTCTGGTAAGGACTTTAGTAAAATAACAATTTTAGGTTTTATTAGTTGACTTAAAATGAATATGTGCTTTCCCCAAAGGGATCATTCAAACTTCATATGATGCAATGCCATTTTGCTTTTTGAAGCCAGTTAGTTTGCTAACTTTCAAAACATGAGATATAATTTAAAATTTAACAATAAACATTTTTCGTTTTATTTACTGGTACCAGTCAGTTCACTAGAAATAGCTACTGGATTTTATAAGTACAAGTAGAAATGATTTATTTTTATATTGATCCAGGATTACTGCATGTTATATTTACATGTCTCTTGGAGATTGTCAACAATGATTTTTCTTAAGGTAAAAAAAGTGAATTATAGAAAAATACTTAATATTAACAGTATTTCACCATTTTAGTCATTTCTCTGATATCGCAGCTAATGTTATTAATTTCAAATAAAGTCCATGAATTATTGTATTATTTAAGAACATTTTAAGCCTTTTTTTCCCTTCAGATATTATTGGGAATTATTTATCTCTTGCCTCTCAGTCTTTTAATCTGGGAATCTAATAGAAATAGTAGTAATAACATGACTGACGTTTAGAGTATTCTTACTGAATGTCAGGTATTATCCTAAATATTTTATATGAATTGTTAATTTCATTTTCTTAGAGCCTATTGAGATTGGTACTGTTATAGCTCTCTTTGCTTACAAAGAAACAGAGACTTATTATAGAGGTCAAATAAATGGCTCAGGCTGACAGAGGTCATAAATTCAGAAACAGAGTTTCCAACTCAGGCTGTCTGCCTCCCAAAGTCAGGCCAATCATTTAACTACTAAACTCATTCCATGACAATATTATTCTGTCTTCCATGCATCTCTAGTTGCACAAATGGCAAAAGCACAGGTTACTACTATTGTGTGTTTTTTTGTGTGTGTGAATATGGTGAACGTATTTCTAAATGTTTGAAAGTTGCCATCCTGTTCTATATACATGATTAGAATTGCTCTGAGCCTCAAAGGGCTGATTTATGTTTGCTTTTGTGATGTTGATTCCATTCTGGAGACATTAAGGATTCTTCTTTCCCACTGTCCGTAAAAAACCAACAGTCCTTAAACTTTAGTATTAAAAATTAGTGAAGAACCAAACATTGTTTAAAAAGAGAGATTAGCCAAAACCGGTTTGGCTCAGTGGATAGAGCGTCAGCCTGCGGACTGAAGGGTCCTGGGTTCGATTCCGGTCAAGGGCATGTACCTTGGTTGCGGGCACATCCCCAGTAGGAGATGTGCAGGAGGCAGCTGATCGATGTTTCTCTCTCATCGATGTTTCTAACTCTCTATCTCTCTCCTTTCCTCAAACACAGACATGGATATGGGCTGCTGATAATTCCCGAATAAAGAGTATCATTGTCTCTGAAAGGGAGTGGCTACTAAGAAGACAAAATAAAGGTGTGTAGTGCAGGGATTCATTGTTACAAGATGTATAAAATGAGGTCTATTAAAAGTTATTATAAGTTACAGGTAAAAAATGTATCCATGTTAATAAAAATAAAATCTATTACTAAGCTGGCTGCCAGCTGGGAAAACACAGCACAGAAAGTTATGATTATGAACCCAGCTGAAGTCTTGCATGTAAGTTAATTAGTATTTATTAATGTTAAAGCTGAAAAAGATAAGCATATTCATCTCTGAACAGCAAAAAACATTTAATAAACAGCAGACTATTTCTAAATTAAATTGGTGAATATTTCATTTGTACCAGTACTTATATATAACAAATGAAGTAAGATATGACTTTTCTTATTTGTGTTTGCTTAGCTATTATTCTGGAAAAAATAATTGTAGGAAAATGAAGCCTATTTTACTTTATTTTATTCTTAAAATATATATCATTATCTCACACTCAAACACTCAAAATATGACGTTTCATTTTTCTGCACCTTGACCTAGCTCTAAAGTATTTCTTAATTCTCTGGTTTCTCTACTTACTAACTGTAATAGTCTTGTATCAATCTTTTAGTTAGTGTGCCTCAGTTTCCTAATCTCAAAAACAGATTTAATAATCATATCTCATAAAAATAAAAGTCTCAAATGAGGTTATATATTGGAAATACTTTCAATTGAGATAAATTGTTCCTCTTTTGTAAGGAATTATACGTTCTGACCTTTCAACAATAACATATATAGAGGGAATGGAGACATTCTCAATGATAAATAGGATAAAAAAGGTAAAAAGTGAGATAAGAAGTAGAAGTGAATTTACGAAAAAATGGAGTTGAAATGCTAATGATGAGCATGATGCCAGCTTCCATCTCAATGAATATTAGAAGGCTGACCACATTGTACTGTGCCTCCCTATTAAGGTACGGTATGGGGAGAACGCTTCAGTGATTCAGAAAAGCTGTTTTACCAACATCAGTAAACATCGCCTCACCTCACAGAAAAAACAGAGAGTCACATTTTTATAGCTTTAATAAGGCTGCTCGAGTTTTTCTATGAACACAACAAAAAGGGTGACAATAATAGATTTTTAAGCAAAAGTGTCTGATCGCATAAGACATCTTGTTTGGCTTCCTTCTCGTGTGTGTTTCTTTCCACTGCCTTGTTCTGGATGAGATGCCGTCGCAGGCTCCTCGGAGGCGGGCTCGCTTGCAGCAGGTCCCATGATGTGGGAGCACTGTAACTCAATTTTCTGATTTAATAGTGCGGGGCCATTCAGGCATGAAATTACCTCCTTCATGTAGAGCAATCCCCTTTGCCTGGCAAGTCAAGGCTCAAGAACTTGATGTCTACTGTGATTACAGCTGTTGACCCAGCCAATTGTTGTGGAGTCAGAGGTAAGCTTTTCGCTGCCCCCACCGAAGGAAATATGTCTGCTCCGACATTTGAAAATAGATGCGTGGCCCTCCTCGGGATCTCAGCACTGTGGCATCAACGTGCTGGCTTCCAAAGAACCCTGGATGATGATAGCCATGATGGAAAGGGTTGTATTTTTTAAATGGACTATAAAAATGCCTTTATAGATACAGACATGCAACCTTTAATAAACATTCTACCGGGTCTAAAAATTGCAGAGGCGGCAAAGTCCAACTGGGCTTTGTTTCTGACCATCATTTCTGCAGGAAACAATCAATTTGTTTTTTTCCTCATTGACTTAAACTCCCCAAGAGCTATTGTTGTTGCATTGCAGCCTCTGAGGTCTGAAAATAGTAATAGTCTACAGTTGTCCAATAATAGCCTAATTTGAACCACACATGTGAGCCATGCATGCCATTTAATTTTCTTCCAGGTTCACTTTTAAAAACCAAAAAGAAATAGGTGAACCTGATTTCAATAGTATACATTTTATCCAAATAGTATACAAATGTATCCAATATGTCAAATATAGGATTATTGCAAAGCTTAATCAATGAAAATGTGTTCGATTAGATATTTTATGTTTTTATACTGTCTTCAAAATCTGGGATATATTTTACACTTACAGGACATCTCAATTTGGAATAGCTATATGTTTCAAATACTCAGGAGCCACAAGCTTCTATCATTGGGCAATACAGATCTACCATCCTTAACACCCCCAAACAACCTGGACTCGGGGTTTGGCAGTTCTTAAATAAGTGGCAAACACTGGAGATGTGAAATGGTTGAAAGCAGTGGACACAGGGCACTTGCTTTAGTGAGGCTTTGTCAATAGGGTAAGGCCATAAAGGATAAGGTTCCTTGTGTATACAATGGAAACAATAGCAGATAGATAGTCACAACAGCACTTATTTTCCTGGCTCGGTGACTTCTCTTATCTTAAACAAATTATGGGTTAACAAGTTTAGATTTGTTTAGATTTTAAAAATGACTTTCAGGAGGAAAGATAGATGTGGAAGGCTGCAGTGAGAGCAAGACACTTGTCATTTTAGGGTGAGAGCGATACATAGAGATGGAAGTTCTACAATTACAGGAAGCGAAATGCAGACAGGTAACACTTTGTTATGTGATAGGAACGGACAACTTGGGTTATCCATTTCAGTGCCTTTGGTGAAGATTTAAATTATTTTTCAATAGGTGAGATGTTGAATTGATGGTTTTTAGATCGTGACGTGATACCTAGATCGGCATGAACTGGCCAGGTTTGCCTTACATTTATGTTTGAAAGGGTTGTGACCAATGATAGAGCTTTTTAAAAACATTTAATATGCTTGCCACCGGTTATACAGTGTACAAAACTTTAGATTTCACAGCAATATTAAATAAAATCACTTCTTTTGCTTTTTTGTGTGTGTATGAGTGAACATGGCATAACTTTACATTTTTCTTTAAAATTTGCTTTTTCATCCTTATTAGTCAGAAATTAGTTTCATTCTCATAGAGGGTTCCAGTAAATAATTTTCACTGGTTTATGTTAAAGTTACAAAATTTTAGAAATAGTTTTTAAAGTATTTTAAAGGCAGGACTTAGAAGACTAGAATTTTTCTAAGCGAATTTTAAGTTTCAAGGTTGTTATTTACTTAAGGCTTAGGTGTAGTCCAATAAACTGTTAGAATATATTTGTTGTGAAGAGTCATTTCACTACTTTAGAAAAATATAGCTTAAAATTTACATTAATAATTTTATTAACTCATTCAAAACAAAAATTGAAATGTGTTGAGTTATTTAAATTAGCTCTAAGTTCTATTTCTTGAGTAAATGAGATTTATAAACATTAATTAAAATGGTTAAAGAGTAAATATCACACATACATTAAAATATTTTTGTAAAAATATATTGTGTGTATGCATGTGTTTCTGAACAAAATGATGCATGTTTTGCTTCAGATCAGGATAACAATAGATATATCTGACTATTTCGGAACAATGAAAACAAATAATTTGAAAATACCTGTAATGATTTTACAGCTGATGTGCACAAAATCAAATGAGCATAAATATTATATGTATATGTCCATAGGATTCACCCCATCTTATCTCCTACAAACTTAGATGGTACTGCTACCTCTAGCTGCTTTACTTTTCGCTATTACTGAATAGAACCCATAGACTCAGGCTGGAAGGCATTCAAGTTTGTGTCCTTCAGTTGAATCCCCAGAATTAGGACAGCTATCTTTGGGGAAGAGTAGGTGTCCTTTCTCAGAGCCAACCAGTCTGCATAGTAATTATTTCCTGAAGAGCCATGACCATGATAAACATCACTTGAATGTTACAAGTTTTTCTCCTACGACTTTTTTCCTGGAGCCTGAATTTCCCCAGATGCCTGGTCTTTGATCAGTCTTAGTCCTGGTCTTGGCAGGGTCTGACGGAGCTCACTGCTCTGTCCCCAGAAGCGCCTTCCAGTGCTGCACAGAATCCCACTGTGCCACAGAGATAATAAGTAATGATAATGCTTCTCATCTAATTTATCTCCACTAATTCCTTGAGAGTGAATGTCAAAAGATTGCTTTGCTTCTGAACATTTGCAGTCAGTAGGTGGCCTCTGGAGCCAGGCTTCCTGGGTTTCAGTCTCAGCTCCACCTCTTACTAGCTGTGCTGCTTGGGGCAAGTAACAACCCAGTGGTCGGCAAACCACGGCACGCGAGCCACATGCGGCTCTTTGGCCTTTTGAGTGTGGCTCTTCCACAAAATACCATGTGTGGGCGCGCACATACAGTGCGATTGAAACTTCATGGCCCACGCGCAGAAGTCGGTTTTCAGCCTGGGCCAGTCATTGTCATGATTTAATTTGATGGATATTGTAAGGTAAATTGTAAGGAATTTAATTTTATCAATACCTAATATCGTTATTAAGTATGATATCAAGTTTTATTCAACGTACCTATAGTTTAACTAAGACTTAAAACTTTAAGTAAAGTTTATTAAGTTAATTTTAGGGAACATTGTGGAGTAAAAGAAGATGTAGTGTCGAGGACTGAGAAAGGTATGTTGAGATGGTTTGGACATATAGAGCGGATGAACAAAAGGAGAT
>NW_006286231.1:3525842-3531741 GCF_000327345.1 Myotis davidii
GATCAGTTACAGTTTAAAAGTAAAAAAAAAATTATGGTGAAACTCTGCCACTGTAAACCGTGTGGGTTCCAGAGATACAAAAGGGGCTTTTTTATAATGATAATGGAAACACATTCACCCTATAGGAAAGTAAATACCAAAGAACTTTCCATATTCCTTCTGTGCTTACAACCATGTCTATTTTTATACAATTGCAGTTCTCTCCTCATTCTAGAACAGTGGTTCTCAACCTTCCTAATCCCGCGAGCCTTTAATACAGTTCCTCATGTTGTTGCTGTAACCCAACCATAAAATTATTTTCGATGCTACTTCATAACGGTAATGTTGCTACTGTTATGAATTGTAATTTAAATATCTGATATGCAGGATGATCTTAGGTGACCCCTGTGAAAGGGTCATTCGACCTCCAAAGGGGTTGCAGCCCACAGGTTGAGAACCGCTGCTTAGAGTGAACAGTCATTTGCTGAGGGATCGGTGGTAAATCGACTGGGTCTATTTGAACCAGATGATACTTCTGAATGTCACTATATCTTAAATGTCCCCAAGATTTCCACCGCATTCTACTCGGGATAAACTTTTCATTTTATCCCTGGTATTTTGTTAGCTGAGATTTATTAAAGGCCCTTTGGGAGTGAAACACTGTTCTGTGGACTTTGCATGATTTTCTCATAGCAATGCAATGAACTAGAAACTATTCATATCACCATTTTACCTACAAGGGATCTGTGGTTAAAGAGACTAAGCAATTTGCCCCAAACCACACAATTTATAAATCAGACAGCCAGGATTTTAAGCATTTTAACCTTAAAGAGTCAACTCCAGAAACACATTCTTAAAACCACTACCCTGTGCTGCTGCCTCCCTCAACCACAGTTCTTTAGTCGGATCCTTTTGAGAAAAAATATATTCCTTTATAGAGACTATTGTTTCTGGGAAACACAAGCACTCTTATCTAGGAATTCCTTTTTCTCTCCTGACTTTTATCTTCAGCCACCAGATGTGGTCACTAACAGACCTTCTCAGGGGCAATTGCTGTTCTTAGCATTTCAAGTTTGAATGCCATTGAGCACTGTTCTCCATTTTCTTCTAATAGTTACCATGGGAGAAATGCAGCCGTTTCTCTGTCAGGTTATTTTCTTTAGACAGGATTACATAATTCATATTAATAATGTGCTCAACCAGGTGAAACGGATAATTCCTAGGAAAGACTGTGGCTTCAAATTTTTCAGATAAATACTTCTTTAACCATATCATCCTGATTTTCTCTGCCCCCAGTACTTACCAGATTTTCCATACCTCAATCTGACAAAGATTTTTAAAAAATCTATCCTTTCTTTGTTTAGTGCTCAAGGCCTTCCACCCATATGAGGGATATGGCTCATAGCTTCTTAGTGCTAATGAAACATGAACTTCTTCAAAGTTTGAAAAAGTAACAGCTGTGGGACTTCAATGAATTACTGTGTCTTTTAGACCAGCAGATAGTTATGTGTGCAAACCAAACCTGCACATCTAAGCTCCTACAGCGAAATGGCTCTGTCACTGGCAAGCATCCTTCCTCCCACCCCAGCTTCATGGGAACAGAGGCCCAGCTTCCCTGTGAAAAATGAGACTACTCACATTCATAGATCTTCAAATTGGGTAATATTGAACCATGCAAGCTAGAAGCTGAATATGTGAAGTCCATTCTTCTGCCCTTATCAATTTCATCAGACCTGACTCTGTGAGTCAGTTTGAGCCAATTTGGCTATGAGGTTCAAAAAATAATTTTCTTCTCACCTTCTACGTTCTTCTGGCTGAACTAACAATCAAATGAACATGGTACAGATTAACATCAAAAGTGTTTTACAGATGTACATGCAGGCATGACACACAAATAGGAGACCTGAGGACACGTTGGGCAATTGAGGTTTATGTGTCAATATGGAGCTAAGGAGAAAGACAGGGGTTGTGTTTTGGGACTTCAAAGGTTTGGAAGGTAATTCACATGGAGATGGAAGATCAAATGTTTGCTGGGCCAGCTTGAACAATGGGACACAGAGAGGACTTTGGTCAATGGGCCTCCATACCACATACTAGTTTACAAAGTAATAAAATATCCTATATAATAAAAGCCTAATACGCTAAGTGTCAGACCATTTGTTCTACCGTTTGACCAGTTGCTATGACGTGCACTGATCACCAGGGGGCTGAAGCTTTGACTGGTAGGTTAGCTTGATGCTGGGGTCTGGCGTTCAGGACTGGGCCAGATGGGCCGGACACGCCCTCGTGCCCTCCCGGGGTCCCTCCTTGGCCCCCATCGTGCAGTGGTGGTATCCCTCGACCTGGCCTGTGCCCTCTTGCAATCCAGAACCCCTCAGCCCCTTGGGGGACCCCACTGCTGCACAAATTCGTGCACCGGGCCTCTAGTAGTTATATGTGATGATATCTCCCTTTCTTGAGCAGGTCTTCCATCTAAATTTCTTTTAGGCAGTTAGGGGAAAGGTCACAGTTATTTCCTGAGTCTTATCTTAAAAATAACCAGCTTAAGACAGTCAGTATCCAATGAGTTAATCAATGTGTATTTCAAAACATGGTAATACTAATAGGAAGCTACTGCCTGTCATTGTTAATTATTTTTTAATTATTTAAACTTTGCGATATTTACAAATAAAAACATGTTTGAATAATCACATTGTAACTATAGATGTGGGCTTTCAGAATAAAATTTATTATTCTTTTGATACTCTTTTGTATTCTGATTTCAAAGAATTAGGTTCTATTAAAATTATTATTTCATGAAGGTTCTGTGGAATGCCTTTTGGCAATATAGCTGCTAAGTGGTCAGTCAGCCAATGTTTAAATCTCTTGAGTTCCAATCTTGATTGGTTCTGTTAATTTCTGCTTCCTACATCAAAACATGAATCGTTCTGTTGCTATCTCATTCCCTTGGTGCCAAATAGAAATTATGTTTACACATGAAAGCCTATTAGAAGCTTTAAAATATTCTTTTTAACTTTTTCCCATCAAGCTCTAACATCTTCTGGATAAAGTCTCTAAACATCCACACATTATTTGATTATTTTTTCAACATGTAGTACATGCAACAAGGTGCTTTCCCCTTAGGGCTGTGACTACCATCTCAGAACAGAAACTGGGGGCGAGGAAGGTGCTGAAAGAGATGGTAACTTCTCCCACTTTTATGGAGTGACGTTTTGAGTTCTAAGGTACGTCTGAGCAGGTAGCCTTTTCAGCTGAGGTTACAGAACATGCTATAAATGCTATTGATCTTGGAAAAAATACAAAAATAAAATGACAGCAACAAATTAGAAAATGGGGAAGTTGAAGGGTTGAGAAGTTAATATGCTCATCGTAAAAACTAGAAAATCAAGCTACACCATCAATAATTGACATAACAAAAATGGGGATTTAGATATGGTATCTACAAATATATAAGTATAAATAATAGGGTAATTTACAATGGTAATATAACTACATTGGGAAGAGGAGCATGATTTCAGTGAACTAAATATTAACCTAGTATAGCAGAATATCAGTGGCTAATGTTAAATAACCCAATAAAAATGAGCATATATGTTCACATTTTTAAAAAAAATTATGGTTAATTGTTTGCAGCTATGGAGAAGTAATATCAGAAAGGATTCAAAGTGCATGGATCTGATGAGCTTGACTCAGAGTAGGGAGGTTAGTCATGAGATTATAGCTTTTAATTATAAGGTTCTCTGAACTTTTTTTTCTCTCTCTGTATATTTTAACCATCTCCATATATTGCTTTTATTTAAAAATAATAATTTTGTTAGGTTCAGAAAAATGATTCTGTTCTGCCATTAATGTCCCTCTTAAATTTGTGTTATATTTAAACATTAATAGTTAACTATTAATGAAATAGTATACCTATTATAGGAATTACTATAGAAATGGAATGCTAGAGGAAAGGAGAAGAAGAATTTTTACTCTAAGAATAAAATAAGTTTCAAACAAATTTTTTAGGTTTATTGTACTTGAAATACACTAAGTAGAATATAGCTATCATTTTAGGGAAGATTTTAAAGTGTATTACACTTTTTTTTTATAATCAAACAAGCAGACAGTGGGCAGCAGGAAGCTTGAGATGCAGTCACTTTTCCTTCCTTACTTCATTCAATATCACATTTCATAAATATGATTTTTTACTTTTTGCAATTTATTGGTAAGACAAGGTAGTTAGTGAGTGGGTTTTACAGTAAAGCTAAACAAAATATGTCTGAGTGGAGTGATTTTCGCTTACATACATGTTAGAATTTTTTATTGGTGCAAAAATAATCAGTCTTATAATTTTGCCATAAAATTTGATTAGGGACATAAAACTGGAGATTGTAATACTATTAAAATGCAGAGACTCTGCAATTTTGAAAAAATCTAATTTTGGAATGTGTCTCTTTTGGATTTCAGAGACAGAAGTTTTTTTTTTACCCTAGAGTAAGAAATTTTTATCTGAACTCTGTTTCGAATTTTCTAAGACTTGATAATCAAGGCTTGGATGGAAAACATAATACATTATTCAGATATGCATTATGTCCTTGATCTTATAATTGCAGAGCAAGAATCCCAGCGATACACAGTTGCCATATCCCACATTGATGCTTCAGAAATTATATCTTCAACATATGTAAAATTATTTCTACTAGCAAGACAGTTATTTCTTGGGGACTAGAGAGAGTGATTAACTTACAGAAAGTTAAATATTAAATCTCTATAAGGCATTAAATCTCTATAAATTATTATTCCTGTAAGCTTTTATTTTAGAAATAAAAATGATATGTTGAAGAGTGAGCATAGTAGATGTTGTCCTTTCATATTGAAATCAGTTCTCTGGGTATTATTATTTAATTTATGCATAAAACATACTTATTATTACCTCTAATTTGAATTAAAAGCTCTTGCTGCATTAACTGTGTGGGTGAGAATGGTGAATAAGAGGATCCCACGAATGCTATGAATGAGTGGTGTGGTAAGTGTATGGTAGGAGGGATGGTGGGTTGCCACTGCACTTCTTTTAAATGCATTTTCCCATGAGGATTGTACTTTAAAATTTGACTAATGTATATGATGATGCTGTTCATTTTTTTAGTTATATTGTGAGTTAAAGAGACTTTAGGAGCTAGAATGAAAAATTTAACATTCTATATAATTTTGTTTTTCTAAGAAAATACAACCCAATTTTGCAACAACATAATGAATTTTATATCTTTTAGTTTGGTTGGTGTGGCTTAGGGAATGAGCATTGACCCATGTACCAGCAGGTCACAGTTTGATTCCTGGTCAGGGCACATGCCCGGGTTCCAGGTTCAATCCCCAGTAGGGGGCGTGCAGGAGGCAGTAGATCAATGATTCTCATCATTGATGTTTCTATCTTTCTCCCCTTCTCCCATCTCCTCTCTGAAATAAATAAAAGCATAAAAAATATTTTGAAATATTATCAGTTCTTATACTTGAGGACACTGTGTGTGTGTGTGTGTGTGTGTGTGCAATATATTGGTTGGCATATCCTATCTAATAAAAGAGAAACATGGTAATTGGCATACGACCACTGCCCTTCCCATTGGCTAATCAGGGGTGATATGCAAATTAACTGTCAGCCAAGATGGCTGCCGGCAGCCAGGAAGCTTAAACTGAACATGAGGCTTGCTTGCTTCAGTGATGGAGGACTACAACATTCTTGCCAGCCTCTCAGCCTGCAGTTTAAGAAACATAGTAACAAATAGAAGCTAAAAAAAACAACAACCCAGAAACCAGCTTTCAGGGAGCTGGGATCTCAGAGCTGGAGTTGATACAGAGTTTTGATTATAGAACCTAAACAAACCAGATACCTGCTTTCAGAAGTGGAAAGCTCAGAGCTGGAGCCAGGCTAAAGCTGGCCCAA
>NW_006286231.1:3532295-3547872 GCF_000327345.1 Myotis davidii
CCGGGATCAGCGTGACAGGGGGCAGCGCCCAAACCCCCTGATCGCCCTGCTCTGTGTGTGACAGGGGGCGGGGCCACAACCTCCCTATCGGCCCTGCTCTGTTCGTGACAGTGGGCGGGGCCACACTTCCCTATCCACCCTGCTCTGTTGGTGACAGGGGAAGGCGCCCCAACCTCCTGATCACCCTGCTCTGTGCATGACAGGGGTCAGCGCCCGAACTCCCCAATCGGCCGTGCTCTGAGCCCCACCAGGGGCTGCACCTAAGGATTGGGCCTGCCCTCTGCCACCTGGGAGCAGGCCTAATCCAGCAGGTCGTTATCTCCCGAGGGGTCCCAGACTGCGAGAGGGCACAGGCTGGGCTGAGGGACCCCCCTCCTCACCGAGTGCACAAATTTTTGTGCACCGGGCCTCTAGTCTATACTAATAAAAGGGAAATATGCTAATTAGACCGGATAGACCAGACGTCTTGCAGACGTCCTTCCAGATAAAGCCACAGTAGCTGCAAGGGCTGAGGGTTGGCAGTCTAGCGCCGCGGCCCCTTTTGAAGAGGCGGTGTGGGAGAGGTGGTGGCGTGGGAGAGGCTGCAGTGTGGGCTGGTCCAGCACCGCGGCCCCATCTGCAGAGACAGTGGGAGACGGGGCTCCACGGTCCCAGTCCCAGGGCTGCCCTTTCCACAGAGGCAGCCACAGAGGCAGCGGCATGGGCCTGGTCCCGGTGCGACACCTCCACAAAGGTTGACGGGGTGCAACCTGCTGTGCCTCAACCTCCCACAGCCCCTTCCCTAGCTGGCCTGGCCCCAGATCACCCCCCACCCACCAGTGGACGGGGGATGGGGCCAGCACTAAGAAGTGAGGGCCAAGGGCCAGCAGTCACAGTGGCTGGCAGTGGCAGCAGCAGCTGGGTGATGGGGGCAGCACTTTCCCCTGATCAGCCAGGTCGCCTCTGGCAGAGGGAGGCCTGACTGTGGCTTAGGCCCGCTCCCTGTCCATCAGTAGGACATCCCCTGAGGACTCCCAGACTGTGAGAGGGGACAGGCTGAGCTGAGGATTCCCACCCCCTCAACCCCCAGTGCACAAATTTTCATGCATCAGGCCTCTAGTGTGTAAATAATATGCTTTGTGTTTGTTTGTGAACACTATTATCAAGTTCAGCTGGCTCACTGAAGGAACGATAGCCTATGTAGCATTGTCATAAGTATTAATGATGTAATCTGAATGACTGCACAGTGATGTAATTAAGAAATCCATAGTTCATAAAGATAAGGGAAAAAGTCTTGCGTGAACATATTGATGACAGTGTGGGAGAATTATTCTCTAGATGCACCTTGAAATCTTGGCCTGTCTTAGAGGCTTTGTCTGATTTGTTTCTGTCGCTTTCTTGACAGAAATTCAATTTAGGAAGGAAAGCCCTGAGACCAATGCATCTGTTAGCTGCTTTGTGAAGCATGGCATTGAAAACTGTCCCTCACCTATTAGCAATCATGACGAGAAGACCTCAGTGATGATGGCACACACATATCTCATCACCCTCTAAAGTTATTTAAAATGACATGGGATTGGGCCCCACAAATGTCTGTTTCAAATGGGCTTAGATAATTTTTCCACTGAAACATACAGAAACAATCAAAATCACAGACCATAAAATGTTGTTCTTTAGAGTCTAAAGTTGAGATCGCATTTTCTCAAGCATCCTTTGTAACTAACTGCTCCTTTCACAGGCTTCCTTTATCTCCATCTGGGTTCTTATAATGCTCAGAGTCCATTCTAAATGTCTTTTTGCCATAAGCATGTGTATCTGAGAATTATTTGCTTTGCATTTACAGAATTGGTATCTGTTTGAACCGATACGTCTAAAAAGATTGATTTGCCTGGGAAGTGCTTTCCATTCACCTAAGTTCTTGTTCAGTGAGAGTGACTCGTATTGATAGATACTGGTGCTATCTGTGATTTGTCCTGACCTTTCAAAGACTGAGATATTCAGCTGACTTTATTATTGCTGGTTACAGTCTGTCTCTTGACAATCACATTTTCACCGCTATGTTGTATTGAAGAAAGCAAACTTCTGGCATTTATAGTGCTTATACTGCCTAATGTTAGATTTAATTCCATCAGAATACTTTAATGAAAAACCGACTGTAGGAGAGGTTGCACGACATCTAGCAGGGGAGACAAATAAAGGACTATTTGACAGAAGAATAATGCAGACATGTGTAAAGTGTTAATGGTGCATCTTTAGTGGAGAAGAGAAAAACATTGCTGTTCTTGGGAAGGAGCTAGTTTAAGGAAATTAGGGAAACTCCAGTAAGGTAATATTTGAGCTACACTTTGAAGGATGTATGTATTTTAACTTAATGTGGTAAGTACTGCATGTTCCCTGATTAGAGATCTCTTTTTCAGGAAACATTACTTCTATGAATGTAACATTACTTCTTGAGGACACAATTCTGATTTCGGGTTGCTAGGATAAATGCAGATGTAAGCACATTTTTTTAAAAAATACAGGTCCTTTAGGTGGATGCTTTACAGATGAGGATTATTACTATCAGTACCTCTTCCTTCAGCCATGATCCAGGAAGCCCAGAGTAACTGAAAACCAGATAGTAAATTGAGATCAGTAGCCTGAGAAAATGCAGTCATTTTCTTGGCTGCCTGATGGGCAATACTAAGGTCCAAGTTTTTGTCTGTAATGAAAACTTTATAAACTGAAATATTTAATGATCTCCCCATGATTCTATTCATTTAACCACCATATACATATAAAGAAGCTTTATATATATTATTCACGTGTGAATATATATAAAGCTTCTGTTTAAAGTATACTCTCTTTTGATATGGCTTAAGCCATATTCCTTAGTACTTCAAACTATCATGTCAGTAATCCCATTTGACCACCATCAGTTGCTTCAACCTAAGTATTCATCAGGCTCACTGAGGGAAACTAATAAAAATGCAGAAGCCTGAGCCTGAAATTGGATATTTTTGTGTAGTAAGTCTGGGAAGAAAAATAAAATAAGGACTTTCAGTATGTAATTTAGGCTGCTCTGATTCAGTCCGTCTATGATATGGGGCCTGGAAGCCATTGATCTAGGCTTTGTATATCAGCTAGTGGAAATACACATTTCTTACATTTCCGTTCTGTGCTTTTGTTTTCAAGCTATCACTGGTCCCCAAGCAAAAAGTCTCCCAGAATTTGAAACTGATTGTAACCAGATGGAGGTGAGGGATATAATATAATTAAATTCATTATCAGTACTCATAACCAGTCAGCCATTTTTGCCTTGAGCTGCCCTGACAGGAGATGATGGGGGAATAAATGGGAGTGTTTTATATTCCTCCCTGTTCACTTGCAGTTCTGTTTTCATGTTAAACATCTGGATGATTAATAACTTATTAATATTCTGCCATAGGAAGCTCTCAATTTGTCAAGGTTGAAAGCCTTACTGCCAAGCTATCAGGATTGGCATTCCCAGTTGTAACTGAATTGTCTTTTCTATGATAATCGTTTCATGTCACGTTTTCTATATAGAGAGAGAAATATATTTTTTTAATGGCAATTTTCCTTTTGCTACTAAACCTCCTCTAGTCTTGCAATTCCTTTCAAAGTCATTCGCACTAAAAGCCTGGAGGCTTGCCCTAACTCCTGATTCCCAGGAGACCCTCTGCACCTGTACCTCCTCCAGTCTTCCCTACAGAGTGAGTAATAACAACTTTTACCCAATGCTTTGGAGCAAACTTCAGGACTCTTTAGATACTTTTCTTTCATTTACACCCCACCTCAATTCATTCTCCAACTATCTCATACACTTATTCATCCAGCTCCACAATGTATCCTGAACAACTTGATGGTCAAACGGGATTACTGACATATCTTTGGAAGTACTAAGGAATACGGTTTTAGCCATTTGGAATGTCAAAAGACAGTGGACTCCCAATTCGCTTCTCTCTGACAACTAGGCTGCTGTCCTGTCACTACTATTGCCTGTCTTCCCATTGTTGCCTCTCTCCCATTCATTATCCACAGAGCAGCAAGCAGTGACTTGGTAATAATTAAGAAAGATGCCATCACTACCTCAGTAGTGATGCCCCATTTGATTGTGATTGCACTGAATAAAATGCTAAAGACTTAACTTACTTACGAGGCTATCCTTATTAATATGGCTTCTGCCCACCTCTTTTACCACACATTTACTAGTAACACATTTCCACACGCCTATTTTGATCCAGACACACAGGCCATAATTGTCTTCTTTGAACATTCAAGCTCATTCTTTCTGGGCCACTGCCCTTTGCTCTCCACTGGGGCACTTGACCCTGACTGTCTCCTTGTTAATCAAGTCTAAATTCAAACATCAGCCACTTCTGATATTCCTTCTCTAATCAGCCTCACTATAGTGCCAATATTTCATATTCACTCTCAATAATTGACCCCATTTCATTGTTTCATGGACTTAAATATTTTAAATTGCACATTGATTTCATTAAATTTTGCTCCCCATTAAGTATATGATTTTGTTTGTCTTATTATTCCTATATTCCTCACCCAGAAAAAGCGTTTTTCATATTGTAGGTACACAATAAATATTCATTTAAAAATATAATTCAATGCATAATACATTTCAATGCATAATAATTTGAATTCCTGACTTTCTTTTTTTTGTTCTGAAATTCCCTGGATTGTGAAAGGTTTTTAGTATGTTTTCTTTTCTAAAACCCCCAATTACAATGTTCAGTAATTCTTCTTTCACAGAATTAAGTATTCAACAAAGTTAAAATTTTAAACCAATAAAATGATGTGTTTTTATAGTTTAGTCTCCATTTTTATTTCTCCCTTCATTTTCTGCTATCTCCCCCTTATTAACTCTACTATCCAATCATAGAAAACTATGAATAGACTCAGACATACCATATTAATTTGTAAGTTATGTCTTTGCCCATGTTAGCTATGGATGTTCACTAACGTCAGTTCTCTCCTTTTCATGGCAGTTAATGGCTTGCACAAGTCCTATCTTAGCATTTATTGTGCTATATGGTAATTATTATCTATCTATGTCTACGTATACTTCATTTATGCAAATTGAATGAGGGATGAATGGATGGATGGATGGAAGATATCATGCTGTTAATCGATAATAATCATGTGGACAAGATTCTTTATAAATCATGTGAGTGTTGCCTTGTCATAGGGCTTTCCACATGTTAAGGGCTTAACAGCATTTGTTAAATGAATGCATAAAATTACTAAGTACTTATTAAGTGAGTAGTTAAAATAATAATATTCTCACACATTTGTCTAAAGGAGAATTCTCTACCTCTTTAAAAAGTATAGTTTTTTGTGTTTCACACCTGTGTCTGCTAATATTGTAGTCACTAGTATCTGAGCTACAGAACACTGGGAATGTTGCTAATCCAAACTGAGATGTGCTGTAAGTATAAAATGCATATGTAGACTTGGTAAAAAATGTGTGCAAAAATCCAGGTAATTTAAATTAATTACATATTGAAATGTTAATAATTTAGATATATTGGGTAACATAAGATATATAGTTAAAATTGATTCACCTGTTTCTTTTTACTTCTTTGGTGTGACAACTGGAAAATGTAGAATTACATATATAGTTTGTATTTTACTACAATTTTAACTGTCGAATTTTCAATATGGCTTTTATTTATTAAGAGCAGTCATGTCTAGCTCACACACTATTTATGCCAATGATGCTACTCTGTTCCTAGGAATAGCTCTTGTAATCACTCTTTTTTTTAAATTTTCAAGATGAAATAGTTAAGTTATATGAGTATCACATAACTTTTTATTTGTGTCTCTAATTTATCAGTAACTCTCCTAAAGCATAATAATTGACTCAGTTTCCTTTTTACCTCCATTGACTGAAATAATCTAGATATCGTTTCCAAAATTTTAGAATATGCCCAACTTTAGTATCAGAAACTATATTTCCTTTAATTTCCTTTATATTTTATTCAGCTTTATCTTAAATGCCTTACTTGCATTGATTTTTAATTGATTTTTTTACTTTTAATTTATAAACTCCCCTACACTCTTTGAAAAATTTATAATTTTATGTTTATTTATTTACTGTAAGGCAAATTCAGTAACTAAAAACTTCCATATAATTATTTCTTCAGTTGAGTAAAAGTGAGGTTCTACAAAAGTTTGCTTATGCAGGTACAGATAACCCACTAAACACCCCAGGTTTAGGATCACATTTGTCTAGGGTTGTAAGAGGAAGGGGATCTTGAAGTTAAAGAATAAGTCCAAAGTCAAGAACACAGTACCTACTTCACCATACAGAATCAGGCTTTGGGAGTTATGTCTAATTATTCATCAAGCTCATCTCTGATGTCATGTCCTATTTTAGGACTGCATTGTCTCTCACCTGGATGATTTCAACATTCTCTTGTCATTTTTTTTTCCTCCAGTATTATCTCCATCAAATCTATTATCCAAGCAACTACCTGGTAGATTATTAAATAATTATAATCTAAAAATATTTCTCTCCTAAGAGCCTCTTTTAATCATTAACTATGCACCCATTAAGTGCAGAGATGAAGTCTAAACCTCTTGGGAGGGCACACATGTGCAATTGAACTTTTGGCTGCTTCTCCAACATTGTGTCTTGCTCCTTAGCTCTACCTCGTGCCATATTTTCTCGCAACACCAATCATGCCTTCCTCTTTCTCATCTTCGGACCCTGCTCCTCTGCCTGCCTTTACTGCATCCTTTTGTTGCCCTCTCCTGAATAACCAATTGATTTGCCTATCATCTTGGTACCCAATTTTATTATGAATCTGCTTATTAAAAATCACCCCATTACCCTGTTTGTTTCATAAGGCTGAGCTCTTGCCTTATTTTCTGAGGCTCATTTTCTTCATCAGAAAAATGAGAATGACACATTACTTACTTTGTAGGAAGATTAAGGTAATACATGTGCCTAGAAAATAGGCAGTGCTCATTAAGTGTTAGTTTGTGATTCCTGTTGTTATTATAATTACCAAAACTAGTCGTAGTTTGTTTACCATACTGTTGACATCTTGTAGGCACTCAGTATGTATGTGCGGACTGAATAAAGAACAGCTGATCAACTGCACTGAGGAGCCCAGGAATAAGAAATAGGAAGAGAACTAAATTGAACTATGAAGGACAAAACTGTGAAAAAGAAAGCTTGAGGCCAGAAATTTCCAACTGAAACCAGCAATGCCTCCAGCCTGGACTGAACCTTGATCACTCAATTTGACGGTCCCCTGAGGAGTCATTTTCCACTCAGTCATTATAAGTTCCTAAGAGACCTTAGTAAGTATCAGGTGATGTTGGATAGGACTTAGAGAGCATACATAGTGCTAAAATAGGACTTTCAATTATCCTCTGCAGTAATATCCTAATTCATTTCCTACAGTTTTTTGTTTTTTGTTTTTTTTTACTACTTATTCGGCTCTTTTCTACTTAAGCAATAGATGGCTAGAATATTTTTTTAGCGACCTGGCCAGAATGTTAGCCAAAATCCACTTTATATGTTCTGTATTATTTTATCAACACTGATCAAGTCACTTCCAAGTTGTCCTAATTCCAGATCACAGAGTCAGAATCTTCATTGTGTTTAGGTATAACAACAAAAACCGCAAGAACTATGGTTTTCTAAAAGAAAAAAGAAAAAAGAGGAAAGAAAAAGGGTTTGTGAAAAATTTAGAAAAAAAATATCAACAAATGGGTATGAAAGGTGTTTCCTACTGGATAAAATTAGGTTACTCACATCCATCATAAAAACCAATGTAATTATGTCTTAGGATACATGGGGTTTTGTTGTTATGGTTGCTGTTGACCTATTTTTAGGTCACAAACCTCAGTGGAGAATTTAATAAAGCTAAGATTTTTTTTTTCTCCCAAGAAAAATGCAAGTAAATACAAACTTTTTCCATTTAATTTGAGGGAATAGGACCCAAAGGATGTACCTTAGTTTAATAACTTCTGACAAATTCTATAAATTAGGATTCATGATACTAAACTCTACTCAGTTTCCTCTGTCTCCTGCTAAAGATTTTTTTCTTCTAAGTTCTAACACTTAATGTTACTGCTTTAGCACTTGGTATCTGCTCCCATCATTTACATATGCAGATGCTAATCTCTAAATTCTACTAGAAAGTTTGTTTACAGTAGAAAGTTTTAGAAAAAATATCCAACCTTTTAAAAGTTGTCCTACATGCCCAGTATAGTATTTGGGCATTATCTCAGAGAGATAATTGCATGTTTCTTGAATTTCAATCATGTGTGTCTAAATATCTAGCGACAAAATCAGTAATTTAAATTTCTTGAAGGGCGGTTTTACATCAACCTTCTGTTTAAGTTTTACACTAGACTAATATACATTCTTTCTGTATTCTCAATTTTTGTCATGTTCATGTAAAAACTGTAGATCATTGAAATACCTTGAATATTTGGGTTATATATTTTTACAATAGTATTCATAGTATTTTTCCCTTTTTTGGTATTTTCACATATTTGTGAATTTTTAGTTATTGGGAAATGTCATCAACATTTGGTGATAAGTTATATATAAAATTAATTTTAAATTATAAAATTCTATGAATATATGTATTTGTTGAACATATGTCCCCAGCAAATTGCTAGATGCTTGGAGTACAAAGAGATTGCTCTAGTTAGGACTCTGCCTCAGTGAGGCCTATAGTTTAGAAGATAGCATGTAAACCACTAAGCCACAAAATGGATCTGCAATTATAATTTGTGATAATGGAATAGAGGGAAAGGCAGGATACTGTGATATAGAATAATCTGTGAAGGGCTTCATTTCTTTGATAAATATATATTTTGGGTAATATAGTGAGGAGAATAGAATGACTAGCATCTGGCCACATGAAAATGGAGAACAAATTTTCCATCAAAGAGAAAAACATGCTTTGTGCTGATCTTGGTATATTTAGGGAACTGAATGAAGGTCAATGTGCTGACATATATAAACTATTGGAAGAATGTCAATGTGATTTGAGAGGCAAGTTTAATATCATGCAAGGTCTTGAGGGCCACATTAAAAAGTTTGAATTTTACTTAAATGTAATGTGGGCTGCCCTAGCCAGTTTGGCAAACTGGATAGGGCATCGGCCTGGGGACTAAAGGGTCCCAGGTTCGATTCCAGTCAAGGGCATGTACCTTGGTTGCAGGAACATCCCCAGTAGGGGGTGTGCCAGAGGCAGCTGATCTATGCTTCTCTCTCATCGATGTTTCTAACTCTCTATCCCTCTCCCTTCCTCTCTGTAAAAAAATCAATAAAATATATATGAAAAAAAATGTAATGAGGCCTATTTAATGATTTCACCCTGGGAAATGACATAATCATAATCTCATTTTAAATATTGTTTTAAATAGTTTATAAAAACAATGGATTGGAATTGGGCAAATATGATGACAGGGAAACAATTTTGGAGGCTATTTTTCAACTATTGCTAAAGAAAATATGATCATTTGAATTAAGAAGTTATAGTGATGATAGGAGAAAATAGATACAAGATATATTAGGGAATAGAGTTTACAGACTGAAGGTGGGGGGGCTGTATAACTTAATAACTTAATGTTATAAAATAACTTAATGAGTGTGGGTATGTATCATTTATAGAGATGCTGAAAACTAGAAGAGTGGCAGGACTGGTAGTTCAATTTTGAATATGTTAATTTGAGATGTCTGTGAGATACATCACAGTCGATAGCCCAGAGAAGAGAATAAGGCTTAATATAGAAAGGTCTGACTCATCACTATCTAAATGGTATTTAAAGCCACGGTCCTAGATGAGATCTCCTGAGATGAAAATATGAAATGAGAAGAGAAGCAGATTCAAATGTAGGATTCAAAGACCCTCTCGAAAAGTAAATTGAGGAAGAACGATTGGAGAGATAACAGGATAAAGGACAGAGAGAGAGAGAGAGAGAGAGAGACCCAAGGAGGGGGGCGAGGGATCAGAAATCCAGGAGAAAGGAATGGTAATCTGAGATCTCTGAAGGCGAGGAATGTAAGTCCAGTGAGTTTGGAAAAATGCCTGTAGTTGGTGATTCTCTTTAAAGCAATTTACTAAGATGCTAGAAGTCAGACTGAATTGGGTTTTTAAAAGAAGGAGAAGTAAAGGAGTAGGCACAGTGATTATAGGCAATTTTCAAGAATCTTTACCTCTAAAAGTGTAGAAAGTGTTTGGGCAAAGAGTAGCATTTTGAAGACAGGAGATAAAGCAGACATTTTAAACATATGTTCTCTGCTTACTCCCCTCCCTATAGTTTCTGTTAAGTCAGTAGATACTAGTAGAGAATATTTAAATGACTAGAGAAATAACCCCTTAGAGCAGTGTTCTCAACCTTCCTAATGCCGCGACCCTTTAATACAGTTCCTCATGTTGTGGTGACCCCCAACCATAAAATTATTTTCGTTGCTACTTCATAACTGTAATTTTGCTACTGTTATGAATCGTAATGTAAATATCTGATATGCAGGATGTATTTTCATTGTTACAAATTGAATATAATTAAAGCATAGTGATTAATCACAAAAATAATATATAATTATATATGTGTTTTCCGATGGTCTTAGGGTGACCCCTGTGAAAAGGTCGTTCGACCCCCAAAGGGGTCGTGACCCACAGGTTGAGAACCTCTGCCTTAGAGTATATAGAAGCAGGTTGCAAATAAAGGTAATATAATCCTTTCAATGTAATACAATGATTATTGGAATTGTGCATATTCATTTCCAGATTTTTTTACTTAGATACATACTTTTTTTATTAATCACAACAGTAGAAATAATAGGATAAATCTCAAAACATCCTATGGTCTTCTAATGTACAGAAAGTATAATATACATTTTGAATCTTAAAACCAAAGGACTGAGCCAATAATTAAAGATTTCTCTGGTTTAAAGAGGAAGAATGGTCACATTTGCTAAAAAGGTGAAAGAGTATGGGCTTAGGTATAAAGACAAATAGTCCTCTTTATGTTGAGGTGGAGTCAAATGACTTTGAATTTGAAAGTAAGTGTTGTATACGGGATTAGCAGAAAGCAGATTGTAGATATACATTTCTAAACTATTCATGAAGTCAGATTCAAATTAATAAGACATATCTAGCAGAAACTACATTAGAATATAGAGAAAAATATTGGGTATGGCATGGGGAATGAGGTATATGAGTGGTTATGAAGAATGAAGAAGAGAGGAAGGGGAGAATTTTGCTTAATAGGGGATAAAAATGGGGAGTAGACACAAAGCAGAAAGTGAGAATTTGGATGTTGCTATATACCAACAGGAGATGGTGGGCCTGACACTGACTCTGGGTATATAGTGTCAGACTTGAATTAATTTGTAAGACACCTGCTGTGTCCCAAAATTGCTTGATGTGTAAAAGATGACCCTACATTTAGTGAGCAGAAGTGACAAGTGAAGTTGGAATATTGAGAGCAGAGTAGAGTGGAAGAGTGTTTTTTCTTTATAATTTGATATTCAAGAGCAGATCCACAGTATGTTATCATTATGAACTGTGGCAGCTGAAACTATGACTGAAGTGTTTCGTTCTTACAGACTAAAACCCTTTTGATATTGCATAATGGGACATTGAGGAGCCACCTTCCCTACATATTTCCATGTCTATCATTTTCTAGATATGAAGATTGATTGACTTTGTCTATTTTCATTCAATAAAATTTGAAAAATGAGAGTAACCCCTGTCCACATGAGGCTCTCAAGCACTTGAAATATAACTAGACCTAATTATGATGTGCTATATGTGTAAAATAAACAGATTTTTGAAACAGTTCAAAAAAGTAATATAAAATACCTCAATAATTTTTATATGTTGAAACGATATTTTTGATATATCAGATTAAATAAAATATTAAAACTAAAGAAAAGTTAGTGAAGATGTAGTTGTTTTATAGATCCCATTTTCTCCATGGGAAGCAAATTTTTGTTGTTTTCTGATAATTGATAGGATAAATTATAAATTTGCAATGTAAATGACATATTTTTAAAAAATCTCTAAATAATACCTTTTTATTTATTAAAATTAGGTTAAACCAGGATGGTGCATAATATTATTACAATAGGATTTCACTTTCTTTTTTTGTTTTTTCACTGAGGGAATTGGTAAACCAAAGAACACAGAATACAGAGTGCTAGACTTCAGGGTTGGGTTGGAGTCAGTAGGGAAGGGGAAGTAGATGAGCATGAAGGCACTGGGTCCCTGAATGTCAGAGAAAGAGGAAATAGTCTAAATGAAGTCTTTGGCCACATTTATATTTTGCTCAGTGATAGATTGGACTGTGAGCATAAATCAAAGCCTGTCACATTACCAGTGCTAGCTGGAAGCCCCAAACCAAGCTTGTATTCCTATTGGCTTATGGTGCTACCCTGAGTCTTGTATGGCTGTGAATCTCTGTCTTGACTTACAGCATAAAAGAACACTGTGAAAATGAGAACTTGTTGCTTGGCACCACCTAAGAAACTTAATCCTGTTCAATCTTCCTAAATGATGCGTAGGAGAGATTTTACACTAGTGAAATGTCTTTCTTGTTTCCTAGTGTTACATCTGCATGTGCATCAGGGGAAAATCCTGAAAAAGAATGTGGTCATCTGTGACTACATAGCCTAGTGTATGGGGTTGCCTGCATCCTATTCAATGTTACTATTAGGCTGGGAGATGGTATATTTCCCCCATATATTTTAGCATTATGTTCCTTTCTCATATAAGATGTTGCTGGTTGGACAGTGATAGCAAGAGTACTCTGTTTGACTTGGTTCTTTGAGCATGAGACGCACTGAAAGCCCCTTGGATGAAGTTTATTGTGACTGTCAGGAAGAAAGGTAGGAGGAGATGAGATCAAAAGCAAGTGGTCTGTAGCCCTGGCCTGTTTGTCCAGTGGTTAGAACATCAGCCCACACACCAAAGGGTCTTGGGTTTTCCCAGTCAAGGGCATGTACCTGGGTTGTAGATTGGATTCCTGGCCCCAGTCAGGGCACATGCCAGAGGAAGCCCATCAATGTATCTCTGTCACATCGATACAGTTATCTTTGTTTTAATTCACAGTAAGTTAGTATAGGCAGAACTTTTAGAATAACCACGTTCCATAGATTGTTATCCATGTTATTTTTTATACTTATTAAGAAGAAAATGTCAAAATAACTTATTTCCCCTTCTTTAAAATTTCTTATAGTTCCAGCTATATCAAACACCTTCCATTTATTTTTATTTCTCTTTTTTAAATTAAGCTATTCAAGTTGGTTCTGTCTTCCTAAAAAACTTACATTTATATTATTTAGGGTTAAAAGAAAAACACCTTATCATTTGCTTTACCTCTCATGAGATCCTTAAAGAACATGATAAATAACAAATAAAATTTAAACTTCAGTTTCTAGTAATGAAATTCTCACTGTTTAGCACATAACTCACATTTAACTTCTCATTCTGAAAGATAAGATTGAGCAAAGTACTGTTTCTGGAGGGGATTACATCTGGCCCTACATTTAGGAACCATCTTGTATGTTTAAAGGGGAAACATAATTGTGTAAATTAGTGGGAAGAAAGGTTATCAACAACATTTTTAAGTTTACATTTTAATTTTATGTATTATATGTTATATTCTAATTTATATACTTCTTGACTTCAATGATAGTAAAAGATATTATACACATGTTCTAGCAGTTGTTAGTCTCACGAATTTTATAGACCTTGCTGACTCTGATGCTTTTCTTAGTATAAAAGTTTAAAAAATATCTATCAAAAAACTTCTTGCTGAGAAATTAGCATTCCAGTAATATGAGAAGTAGGCAATGTTAAGAGTAAAATAACATTTATTCTTCATGATTCTAAGAGAAATGTATGCTTGTGGCTCATAAAAAGAGAAAAGAGACATTAACAGTACATTATAACTGTTTAGAAGCATTTAAAGTAAAAAAAAAATAATTAAATTAAAAAAGCTCTTTTAAGACATTTTCTAAAGTGTGTATGGGAACAAAATTTGTGTGGACTTAATCACCTCTGAACTTAGTTGACAATATGCAAAATTGCCAGAAAGAGATCCCAGCTGAGCAATAGGAGTCTAGGAGGTATATCTTGCAATGAAAGACCAGGAAGATCTACTAAAATAGAGATCATCCAACAAGGACACACAACACAGAGCCCTGAGGGCATTTTATATCAGATATGGGTTAGATATCAGATTTCAGGAAATTAAAAAAAACACACACAAAGTTGACAAAAGAGCTGGGCACTAAAAGGTCAAATGCATAAATAGGTCAGTAAACACAAACTCTTGAGACAGGCCAGTAAGCCAGGACTATCAGAATAGGGAAACTGAGACCAGATAGTTAAACAGCAGTGAGCAGCCATCTAGGAAAATCTTATCTTCCCTAAACCAGGAACACTTAAGAGTAAGTGATTTTCACATCTCTTCCCCAACCAGAGAGGATAAATAGCTTAAATCACCCTACTCAGAAATCCAATTAGTGCTATTTGCCTGCAACACCAAAGGACAGATGAAATTAAGAGAATAAATCTCATTTTGATACATCAGCATAAAGCTGATTAATATTCTATTGAATTCCTCACCTAAGACCTCCCCTAAATGCCCTGCCTTTAAAACTCCTCAAAACAAAGGTCCTGCATGTGCTCTCCTTCCTAGGAGCCAGCTGGTGGCTCCCACCCTTTTCCCACAGGCATGCATTGCCTAGACTTTATGGGACCCCATGAGGGTTGAACCAGGCAGCAACGGGCAGTGGCAGTTCATCCCAGGCAACCCCCCTGAACCTGTTCCCAAGGCCCCCTTTTCTATGACTTAGCAAGCCAAAGTCTAGGCTCATTTTCCCAGCTCATTCTTGTTTCACTGCCCTCAGCTTTAATAAATGTCCTCTAAAATTCATCTGGACTCATGTGGTGAAATTTTTCCTGCACAAAGTTAAGAACCCACACACTACCTAGTAGCCCTAGGCAGACCTGTTTAGGGCCAGGTCCCCTTTCCGGTGACACTGACTTTCATCAGTGGAGTCTTCATAGTCAGCCTGGGACATTGACATTCAACCAGGATTATATTTACTCAGTTTACTCAGAGGCTGTGAACAAATGATTTCCCAAAATTTCCTACTGTCAGCCATAAACAGAAATGTGACAGTCATCACATTTGTTTCTTCAGTTTTCAGACTTTCCTCTCCTACTGACTCTTTTCTCAACCTTAAACACCCTTACATTATTTATATCATGCAAACAATGCAAAGCTACATATAGGAAATACCAGAGGCCCAGTGCACAAAAATTTGTGCACTTGGGGGGGTGTCCCTTAGCCCAACCTGTGCCCTCTCACAGTCTGGGACCCCTTGGGAGATGTCCACCTGGTGGCTTCGGCCCGCTCCCCAGGGTATCAGGCCTAAGCTGGCAGTCAGACATCCCTCAGGCAGCCTGGGAGACCTCGGGGGATGTCCACCTGCCAGCAGGGAGCAGGCCTAAGCTGCAGTTGGACATCCTTCATGCTGCTGAGGAGGCGGGAGAGGCTCCTGCCACCACCGCTGTGCTGGCAGCCGGCCGCCTGG
>NW_006286231.1:3548213-3553224 GCF_000327345.1 Myotis davidii
GAGCGTCTGCCCCCTGGTGGTCAGTGTGTGTCATAGTGACCAGTCATTCCCAGTCATTCTGCTGTTAGGGTCAATTTACATATTACCCTTTTATTATATAGGATGCCCTCCCTTGACCTCAAACCCTCCTCTAAATGTTGCACTGTTTCTCACTTTTTCTTAACAGTCAAACTTCTAGAAAAAGTGATCACCGACTTTCTCTACTTGCTTATTTCAAATTTATTACTCCATCCAGTGTAATTGGGTGCCTGCCCCAGATTGAAATTCCTCTCACTGGGGTCACAAAGGGAATCTGTGCTGGGAAATCCAGCAGAGACTTCAATATTTCTCTAAGTGCTACTGACTATGCCTTCCTTGAAATCACTTCATCTTAGCTCTTAACTGTTATCTACATTCTCTCAGAGTTCTTTTCAAGGCTCCTCCATGAGTTCTTCTTTTACCTATCATATCCATTCTTGACATATGGTTTTTCATCTCTAATTACTAATTTTGTGAACAATCAATTGTCTGTTGATGACTTCCCATTATCTGCTTAACATTTGACTAACTCCACAGCTGCAAAGTCAAACATTTTATCTTTTGATTTCCATATACTTTTAATCTATCAAAGTCAACACTTAACCTAAAATGATGAATAATCTCTCTTTTGCCTGTCTCAATCCAGTTTCTCTTAAGGTATTGCTCATCTCTAATAGTGATACTTGGAAACCTGGAGTCATATTGTACACCACTAGCATGACTCAAGTTCAGTTTGATTATTTCAAATTATCTTGCAAATAAGCCACTTCAGTTTCTGCATATAATGAACTTAAACCGCATCAGCCCAATCCTCTTCCCACTTGAGCTGTCTTCAGATGGTCATGGCTTCCCGGGTTCTTTGGGAAATGGAGTGATCAAAGTGCCAACACAGCTCTGTGATCTCTGGCCCTGAAGGTGTCGTGTTCCCTGCTAAGGCAGAAGAATGCCACTCCCCACCTGGGAAGTGAGGATTACTAGTGGAGCTTGTGGTTTGCTGAAAACTTAGAGGTAAAACCTTCAGTGTGTGTGCATAATGACCTCTAGATGCCCACATACGGAGACAAGAAGATCCCGGGCAAGCTAATTTCTGATAATAGAGGAATTAGGAAATGTCTCATTTACAGCATACTCAACCTCAGGGCAGATCTGGGATGGTGAGACTTGAAACGTAAACTGATTCAGTGTCTTCTTTAAGAAAAATAATAAAAATTGATTATAAAATTAGATACAGATGCTTAAGCTTCTTTATAGTACATCTACCTCTGTCCACTTCATTAACTATCTGAGTCATGTAGACTCAACAGTTCCCCCATGAATGAATGTCCCCATACGTTCCAAGTATAAATATTTTAAATCAGCCATAAATGAAAAGTTTGAATGTATAGTTAAAAGAAAAACTTGAGATAATTTGTAGAGATTACAAAGTAGAATAAGAAATCTAAAGAAAATATTAAGCTTAGTAAAAATCTTGGAGCTCAAAAAACTGAAGAGAAATTAGTTACTTGATGATTTATCAAAGAAACGAATTATCTACTTTCCACTACTTATATTATCTAAATAATTCTAAAATAATTTTCTTCCAGATCTCAAGCTCATAAATTAATTTTAGCTCATTCCTTTACCCCAGATCTTAAAATTGTATGTGTACATATACGTATGCACCTATATTTCTGAAGAATCAAATATTTTAAACTTGAATGACCTTAACATTTGACCTTGTGGTTGAAGTTCTTAAAATGTTGATGTGATAAAAATTCTACACTTGAATATCTTATTGTGAATTCTACTATTTTGGTGTTAATGACAATAATAAAGCACGTTTTAATATAAGTAGTTAACAGTGAATCATCCTCATCACTATGTCCAAAACTAGTATCTTTTTTACATTAGAATACTCTTCGACTTAGTATTTCACCTAACTGAACTATTTTGTTTTGCAGGTAGGTACTTCTTTTGATTGTTGGCTTGAGTTTGCCTTTGTTCCCTAACATTGGAATCCATAATGTACCATTTGAGGGCTCAGAGAGGGCTGACCTGTAGTATGTAATAATACGATAATCACAGCTGCAGTCTTTTCTTCTTGGAGAATGACAAGCAATTCTATGTGTGGTTTTTAGTAACAGATTCCAGCGATAACTCATTTCTTCCTGCAGCATGTGGAAAAAAGGACTTAGATTTCAGACACTAACTCTGTTCACTACTTTTGAAACCTTTGTTCTGACATGGAAACATTCTCTTTTAGAACACAAAGATCCGCATGAAAATGAAGTTAGTTCTTGTTCTGGCTAAAAAGATCTCTTGTTTTTCTTACTATAGAAAGTCCTTTGTTATACTTTTTCATTAGTGTTTGAAGTGGAGCACACAGTGGTCTTTCCTCTTTCCTAAGAGGCTACATTACTACAGTTCTCCAAGAGGGACTCTCCCCAGTGTTTCTCCATATTAGTTTGCATTTCCTGTATAGCTGTCTCAATTCAAGTTGTGTTTGTTATATTGGGAAACATTTAAAATACCATGTCTAACTGCTTTTTTTTACCATTTCAGGAACATTATCATTTTAATCCTTTTTCTTCACTATTATCTACATACCTTTAATCTATTCTTGCCTGCTACCTTTGTAATGTCCAGGTTTATCCCACTCTCCCTAGAAAAGAAAGCATTAGGTCTATAAATCCTATGTAGAAAACCTTAGTGAAATCAAATATTTAATCTAGATACAATTAAAATCCCCAAAACAGTGCTATCATTAATTCTACAATGAGCTATATAAATTATTGGTCAAAAAAGAAATATTTCACAGCTTTTCTCATTAGTACTGTTGTCTCAATGAAACTGTATATCGAACAGATAACATCATGGAAGATGAAAGGAGTTTTAATAATAAGGAAAACAGATAAGGACAGATTATATGAAAATGGAAAAAAAAGTACCTTGTATTCCATTAACCCCTAAAATGATTTCTAATAAAACACTGAAAGACCTGGCCTATTCCTTTTGGTTTTGATTTATTGTTGTATGCTTCATAAGAGAAGAAATGTGTAAGCATTTGTCTTTTATGGGGAAATATCCCCTAATAGTTCCTGGACACACTGAGGAGGCAAGGTCATGTTCAGTGCGTTCAGTGACCTAGATTCTGCTCACAACAAAGCTACCAGGTATTTGTGAGACTTTTGTCAGGTTATATTCTCTCTCTGTTGATGCACTTTTCCCATTCATAAAAGTAAAGACATTAAGTGGTCTCTAAAGCACCTCTCTTATCTGTGATTCTATGGATATTATTATAAGTACAGTGTAAAATAAGGGAATAGAAAATGTATACTCACATATAACTTCGTCCATGGTGGCAAGAAGCATGGTGTCTTAGGGGTTCTGGTTTCTTAATATGTGCCATACCCGATATCAGTCATTTCCCCCTCCTCTTTGCCAACTTCCACCTCTCCTCCCCACATCACTGCTCTGAATGTCTCCGTGGACATAATTCTACAGAAAGGAAATTGGGTTAACTGTCCAGGGAGTAAATTACAATGCTGGTACCAGGAATCTAAGCCATCTGGAAACTAATGAAACAGGGGTTGCAATGAGAAAATAGATGCTAAACCTACCCAAGGTGGTTATCTCTCAGGAAGAGAAATTAAGAAAAAGAGTTAATGCACATATGCTGTCCCCAAGCACAGACTGGTTCAGTGTAAGTGCATGGAGTAGGTTGGATTGTCAAGGGAGCATCATGAAGTGGTAGGAGCTGTGGGCATGAACAGGAGAGAGAAACCAACAGTCTCTTCTCTTCTCTCCTCTCCTCTTCTCTCCTCTCCTCTCCTCTCCTCTCTTCTCCTCCCCTCTCCTCTCCTCTCCTCTTCTCTTCTCTTCTCTTCTCTTCTCTTCTTCTCTTCTCTTCTCTTCTCTCTCCCTCTCTCTCTCTCTCTCTCTCTCTCTCTCTCTCTCTCCTTCTCCCTCCTTTCTACTCTCTCTAAAAATATCAATGGAAAAAATATCCTTAGCTGAGTATTTAAAAAAAAAAGAAAAAAATAAGTAAACACATACCATGTTTTAGATAGCTCAATACACTTGATATGAGCACTATGCAGAGGATGCTGGGCAGATACCAAATCTATTTGAAAGTAATTATGTTCACTATTTCTTTTCATTGTGTAATTATAGATGGACAGCCGCTCTACTTTGCTGGAATTCATTACTTCATTTTTAATAAATCATTTGGAAATAGTCTTAGTACAGGTAAAAGTATTTATCACATAGATTCTCATTCTTCAATAGTAATGGCTGCCCTTAACTAGCATTACATTGAAATGAAGAACAGATACATTTGACATTTTGATATTACTTGTAGTCACTGAAGCATGATATTTGATGTTACATTTAGCAATAACATTTGAGACTCAGGGCTTTCATGAGGTGTTCATGATAGGAAGGGAGGAGTTGATACATAGAGATTGCACTGACTTCAATTATTCATTAAAATTCAGAAAATGCTCCAGAATGAGGTTGTTCTGTATATTTTTTGGGTAAACAGAGAAGTTTACACTGTTGTGTGTATGTATAACAAAAGAGAGACAGAGAGAATGAAATATATATGATATGTTATCCTGGCAAAATAGTTACATGGTTAAAAAGAGCAGATAAGGGGAAACCAAGATGGCGGCATAGGTAAACACTGGAGTTTGCTGCCTTGAACAACTACTTCAAAAATACAACTAAAAGACAGAACGGACATCATCCAGAACCACAGGAAGGCTGGCTGAGTGGAAATTCTACAACTAGAAGGACAGAGAAAAGCATACCGAGACTCAGAGGAGGCGCAGTGCGGAAGTAAAATACTAAGGTACAGAGGCGCACACGGAGCAGGCTGAGGCTGTGGTTATCAGTTTCAATCAGGAGGGAGTCTCAGGCTCTGAGCTCCAGTTCTGGGCAAGTCTCTAGGGACCCAGACTCATACGGGAGAAGCGGGACTGTCTGGCATCGGTAGGAACTCCAGGGCAGCTTT
>NW_006286231.1:3554507-3560934 GCF_000327345.1 Myotis davidii
GGAAAGGGGTGTGGGGGATGCGAGAAGAGACTGGACAAAAATCGTGCACCTATGGATGAGGACAGTGGGTGGGGAGTGAGGGCAGAGGGTGGGGTGGGAACTGAGAGGAGGGGAGTTATGGGGGGGGAAGAGGAACAAATGTAATAATCTGAACAATAAAGATTTAATTAATAAAAAAATTTAAAAAAGAGCAGATAAGTTAAAAAAAAGAGCAGAGAAGTGGTTGATTTGCGGGCAAAAACTTTCGTGCAAATAAGTTTTCTGAAGTTGTGATGTTGTATATCTTGATAGGAGTTTAGACTACCCACATGATGGCACTTAACAAAGCTTAGAAAAATGCGTAGTTGAGATTTGTGCATTTCATTGTATTTAAGTTTTACATTAAAAAGAAAAAACTGATTTAAAATCAAATTGTAGTTAATAAACATGATGCAAAATATAGTGGGGAGTTTGAAATTCATTAAAGTAATATAGGTAGAGGGCCTCATAGGAGAAATAAACATGACAGAATAACAAGGGAAGCAAAGACAGAACTACAAGAGGGAACTAGTCCTACCAGACATTAAAACATAGCTCTATAATTAAAACAGTTTAATAGTGGGGCATGGATAAAGATGCAAATGGAATGAAACAAAAAGTATAGAGATAACTACAGGAATAAGTGGAAGTTTAATATATGATAAAAGTAGCATCTGAAGTCACTGTCCTAGTGCTGGTAGTGAGACAGGGATAACTGGTTAGTCATTTGGATCTCTCTCTCTCTCTCTCTCTCTCTCTCTCTCTCTCTCTCTCTCTTTCTCCTCTCTCTCCTCTCCTCCCCCCACCACTTCCCTTCCTGTCTGTACTCAGTGGAAACTAATGTGGAGAGAAAAAAGTATTTTTTATTAATTAACTGGGTGTGGAGAAAAGAAGAGGAATTTATGATGCATACAGACTTAACTATTACTTAATTCAGCAGCAATTAAACCTTGCTATTACTCTTTGTTTTTTTAAAATTTTATTTTAGTAGTTAATGCAAATTGATTTCTATGCTTTAATTTCTTCACTTATTTTATACAAGAACTTTGATTTTAATTTTGTTATTATTTATGGATTTAAAATATTTTTGCTCATATATATATATAAAACATATATTATTTAACTTTTATACCACAGGAACAAGGTGTAACTTTTCCCTGTAGCATTCCCTTAATGTAAAAAGTTTTATATTCAATTTCAGCATATTATTGAGTATAATTTATATTGTTTTATATATAATATTTTTAGAAAAATATAGTTATAGGTGGATATGTAGATATATAATGCTTTATAGTAAACAAAACTAAGACATTGTCTGTGCCAAAGTAAAAAAAAAAAAAAAAATTCTCAGACAGCCCACATACTTTACTCAGTACACACAGATTCTTCACATTGACCCCATTCCAATAAAGTACAATGACCTGCCTGAGTTTTTGCCCACTATTCATTCTATCCCCAACTCTTTTGTTGTTTGTTTGTCTGTTTGTTTTTCATTAATCCTTACCCAAGGATATTTTTCCATTGATTTTTAGAGAGAGTGGAAGGGAGGGGGAGACAGAGAGAGAGAAACATCAATGTGAGAGAGACACAGTGATTGGTTGCCTCCCGCAGGCACCCAACCAGGGCCAGGGAAGGAGCCTGCAACTGAGGTACATGCCCTTGACCAGAATCAAACCCTGGACCCTTCAGTCCAAGGGCTGACACTCTATCCACTGAGCCAAACCGGCTAGGGCCCTATCCCCAATTGTTAATCTAAAGATGAAGTGCTGCCTCTGGAAACAGAGCTAGTCATCTTTATATCCAGGATAATTACAGGGTGTCTAGGCTTAGGGCATCCCTGTCAAGTTGTCCGGAGTGCATATAGCACAAAGACATCTAGATGAAGGCCTGAGTGGGTGCACTTGCTTATGAGGCTGTGTACTTTGCCGAGTGGCTATTTCTCACTGGAAGAAAGAGGGCCTTTTTCTGGGCACAGAGGCCTCATATGCTTTTCAGTCTGTAGTGGCAGGACTCCACTGTCCAGAAGGGGTGTATTTTTCTAATCACACAAAGGACATTAAGAAGATGGCCCTGATTCTAGTTCAGCAAGCCCACTTTATATCTTGCCTGATCCTAGTGTCTCTCTCAGTGAGCACCTTGATGCTATGATCTAGCTCCCATGTTATACCTGATTCATGAACTGTTTTCTGAGCTTACGTATCAGTATCTTTGCCCTGATAAAAGCAGAAGCCCAGTGTCCTCATGAGCGAATTCTTTTCTCTCTCTGAACTTACAGGTTCTGTGTTGTTCTGTTTCTGAATTCATCATCTGGAGGTGGTCCCTGTTATCTGATACTAGGCCCCACAAATATCAGCAAATTTTCTTTTACTATCTTTTCATTTTTGCTTGTTTAGGCACCACCTGGCAATGCTTTCGCCCCTGACCAATACCAGACTATTCTTGACATAGTCTTTTACTCTGAAGCATCATCAATAACAATTCTCTCTGGAGACAGAGCTTCACTTGACCAATTTGAACTTTCTTTTATTTATCTATAACTCCATCTTCCCTCAAGAGTGCATGGTTCATAACCAACATATTGCTTAATATATATACATATACATACATATATATATATACACATATATATATATACATATATATATATATATATATAAATTGTCACATATTTGATGAGTACAGTAGTCCCTATTATCTAAGAGCTATATCTTCTGAGACCCCCAGTGGATGCCTAAAACCACAGATAGTATTGTGTATACTATGTCCCCCCACCCCATAAATACAAACATAAGGAAGCACTTTATGGCTTCTACTTGGCATATCCAAATTGCTAACATACATCACTGCTCTTGTGCTTTGGGGTGATTATTAAGGCAAGTAAGATTTACTTGAGCACAAGCGCTGCGATACTGCTACAGTCAATTGGATAACTGAGAGGACTACTACGTGACTAACCGGCAGGGAGTGTATACAGCATGAATGAGCTGGATGTACGGATGATTCATGTGTGAGTCAGGAATGAGCTGCATGGTGAGAGATTTCATCACACTACTCGAGTGTGCAATTTAAAACTTATGAATTGTTTATTTCTGAAATTGTCCATTTAATATTTTCAGGCAGCGGTTAACGATGGGTAACAGAAACCGCACAAAGTGAAGTTGTGGGAAAGGGAGGACTATTGCAAATAAAGACTTTATTTCAAAGACTTGTATAGCTAGAAGGTTACAGCACTTACTAAAATAAATATGTAAAACATACTGGAGTTTAGGAAAGTGAACAGTTGAGCAACCCTGGAGAAAATTTGGTTTCACAGTGGAGGTTGATTGAGCCCTGCCTGGAAGGATAAGTGTGTTATTCCAGGAAGAAAGCATTCCAAACACAAGGAATTCAGAGACAGAGGGAGATACATGTGTGAGAGAGCTTTGTTTCCTGAAGGGACTTTGAGATGTTCAATATTGTTGAAGAGTTAAATGCCACTGAGAGGAGATCACCTGAGTGGTGCTGAGCCATATCAGGGGGAGCCTTTGGATTTAGCTATAGGCAATGAAGAGTCATCAAAAACATTATCATAAAGGAGAGGCTGTTTGGATCTTCATTTAGGTCTCCAAGGAAGAGGGTATACTTTTGGGATCAAGAATGTTCTACAAATGCACCGTATTGACTCCATGACATAACTTAAAGAAGAGGTGGTGGTCTACAAAGAGGATACAGTGGAAGGGAAGAATAAGAAAGGTACTGAAGGAGGCATTATCAGGATTCTGCGACTCATGATGTTGAAGTCACCATCACAATGTTAGCATCAACGTTTCTGGCTTTGAACCTGTGTGGATGGTGCCTTCATTATCTCAGAGAGGTGAAAAACTTGAGGGCCTGGCTGGTGTGACTCAGAGGTTGAGTGCCAACCAATGGAGCAGGATGTCATGCTTCGATTTTGGGTTAGGGCACATTCCCAGGTTGCAAGCTCGATCCCCAGCAGGGGGTGTGCAGGAGGCAGCCGATCAATGATTATCTCTCATCATTAATGTTTCTATCTCTCTCCCTCTTCCTTCCTCTTTGAAATCAGTAAAAATATATTTTAAAAAACACACAAAAACAAACTTGAGGTTCGGGGTGATCAGCTTACTTGGATAAGCCCATCAGTGAATGCAGAAGCAAAGCCTGGTCCAGATTCCAGGATAAAAAAATTCAGTGTTATTTTTTTCACTAAAAAGTGTAAGAATTTAAATGTATGAATGCAGTAGCGAGTAATTTTTTTGCAAAATACCTTCATTACATTTATCACATTCAATAAACACATTTATTTTAGACAACTCATTATTAAATACTTTCATTACTCTTTCATGAAAGAGCTATATTCAGAGGTCACTCACAGAAAGGGAACAAGCTCATAAACTCGTGTTCCAAAACAACAAAGGTCACAGCACTTACTTGAATGACATTCTTTCACTTTTAGCTACAAAGTTGATTTACATCATTAATTTCTAAAAGCAGGAGAGTTCTTCACAATAGAAAGAATATAAAATTTGCTTGTATAATACTTATTTTTATGTCTTAAAAAAGGTTGTTTATTAACTTGACATCATGGAAATAACTCCAGTGGGACTATATGATTGCCATTTATTTGGTAGAAATCACATCTATGATGTTTTAGTTTTTAATATAAACCAGATGTCAGCTCAGTGTCTCCAGTCTGTTAAAGTCAAGATGAGGTCAGTTTAAACCCCAAAAGAATTATCTGACGAAGTCCAGAGCTCTTCCTAAAATTTATTCAACTCCCCCAGTGGACTTAGGATTTTTTAATTGTTTTTGTCACTGCTTTCTCCATTTCTCACAAAGCAATCCAAATACTAAGCCCGGCTTCTTCCTAAAATTAGAGACATAGTCATGCAACCACTAATGCAGTGCATTTGAGAGGGCAGATTTGATGAACAATAGAAGGAGTGTTGGGGTTGCATTACAACATTGTAGTCCAACATGAACTATAGACACAACTTATCTTTAAAATATCCTCCAGTTATCACAACACTGAAGAAAGTCCACTGCCTACTCTCAGCATTGTACTTGCTCATCACCTCTTTCTACTCCCTTTTTATTCCTTTCTTTACTGTACCTCACCTCCTGGCCCCATCCTATTATAGCAAAGCAAAGGCTCTTCGCATAGCATTCAAAGCAGTTAGACTTTGTTTCCTAGAATTGCATCTCTTCAGGCTCCTGCCTGCCTCCCCCAATTCCTTGTCTACTTTCTTTTTTTTAAAAAAAAATATATATATATATATTTTATTGATTTTTTTATAGAGAGGAAGGGAGAGAGATAGAGAGTTAGAAACATCGATGAGAGAAACATCGATCAGCTGCCTCCTGCACACCCCCTACTGGGGATATGCCCGCAATCAAGGTAAATGCCATTTACTAGAATCAAACCTGAGACCCTTCAGTCTGCAGGCGAGGCTTGTCTATCCACTGAACCAAACTGGTCAGGGCCAAAATAAGTTTCTTAAGAGGCAAAGCACCTTATCCTATCAGATAGAATTGCAGCTTTGAAACCTAGCTCCCTCACTTAGAAGCAAGTTACTTAACTGATCTGAATAGCAAGTTTTTTATTTATCAAATGGTTGTAATAATCTAATTAGTTCATAAGGAATATTTTAAGGATTATCAGCTGCTTACTCCACAAAAGACCACCAGAATAACCACCAGCTTGTCAGTTCTAGAGGAGGCTATTTATATAGGTGTGTGTTTATAGAGTTTGGGGGTTTGGGTCTAAGTGGTTTATGACTGATTTTTCAATATAAAAATCTTATTGGGATTAATCAAGTATGTGATGTAATAATTTAGGATTGGTGGATAGAATGAGGTGAGAGTCTTGAGGTGAATTGATAAGCAAGCAGATTGTCTAGTTAAGATATATTGTTCTGAGAAGAAAGCCATTTGCCCCCCTGAGCAGCCTGTTCTAAGAAGATGCATTTTTGAGCAATTTATGTATAGATTGAATAAATTTATTTTCTGGAAGTTCTGAAAGCATGCATTAAAGCTATTTATAAGTTTATAGTCTTGTCACAGTCCTGATAGTTAACCACTGAGGGTCAAATGGGATGACCCATATAAAATATATAGTATAATGAATATATATATAGTACAATGAATATATATATACTAGAGGCCCAGTGCACAAAAATTTGTGCACTCGGGGGAAAGGGGAGGGTCCCTCAGCCCAGCCTGTGCCCTCTTGCAGTCTGGGACCCCTCGGGAGATAACAACCTGCTGGCTTAGGCCTGCTCCCCGGTGGCAGAGAGTAGGCCTAATCCCTAGGTGCAGCCCCTGGTCAGGCTCAGAGCAGGGCAGATCGTGAGGTTGCGATGCCACTCTCAGTCACGCTCAGGGGAGGGCCGACTGGGGGGGGGGGGCACCC
>NW_006286231.1:3561511-3562333 GCF_000327345.1 Myotis davidii
CCTGCAGCGGCAGGTGGAGAACGTTGAAGTCCTCTGTCACTTAAGCAAGCAAGCCTCATGTTAGTTTCAAGCTGCCTGGCTGCTGGCCACCATCGTGGCTGACAGTTAATTTGCATATCTCTCTGATTAGCCAATGGGAAGGGTAGCGGTCGTACGCCAATTACCATGTTTCTCTTTTATTAGTGTAGATAGTACAATGAATATAGTATAAAAATATACAGTATAATTTAATGAAGAGTTCAATAAATGTTTACCACTTAGTACTAGCTTTCTTATTATGTTACTGGAGGCCCCGAGCACAATTTTGTGCACCAGTGGGGTCCCTCGACCTGGCCTGCTAGGGTCAGGCCTAAACGGGCAGTCCGACATCCCCTGAGGGGTCCTGGAGTGTGAGAGGGCACTCTGCAAAGTTGCTGTCACTTGACAGCTCCTGCATTGAGTGTGTGACCCCTGGTGGTCAGTGCATGTCATAGCTAGCCTCCTGTTGGCTAGTCAACCAGTTGCTTAGCCCTTTATATATATTTCTTAAATCAGGGCTTGAATGCTGGAGGAGAGGGCCTAACCCACAGGAAGCAAGTAGTGGCGGGCAGTCCCAGCGTTGATTAGTAGGAGGGAGCACACGTTGATAGAGGACTTATGGATACTCAAGAGCTGGCAAGAAGCAGAGACCTCAGCAGGCAGGCAGAACATGAGTCTCTGAGCTCTTCCAGCAGAAAATAATAAGGAGAGACTAAGGTAAGCAAGAAGGAAGATTTAATAGCGGGCAGCCACAGCCAGCTGGAGAAATTTAGATTAGGGCAGTAAATGATTTAGAAGGACTAC
>NW_006286231.1:3562353-3562890 GCF_000327345.1 Myotis davidii
AGGATGGACTTTCCACATTGCTACCCTGGACAAACAAGTAAAGCAGTTCGTAAGCCAGGAGGGTCTAGAGACCACATCTATTATTGAAACTGCTTTGGAAGTGAAGAATACAGTGGAAGCTTGACCACAAGAACTGAGTATAAGAGACAAATTATTAGAACATGGCCGTGGTCAGAATCCTAGCAGAAGCAAGGCGGACCCAAATAATATATAGACCTTATCTGTATTTTACACAGTGTTTCCTAATAAAAGAATAGTGTAACAATACATGAATTTCACACAATTCCTTTATAATTTCATTTGTTTTCCTCAAAGTTCATGTAAAGTAGATATGGCAGCAGTGTTACTCAAATTTAGGTGATGATAAAACTGAACCTTAAAAAGAGTCTGTTCGCAGGTCCTAAATAGCAGAACTGGGAGGCACACATAGGTTTTCCAGACAGAGAACTTGCTCCAGTATGTTGAATAGGAGTGATGTGACTTAGGTTTGAGTGATGTTATAATGGAACAATTCGTAGACCAATTTTCTTACACTCT
>NW_006286231.1:3562955-3563469 GCF_000327345.1 Myotis davidii
GACGTAATAACAAACCCAACTGAAGATATGAAAAAAAAGAAAGTGGAAAATGTGGTGTTCCTATACCTCTAGTTCAGATAATAACAAAGCAGAGTTATCACTGGGAAGTTGATCTGATGATTCATACAATAGCCTGACTGTGAAGTTTATATTTCTCAAACCCTTATTAAATATATTTCATGGCGTGCAGAATGCTAGATCCTGGAGAGGCAGAGATAAATAAGATTAATCTTCTTTTAAAGAATCCCTTAGTCCATTGGATAAGATAGATTTATTATGAAAGAGTAAAATAAGGTTATAAAGATTGAGACATATATGAGCTATAGAATTGTGGAAGGAGGCAGAATTGTTCTTTATGGGGTTAGGGAAGAATAGAGAAATTACCTGGCTCCCTGTTTCTCTTTCCTCCAGTTTGTTAATCTCCCTCTGAGGTCCTTGTGGCATATTTCAAATGGAAGCCAACAAGCAAGGGAGTCTTCGAACCCATCAATAGCCCAATAATTCTCCCACCCCA
>NW_006286231.1:3563500-3564641 GCF_000327345.1 Myotis davidii
TGTAGAAGAAAACAGAAGGAGCAACAAGTGGCTTTCGTAGCAAATAGGCCAAGGATGAATACAGGGTCTACATGGATTTTAAAGTAATGTTGTTTGGAGAAGATGGATAAAATCTGATTTTAAAAAAATGAATTACTGAAGGAATTATAATTTATAGGAACTTACTTTTGAAAGGTTTAATAAAACTTAAATGGAAATCAATATATAGAAACCCACGCAAAATTAAGTGCTTCATTTTTATGAGACCCCAAGCTGTTTAATGATTATGAAAGAATCAGTTTCCTGTAGCCTACGTCTTCTTTGCATGGATGCATTGGAAAATGATGAAATTTCTCTCTGTAAAAATGAATGTTAATGATTTGGAAACAGAAACCACGCGTAATTCTGCAACATTCAGTGCAATTCCCATAGCTTTTAATAATAAGAAGGCTACAGAGGACTTGTATTGTAAATCTTTATTCTTAATTACTGTTATTAATCTTCTTTGATTGAGGCGATAAAAGGTAACCACTGACTCACTGAACAACAATCCAACAAGTCATCAAACTACAGTGCTGACAGCCTTTGTTTGCAGTCTTAAATGGATTATGTCTAACTAAACCACTATGTAATTATAAATCTTTTGTCCATTTTCATCTTATAGTCCATTTTTCTTTTATTTTTAATGTAGCATATTATATTCAGTAGCTTATCTGAAAACATCAATATGGTTCAAAAAAGGATAAAATTAAACTGTAGCAGTCTGTATTCCCATAATATGTGTATATCCAAAGGGAAAGATGGTAAATTAGGTACACTATATCACTGTATTTTCATGTTCCAGACACTGGAAACATGATCCCACTCCTATATCTTCTTGAAATGAGAATGGGTGAATTTATTTCTCATATATGTATAAATCAACAGCTGATACAGAGAAGACTGGACTGACATGTGACAGAAGAGGTTGTAAATTAAGTAGAGAAGACTTTCCAAATCCAGGGCTTGCAATTATAGGAAAAGGTGACATTAATTTCATCTGCTATAACCATAAACAGATATTAACCTTATGTATCTTATTTTAAAATGTTGATGTAAGCAAAAATGTTTATTTATATACTTATATATTACTATATATATATATATATATGTGTGTGTGTGT
>NW_006286231.1:3565108-3584373 GCF_000327345.1 Myotis davidii
TGTGTATACACATACATACATACACACACACACACACACACATTTTTTCTTAAAAACCAGAATTTTTTTTCATTAACTTTCGGTAACAGTTTTTAACTTAGGCTGTACATTCAAACATTCAAATCCCCCAAAGGAGATATATTTTAAAATCCCATTACACATGACCACACCCAGACACAGAAATCAGAATCCCTGTTGCTGAAATTCACACATCAATGTTTTTGTTTGTTTTTTCCAAGCTCATGGGATGATTCCAATTGCAGCCAAATTGTCACAAATATATTATTACAGAATTAAAAGGAAATAAACTTTTACTTCAAATATTAGAGATTTATTATGTCATAATATGGTATAAATATGACATATTGCTATGATAATACTTATGATTTTCCTAGAATACCAGATTTCAGGAACTTAATTGGACTAGTAGGCATCAAATACTCCTTCCAAATTGATGAAAATTGCTTGTGCATTCTGCTACTTTTACTCTCATTGTGCTCCCACCATAATGCCAATTTGCCAATCTCATTTAAATGTTTACATAAGAGAAAAATAATCTCTTCATAAACAGAGTTATAAAAGAGTATCTGGTCTGTATGTATATAATTTTAATGAAAGTTGATTTTTTTATGCTCAGTTTTAATGAAATGATACTTGGAGAAAGGTTATTTCTCTTTTTTAAAATATTTTTGTATTGATTTCAGAGAGAAAAGGAGAGGGAGACACAGATAGAAATATCAATGATAAGAGAGAATCATTGATTGGCTGCCTCCTGCATGCCCCAACTGGGGATCGAGCCTGCAACCCAGGCAAAAGCCCTGGCCAGGATTTGAACCATCACCTCCTGGCTCATAGGTTGATACTCAACCACGGAGCCATGCTGGCCAGGATTATTTCTCTATTTCATTAAAAAAATTATATATATATATATATTTTATCATGTAAGATTAAGTCATATTTTGTATGATTTAAATGTGTGTGTTTTTCCAATTTTTCAGACACCAGTTATATTTAAAATGTTTGATATAGCATATACTCTGGGGAAGAAAACATTACTGTTACTAGTATTAAATAATACATTACTTCATTATTATCATTATTATTACTTGTTGACCCAGAGTATTGAACTAGTTCTCTGACTTGAGACTTGTATTCTGCACAATCAAGATTAGAATTAGTCAGCTTTGAAAATCCTTTCTAATTCCAACATTTGGAGATTCTGAGCTTTACTTTGTAGACCAAGTAATATCTAACACTCATTCCAGATTATCTACTTTATTCTTATCATGTAAAATATATAAAAGCTGAGGTGGATAGTGTTGAAGTTATTCTTGTAATATTACAAAGAAGTTGTTTGCCATCTGTCAGGGAGAAGAGAGTATTAGAGTTTCAAACTCTACCTGCTTAGAAACTAAATGTATTTAAAAAAAACAAAGCAAAGTACTAAACAACACTTTAAGTACTTTTTCTGTACTAAACAAAAATTACTGTATTCACCTGTCCTAAGATATGCATTTTGTATAGTTTATATATTTGAAATCAGGATGAGTTTTATAGTTGATGGTTAGTTGCAATCATTGTCTACCAGCTGGTAGTTGTTATGTAGCCACTATATTTTAAGTTGTGTGAACATGGTCATGGCTGTTCATATAGTCATGCTTCAATGAAGTTTTGTGTGCTGATTATACTCCATGTGTAGAATTTGTCATCTGACATTTCTTCAGATAGATGACAATAAGATTCTGATCGGGGGAAGTTATTGTCTGAAAAGAAAGGCAAGGAGATTATGGCAAGAATTAAAATTCATATGATGAAGCAAATACTTACTGTTGGAACAAGTCTGTATTTTCTTGCTAGTCAACAGCTGACTGATTTATATAACTGTGCTTCTTATCATGTCTATCAGGGATCAGCAGAGGGGACATCACCAGAGATCTTATTAGAAATACAGAATCTTGGGCCCATCCCAGACCTACTGAATCACAATCTGCATTTTCTCAAGATTCCCATTTAATTCCTTCTCACTTTAAAGATTGAAAACACTTTACAATACCAAGGAAGATACACAAAAAAACATGAAGCTGATTCATATTTTGTTACTGAGATAAGTGCTAATGATGTCTCTCATATATTAAGCAATACAACCTAAAGCAAAGAGAAAGTCCTTAGAATAGATGACAGATGATTAATGACAGTGACGTTAAGTGTCTTTTCATATGTCTATTGGCCATCTGTAGGTCTTCTTTCGGGTGGGAATGCAGACTGGTACAGCCACTGTAAAAAAGTCTAAGGATTTTCCTCCAAAAACTAAAAATGGAACCACCTTTTAACTTAGTGATCCCACTACTGGGAATCTATCTAAAGAAACCAAAACACTAATTTGAAAGAATATATGCATCTCCATTGTTCGTTGAAGCATTATTTACAATAGACAAGGTTTGGAAACAGCCAAAGTGCCCACCAGTAGATGAATGGCTAAAAAAGCTGTGCTACATTTACACAATGGAATATTACTTGACCATAAAAGAGAAGGAAATCTTACCTTTTAAGACATCATGAATGTACCAAGAGAACATTATGTTAAGTGAAATAAGCCAGTCAGAGAAAGACAAATACCATATGATCTTACTCACATGTGGAATCTAATGAGCAAAATAATTCAACAAACAAAATAGAAGCAGAAACATAGATAACTGTTGCTACTGATTCATAAGCAAGCATGACAATATTCATAGAAATCTATGTCCAGCCCAGCTGGTGTTGCTCAGTGGTTGAGCATCAACCTATGAACCAGGAGGTCACAGTTTGCTTCCCGGTCAGAGCACATGTCCAGCTTGCAGGCTTAATCCCCAGTAGGGGGCATGCAGGAAGCAGCTGATCAATGATTCTCTCTTATCATTGATGTTTCTATCCCTCTCTCCCTCTCTCTTCCTCTCTCTGAAATCAATAATATATACATATATATTTAAAAATCAGTGTTCATAAGCTTTATGTAAGTGTTAGGTAGATTCTAGTGATAACAAACATTATGTCACAGTTTATTTGAAAACTTTTTTTTTTCTTTTTTTAGTCGTACCTAAAATCATGGTGTACCTTACCATAGGTGAAAGAATAGCTTTGATAAAATACAGTTAATAATACCAGTTCAGTGTAACACAAAGCTCTCAGAAACAATGAGTATCCTAGCTCTTGCTGATGCATATATCATTGCACTTGAGGTAATTAGGTAAACTGACATAGAAAATGATTGATGTGTATAGCTTAAGAATTATTCTATAATTTTTTATTATTACACAAAGTTTTCTTTGATAAATAACTTTTCACATGGGAAGAAGAGGAATAATTAATAGAAAAATAATAGCCACATTTATGTTTATGCTACACTAAATAATGATAGTGTAAAGGTTCTGTAAGTATATGTAATAGCTGCATTAATAGTAAATTAGGTCAATATAACTTTGTCACATATTATGAATACAAAATTAACATTTGTGAGTGCTTTTTTTAAACCACAAAAATAGAGCATGATAGAAATAGTTTAAGTAGATCCAAGTGTCTGCTTTTATTTTGACCTTTTAAATGATTTATCTATATTAATATGTCATTCATATTTTCTTTGTTGGCATCTAGTATGACATACAAAAATTTGATTTAAAATTCATCACTTTATTCCAAATGATACTTTGTAGCCTTATAACCTATTATCCTTGGGTTAAAGCCAGTTGTCATTGACTGTTAGATTGCTTTCAGCCTGTTTTTCTAGTTTTACTTCTTTATTGATGGTAATGATGTCTATAATGATGATGATGATGATGATTCTTACCAGCCTTTTTCCTTAACATGCTGAAAGAGATGGGGTGTGATGAAGCTGAAGAATTGAGAGTTGAGTAAAATCATAGAGAGAACCTTTCTGACTTACCAGGATGGCTTTCTAAGTTCACATAGTGCTGAGCTGCCTGGGGTTACAAGTTAGTTGATGAAGCACATAGAAACTACTTGAATTTTGCTGGCAGAATTGGAAGAGATGACTATGAGTCATACTACCTTTTCCAACTACATTTTTCTTTTCCTGTATATACAAAATCATATATTATGGCTGCTTAATGTTTTTTGAATAAATATATGCTGAAGGAAAATTATATGTATATAACTTTTAGTTCAGGTATATGTACATTCTTACCGGGTTATATTGCAGGAGACTTCACTGAGCAGATGAAACTTAAACTAGTTTAAAAGATGATTAAAATATCAGTAGGTACACAATCAGTATTTGTTTTATTATATGCCTTTAACTCCCACATTTTATTGGATTTTCTCATCCACCCATGAATGAAACTAATTATTATAATGCTTGTTTTATGTCATGTATTAGGTTGTTCATGAGTGGCAAGAAATGTTGGGTGGAATTATTTTAATTCCCCAGCTCTTCAGAATATTTTATATGAAAAATTAATCTAAGGTGAATAAACTTTAATTCTTGCTATGGATACCCAGGGACATTTTTTTATTCTATAATGATGATGATTTAAAATCACATGACAGAAATGTCTGAATGTTGACAAGTTCCTGGGGGTAAGAAACACCTGCATGTTAAACTTCTGATACTACTAGAGCAGTATGCGTATTATTTATCCAAATGTACCTTTTTGGATTGATTGCCTGAAAAGTGAAATCTAGGCTGCTTTGCACAAGCAAAGTTAAAATTTTTTTTCTCAAGACATCAAGTTCTAATAGTAATAACAATTATGGATTAGCCCCTGACTAATCAGTGCCCTCTAGGCACCAGGAGCATCTGAATCGCCTGAAAGTTTTCTTAAAAATGCAAAATCTCAGGCTATCTCCCAGACCTATTGAATCAGAATGTGCATTTTATTTTTTTTATTTTTTAATATTTTCAAATTTATTTCTGAGAGGGAGAGAGAGAGAGAAACATGAATGATGATAGAGCATAATTAATCGGCTGCTTCTGCACACCCCACACTGGGGATTGAGCCTTCAACCTGGCATGTGCCCTGACTGGGAATCAAACCCTGACCTCCTGGTTCATAGGTCAACGCTCCACCACTGAGCTGTGCCAGACAGGCTGGAATGTGCATTTTAACAAATCCCTATATCGATTAAAGTTTGAGAAGTGCTGGTGGCCTGCCTACTCCCTGTCCTGATCTCAGATTTGATTATATTGCACTAATTGAGAATCTATAAAATACATCCTGGCTCCTGAACTTTTCCAACAAAGGAGACATGGTGCACATCATTCTCATGCAGAATGGCCAGCATGCGTGACTAGATTTTAGAATAGAAAAGTAATCTGCTTTACATGCTTCAAAATTCTGTGGATGTATGTCTTTTCTATGTTCTCATGACTTTTTGAGTTTTATACAGTAATTGTCCTTTTCTCAACAAAGAACAAAATTACATCCAGTAAATGAATTCAGCTGTCCCTGTTGTACCTGGTCTCCTGTTGATAGTCTCAGGATGTTATTTTAGCTTCCTTAGACTTGTGGAATCATGCTGCTTGGTTCCCTGCGGGAATTAAAATGAAATATTAGTAATTATGCATATTTAATTTTCAAAATGCCAACTGATTACTCACAGCATTTGTAAAGAGGAAAATTATTGTAGATGTGCATAAAATCTTTCCTTAATAAGGACCTTTGAAGTCTAAAATTGTGCTATCACGGATATTTTTTATTCCAGCGATCAGAATAAAAAATGAATTATTTAGTAACATATCTTTCTTCTTTTCCCTTTTCCAGATGCAAGACGAAGGTCTACCCTGATGAACTTCCAAACACAAGTGTAGTTATTGTGTTTCATAATGAAGCTTGGAGCACCCTCCTTCGAACTGTTTACAGCGTTATAAATCGTTCTCCACACTATTTACTTTCTGAGGTCATCTTGGTAGATGATGCCAGTGAAAGAGGTATAAATGTTTTTCTCATATATTTTCTTAAATTAGAACACTTTATTATGGTCAAGAAGACAGCTGGGAAATGATCTGTATTTTCCTTGTAATTATACTAACCCTGAAACCACCCCTCATCATCAGTGCATTTCCATCAGTGTATCTAGGCAATCCCAACTCTAGAGACAAGGAACTAATTTACAGTTTCTCCCATGATTCCATTTGGTTCTTACTAACCCAGGAGATCAGACAAAATGACATTCAAAAGGGTTCCTTTTTTCCCCCAACTCAACTGCTCAGATAATTGAACATTTATATAACTTTATGGATACCTGTCTTTTTTTTAAGTTCAGGTAAATGCAAAATAACTTAATGAAGGAGCCTGCATTTGCCAGTGTGCCTTAGTTCCTCCATTAGAGTCTGACATATTAACTTCCTATTTTATCCTTATTCTTGTCAGCCAAGTGACAGGTTATAATGAACTGTACATGAATATACTCATGAAGTCTCTATAGCTTTATGTCACCTACTGCAAAAAATGTTGACAGGAGTTCACCACCATCTCTGTGTGTTGAGTTTTCATTTGGGCAGTAGTATCTCTGTGGTGTTTTAAAACAGTTTCAAAACTTTCTTATAAATTCGTATTGCACGTTGCAGATTTTCTCAAGCTGACATTAGAGAATTATGTGAAAAATTTAGAAGTACCAGTAAAAATTATCAGAATGGAAGAGCGCTCCGGGTTAATACGTGCCCGCCTTCGAGGAGCAGCTGCTTCAAAAGGGCAGGTCATCACTTTCCTCGATGCACACTGTGAATGTACCGTGGGCTGGCTGGAGCCCTTGCTGGCGAGAATAAAGGAAGACAGGTAAGGACTCACGGGTTCTGTCTGCCTGGGTTATGACGGAGCCTGTCAGAACAGTGTTGGCTTTCCACCAGAAAATCTCTTCCAGGTTGCTATTTTCAGGTATATTCCTAGCTTTTAAAAAAGCCGTCCCCATCTTTCTCACATAATAAAGACCTTGGTTTTGTAGTGGTGAACATGATTATTTGATTAAGAAATAGTCAAACAATTTAAATAGTAAACATGTTGAATATTCATTTTTAGGGGAAGGAAACCAGTCTAATTTGAAATAGTGCAATTTTGTAAAATACATTTTCAAAGGATCTTATTGTGTTCTCACAACCACTGTGAGGTGGGTAATGTAGATATGTTTACCTGTACCTAATAACAGGGAGGAGCACAGAGATTAAGTAGCTTGATCCAGTTATTGGAAATGATGGGAGCAATTCAGTTGTTCCTATTCCCAGACTAGTCTTTTTTCTACTAGGTTAGTGTCCTTATGCAAAGTTTAGTTCAAAACCACCTTCAGGATCTTAAAAATAAAAACACATAAATTCCACATTCCAAACATAAAACGTACAGAGCTCAGCTATAAAGAATGCTTAATTATTTAAACAACCTTGCCACTTTGTACATAAAAATGATGGAATCTGGAAGATTGAATGTTACTTGCAGAAATTAAGAACCTCCTGGTTACCTGAAATTCTCTTTAATGATGAGGCTATGAGGCATGAGCCTTTGCTGAAGATATTCATAAACATTGGTGATAAATGAGTGTAATTCCCAAGCACTTAGGAAGACAACAATGTTGAATACTGTCGGATATAAAAACATAGCCTTGCATAACACCTTGCTTGCAAAGGAAGTTCACCTGCAATAGAAAGGTCTTTCTAGAATTGAAGTTTTTAATTAAGCACTCAAAACCAGGGCTGTGTAGTGTGAGCTAGTCCAGCTATATCACTTAAATGGCAGGATTTGATACTTGCCACGAAGATGGATGGATTCTGCCAGTAAAATGAACCATAGCAGTTGAATAAAGCAGTAGGAACCTTTTAGTCAACTGCATGTAGTACACAGCTAATAACATTTTTCCACTCTGTGTATTGTACAGTACTCACAGGAGGGTAAGGCTGGCGAAATAAAATGAACTTGGAACATCTTAAATGCATTTCTTGGCAACATTCATACATTATGCTGCCTTTTAAAACATGTTTCATATTCAGCCTAGTGAGTTTTTAATATAATATTGTTTCAATATGGTCATGCATAGATCATTTATTTTTTAATGTAACAACATATTTAAATTATATTTCTATGTAATGAACTCTACTGTTTTGTTCTACTAGTAGGTTCTAAAGTTGCCATAACTAGATAATAAAGTCCTGTTCAAAGTTATTAGATCTAATTTCATCTCCCTACAAATTAAATTACTAAATTTAATAACTAACTAACTAAATAAAAGATATTGATTTTGTAGGGACCAGTGTTACCAAGAAGTTTTTCCAAAGGTAGGTGAATTCTACTGATTTCAGAGAACTCTAGTCTTTAATTAATTGTGTAGAATATAAAAGAGAATTGAAAATAAGTATGAGTGATATAGGTGTGCTATTCAAAAGCATATTTGTATGTTTACCTTCTACCAAATATGACGAATAAGTTCTATTCTTCAGAATTAGCTTCAACTCTGGCAAACTTAGGTAGAAGTACACATTTACTGTGGCGATGACACAAGTTTGATACTATAATAAGACATATAACTGGGAGCATGGGAAGGTGAGTACCTATTGATCTCCCATGGCAAAAAATTCTTTTTACCTAAAAAGCCATCATCAAGAACCCCAAATCTGGCTTTTTCTCTTACTTTAAGAAAAGATAGGTCAGGGTATAAACACCAGAAATTGAAGTTGGTTATCTTTCTATATCTTAAAAGATGTAGATTGTTACTATAAACTCTTAAGTGTAGGACAATTCACTCAGAAATTGTCATGACCCTAATATCTTTCATGGGAAACATTTACTTATACTCATTATTGCTATTTTTATTGTTATTTCTATTTGTTGATTTTTGTTGTTTGTTTTTTATAATAGATATTTTCTCCATGAAGATTTTCATAGAACTATCTCCTTAATCTAACAGTAACTCCTCTGAGATTGGAACTACCAGATCTAATTTGCAATCATCCATTCTCCACTCCCTGTATGCAATTACTTTTCTATAAAAGACATAGCTAAAATGATGCATAACGTCAAAGCAGCTGTACTAATCATGCTGTGGGCGGAGGTTTTATGAATAATAGACCATGTCCATCCTGCTGGGTTAGTACTTAGAATGTATTTGAAAATCAGCTTGAAGATCCATCACTATATCTGATTAGATTATACATGGTAGTATGAAGTTGGCTGAAGGAAGATCTGGTAAAAGGAAATAATTCCATAGGAAAAATGATAAAATAAAAACATATTAATGTCACAAAATAATTATATTTAAACACATCAACTATATTGAGTTTGAAGAAACAACTATAGCACTTAAATTATTATTTATGTGTAAACTGCTTCTACTTCTTCTGCAGGAAAACAGTTGTATGCCCCATCATTGATGTGATTAGTGATGATACCTTTGAATATATGGCTGGGTCAGACATGACTTATGGGGGTTTTAACTGGAAACTGAATTTTCGTTGGTATCCTGTTCCCCAAAGAGAGATGGATAGGAGGAAAGGAGACAGAACATTACCTGTCAGGTATGTAGATCCTATCTTCCGATGATAGCTTGTACATTCCTGTAATAATTCAGAAGTATTATAAATTTATGTTCTCATTTTAAGTCTTTAAAAGTCATATATTTTTATTCATACACACATGTGTCATCATCTTTTACACGATCATCTAGGAATCAATGGCTATATTAAATCTAGTTTAGATGAGCACTGGCAAATTAGCATTGGCAGAAGTGCCAAATTTCTTTTGAAACTTTGTGTATCCTTATATTACAAATATATTTATTGTCATTTTTCAGTGTGACAGATATGTGCTAGCCTTGCCAATTAAGGTAGATAGACCTTACCTAAATGTATATGTATTATAGTAGAGGTGTACCTAAAATTAAAATAATAACAAATGTTTTAGTAAATAGTCTAACTTTACTTGAATAACTATCTTCCTGACAGATACAAGAGAAAGATCCATTTAGAAAATGTTATTAATAATTATGAATGATTTATTGTTTGTTCCAAGTTATTGAAAATGGCTACTTAGTTTGAAATATTCATAAAATATGTTTTCCCTTAATAAAAATGACAAATATATGCACCTCTAGTTTTCTAGATAGTTATTACCCACTTTATGAACATAAAATTATCACCTTCTTACTTTAACATATCATTGTGTACTTCTTAACTGCAATAAAAATTTTATTTTCTGAATAATATTTTGTGGAAGGAGTTCACTAGTTTAGCTCCTTAAAGATTCATTTGGCAAATCATCATTTAGTTAGAATAATATAGAATACCCTAACATTCTAAAACAATATATGTAGCTCATTATCTAAACAAGAATATTTCCTAACCTAATGAAGGATTGACTTATCCATTGGCAAGCTTAATTATATAATGAATTAATTAATACTAACTAACAATTCACTAATAGAAGGGAACAGCTCTAATTGTTTGTGATTGAACAATTAGAGTCTGTTAACCCTCTAAAAGAGGTAGTACTACATCAAAGAGAAAAAATGTGGCTACAAACAATTGCATAGAGATGTGAAATTATTATTTAACATGTGATTTAGCAGCACTGAAATCTTGCAGTAATCTGCACGTTCACCAAGTCTTATTGATCCTTGCCTTTAATGACTCGAGGAAATACAGTAGCTCATATTACTATTGTTTATTAGAAATTCTGTTTTCCCACATCATGGTAACATTTAGCATTAGCTGATTTTTCAACTTCAGATCCCAAGTGAAAACTGTCCAAATGCTTGAAAAATACACTCAAATATAGATGTGTTTATTCATTTGAAAATGAAGTAATAAAGAATGTGTTTTGTTCTTGTGAAACATTGATCATGGAGGCAGTAGGATTGTAGTCCGGCATGGTCTGAAGCTGTCCACCAGGCCCACTGGGGCCTCCTGGGAGGTGCAGGACCAGCCACCACCTGTTCCCTGCCTGGTGCCACCTGACACTAGCTGTAGAGTGATCTTCAGATGGTTGCTACTTGTTTGGGGCTTGAAGGTGCCCAGGAAAGGCCATGCTGCAAGCCAGGCCACATTCCCAGTAGTGCCAGGACCAGGATCACTTAGCAAGAGACATAGGTCATGCAGAGACCAGTTGCTGCTTGTTTGGGAGATAGTAGGAAAGTCCAAATCATGAGGCATGAGAGACCATTTGTATGGAAAAGCCACTGTAAATGGCTTGGGTGGGCCCACAAGTTGGGTGGAGCGGTGTCTCAAGGAATCATCAAGGCTGGACTAACAGTGTTAACCAGGTTGATGGAAATTCAGATTATGACACCCACCTGCCAGCTCTGTGGGGAAAGGGCTCATCAAAGAACAATGGCCTCTGCCAGCACTTCTGTCTGGGAGAAACCTGCACCAGACCCTTGAGCTGGGAATTCTGCTGTGGGGCCAAGAACCCCTGCTCCTTAGAGTGCACCTTTTGGCCAAGATTTCTCTCTTGATTTTTAATGGCCACACGTGGGGGTGAGACCAGCCCATTCTGTGTCTCCGTCCTTCCTAGAAATCTTGATGTGGCTTCTTCTGTATATACTTATTTATAGGTCTTCTGTTCAGCTAGATTTCAGGTAGTTATGAATTATGGTTGTTCTGTAATTTAGTTGTAATTTTGATGTCATTGTGGGCGGTTCCAAGTGCCATATTTCCCTATGCCACCATCCTGACCAGAACCTACCTTTATTTTCTCACAGAGTGAAAAGGTAGATAATTAAATGGTAGCCAACATTCATAATAATTTACTGATCTCATTCATGGAAGTAAAGATTTACATAGAAATCAGACATTATCTCTCATCATTTATTAACAAAAACATAAGATGAAATAGCCTACTTGCTATACTTATGTGGCTTTAATATAGTAACATGGAGAACTGATAAAAACTAAGTGTATTTTATTTGTATCCTTCAGTAACTGCACAGTATTTTACTTTTTAAATTGCTGAAGGAGCTGGAGCAAAAGAAAAAGAGAAACCTATCTTTGCTGATGTTTCTAGATATTTATGGCAAAAGGTTAATTAATGCATGGGTTATGTTGTAACACCCCGCAGGTAATTTTCATCAGCATAGCTATCATGTGAACTTTCTTTGTACTTATAATCTGTTACTTGAAGATGTGATCATTTTTCTCACATTTATACAAACACATTAATCATTCTAGGTGTTGGAGACTTTTTTTTCTTATTTGATTAATAGAATCTGAATAGCTAAAGTGATTAAAATGAGGTTGAAATTTTAGTTTTCTTAGTAGAATATTTCTTTTAAAATGTCAGTTAAGACAGAACTTCCTACTGACTGTAATTTGCTAATTTAGTCATCTCTTAGAAGTACAACCAAGCCTCTGTGTATATAGAGAACCAATTTGAACTTGTGACCTAACCTTAGTTATACCACATTTAAATTAAAGTTTATAATTATTATTATTCTATTGTCACCTCTAGGCTTTTATATTTTCATTTTGATAATAAATGGAGTGTGTGAAATACTCGGTATTTGTGAAGTTACGAGAATGGAATAATAGCACATTTAATCCTTATTATTTAGTTTTCTTTAATCTGTAAACTCTCCTTAATATTTTAGTTGTTAAATTATATGACTTTTAAGGAATATCTCAATTATATGTGCAACAATAGAGTAATCAAATTGTTAAACCAGAGGTCTTATACCAGGAGTTTGCATGTCAAATATGCTGTGTAGGTGAATTTTACTTGACCTACATAGTGTTTTAAATTTTAAAAATTACCACCACTAAAAAAATGAGATGATTTAAAGAAAAATCTGGATTTCCAGCTATTCTTGAGAAGTCAGAATTTCTTGTTGTTATGATCCTCTGTCCCTAATGGGCACCATCAGGTGGAGTTCAGTAGAAGCTGTCCATATAGAAGTAGCATGAAAGTGTAACATAATCCCCACAACTCTTTTTTTTTTTTAATTGTGTGTCCCTGACCCTGAGGCTGAGGATGAGTTGTTGCCATTTGTCATCATTCTTATACTTGGAAAAATATTTCTCTGTACCTGTTTCCCAACCAAAGATGAGAGAAATACGCTTATTGCAACTAATCAACTCCACATATCGATATTATTTACCTGACTAAAATCTTTTTAACTTGTGACTCTTGACTTAGAGGAAATGGCTCCATTTTATAGATTAAACAAGTTGGACTTGTATGAGTATACATATTCATAACCTAATGGAATAGCAACTAGTAGCATAAATTATCTGGTAGGGCAGATAATCTCTTGAATCATTTAATTAGTTTGGGGGATGTATGTTTCCAATACATGTAACTTTTGAGTTGATTTGGTTCAAGCTATTGGAATGAGTTTGATTTCATGTGCAAATACACAATGTGCACCATGCTAGGTTTTGCACATACGAAGGTTAATAAGACGTCTTATGCTCTAAAGTTGCTCACTCTCTGCGACGGGTCATGTGTATGTTGGACCAGCATACGTGGTCAGAGTGTGGCCACACAGGAGTTAAACTATGTTACTGCTAGAGTTGTGTGGGCTTCTGAAAAGAATCCACCTCTATTCTTTTTTTTAAAAAAATATATATTTTATTGATTTTTTACAGAGAGGAAGGGAGAGGGATAGAGAGTTAGAAACATCGATGAGAAAGAAACATCGATCAGCAGCCTCCTGCACCTCCCTACTGGGAACGTGCCTGCAACCAAGGTACATGCCCTTGACCGGAATCGAACCTGGGACCCTTCAGTCCGCAGGCCAACGCTCTATCCACTGAGCCAAACCGGTCAGAGCTCCACCTCTATTCTTATTCATAACTTTCATCTTTTATTTATGCTGTGTAAGTCATCCTCAGTAGTTATAAAGATATTTGTTTCCACTTTAATTTCTTAATTATTAAAGTAGGTATCTTTACTAGAAAGCTACAGGTTACTTATCAAGCCTATTTAACTTTTTTTTTTATCCTTTTCTTATTTTATAGACTTTTGCATTTAGTTATTATTAATAATCTTACTATGCCTTCTTTCATTTTCACTTGGAGTACCATTTTCATTATCTTCCTAAAGCAAAATAAAAGAATTTTTTAATTTTTTCTAATTCTTGCTATCATAAATCAAACATAGATATAAGTATGCATTTTTTCTCTCTGACACATTTTACCTACTTTGATATCCCTTTTTAGTAACATGTGACTGATCTCATACATTTATTTTTCTTTCAAAGAAAGGAATTTATAAAGAAAAAAATTAATAGTGTTCTTAATAATAGCTCAGATGACAATTATTGTGCCTTTATTGGGAAAAACCTCATAGAAATTTTACATATCTATTTCCAATATCTTTATAGTATGATATTACAGAAGAAATATTAAAGCTGGCTTTGGAGAATCTGGGTTTTATTTCAAGCTCCTCCAATTGGAAAATTACCCAGTCTTCTCAACTATTAAATGGAAAATTATTCTCGCTGCCTTGCTTAAGTCATGAAGTGCTATAAAATATTAACTGAGAAACGTATTTGAAAGGTGTTATTTTAAATTTATTCCTGATATAACATATGTGCATTGCAAAATAAATGTGACAAGTACCTAAAGCATAATGAAACAGAACACCAAGGAGCCACTTCTTTAAAAATTTTGTTATATTTCTTTCTGGATATATTTCTCCACAGTTTAGAAATTGCTATACCATAGGTATTTTCTTATGCAAGCATTTTTTTTTCACAAATAAAAATTTTAATAGCTGCTAATATCTCAATTATTTACTTAGCTTCTCCTATATTTTTCATTGTTTAAAGTCATTTAAGAGTTTGTACTTTTTATTCTTGCCAATTATGTCTTCTTATGTATAGTTTTTATATATAATATAGTCTCCTTAAAATTATGCAGACGATATGAAATTTATTTTAATATTGTTACCTTTTGTCAATTTATCTTTTTCAATTTATAGTTCCTCTAGTAAGTGTAATAAATGTAAACCACTTATTTTATTCTGTAAAATGTTATAAAATATAAAATCACATTTATTATTATTTAATAGCAATTAATGTAATTCTTAACTTTAAACTCATATATTTTCTATTAAGTTTTTCTCAATCCAATGAAAATATACTTTAAATTAAAAGACAGAGCAGAGAGAAATTCTCTCAAAGCCTGTGAGACACTTCTTTACAATTGGAGATAATAAAGCAACAGTACAGGGAAAGGTCAATGTTGCGAACAGAGCAAAGACTTCCATAGAAATAGTTGAACTTTGGAATGTTCGAATGTCCACGTTCTCATCTACTCATGTGAAAACCTAATACATGTTGATTTTGAGAGAAAAAGATACCAACTCAGATGGAATCCATGAATTTATATTCTTTGGAGAAAAATTGCATGTTTATATTATACTAGAGGCCCAGTGCACGTAATTTGTGCATGGGGGTGAGGTTCCCTCAGCCCAGCCTGCAACCTCTCCAATCTGGGATCCCTCTCACAATCCTGGACCACTGGCTCCTAATCGCTCACCTGCCTGCCTGCCTGGTCACCCCTAACTGCCCCTCCTGCTGGCCTGATGTCCCCTAACTGCCCCTCTCTGCCAACCTGGTCACACCCAACTGCCCCCCCTGCTGGCCTTGTCGCCCCCAACTGTCCCTCCCCCCCCACCAGCCTGGTAGCCCCTCACAGCACCCCAGCCAGCCTGGTCGCCCCACACAGCCTGCTGTTCAGTCGTTCGGTCATCCCTCACTAACACACCGGCCAGCCTGGTCATAGGCAGCCATCTTGTGAGGGCATGAGGGTTAATTTGCATATCACCTCTTTATTATATGGGATTGATTTCTAATTGTTTAGGTTATCAGTTATAAGACTTTCCTATCAATGGTTGAGATGAGAACAAAATAAGGGTAGTATAAAAAGTTTTCAAGGTGATGAATCAAATATCACGTTAATGTGCTGAATAATTTTATCATATTACCCAAAATATTTTAAAATATCTGATTTCAGATGGCCTCATTTCTTATTTTGACCCCTTTTATACAATGAAAGTCAAAGGATACATCAAATCCTGTGCCAACTACTATTCATCCTCTTGGAAGCTAATGGTCTTATCAGTTCATGAGGGTTATTAAAAATGATTTAGGAAAAAAACTGTTCTTTTTCGTGAGAATATAGGTATTTGAGCACATATAAGGTATTTGATTCTGATACTTGTTAAATTGGTTCTTGGGCAGAAAAATAAGCCATTTTCCTAGCCTAAGAAAAACTTTAAATTTTTTCTTACCCTTTAAAATAGCTTAGAAACTGTTTGTGTTCCATAGATTCCACAGGATTTGGGTAAGCGTTCTTGCTTAGAGCTTAAGCCAGCATAAACTCGTACAGTAACAGTTTCTTTTCTATAGAAAACTGTATCATCTCACCCAAACATATGTTCCAATGAGAGTCATGGTGTGCAATATTGCACTGAACTTCCCACTTTTTATCTGTAAAATCCTTTAATCACATTCAACATTTGATTATTCATTGTTCTAATAAAATACTTGTTATGCCTTTGCTTCTCTCTCTCTTCTGCTTTCTATATTTGGGTATAGTGGACAGGTTAAGGAAGGAAGAAGAGAGACTCAGCATCTAATTTCCCTTTGATTTCAAAACCTGCCAAATGTTTAACCAAATGAAGTCATTATATCCTATGGTATTAAAAAATCAAAATTATATTGCTATTTTAGATTTTTATGCCTCACATATGTATACATAATGAAATAATTATGTTTGTCATTTCTTTTTATTATGGTTTATACTATATGAGAAATGTTAGTAATGTAGAGCTATAAATACTAACAGCCTCTACATATTGTGCTATTTGACCAATGCAAATAGCAGCTTAAAGCTGAGCTATAGGCTCTCAAATCTTCTTTAGATTTTTTTCTCCTGACACCTTGGTTATTTGCCAGGTAAGATTAAATAAAATCCTGATATAGCATAGGAAAAAATAGTGAGAAGAAATTATGCTTATATAACTTGGAAGAAATTGCTCTGAAAAGCAGTGCTAAAATTAAAAGGAAAACATGGTACATAAATTTGGAACTGGAAATCAGGAAAATGTATTTTTAATTAGCTACCTCAAATTCTTCACTGTATAAGTTACAAGAATCAACTGGAAACCATTGATTAGTAGAGGAAGGAAGGAAGGAAGGAAGGAAGGAAGGAAGGAAGGAAGGAAGGAAGGAAGAAAACATGTTTGTTTGTTTTTTTTAACTGGGCCACTCACTACTTGTAGTCCTTGAACAAGTCATTTTAAACACATTAAATTTTGACTAAATTTTGTTGACCAAATCTGTAGGGTTCTGTAGCTCTAAAATACTATAGTTCTATTAAAACTTAATTGGACTCTAAAACCAATAAAATATAAAGCTGATTGTAATCTTGGCAAACAAAGATATTTTCTTCTTTTTAAGTAAAAATCATATTTATAATGTGTAGTACTTACTTTGTACTATTGTTGGTTCTATGCTTAAAGTGTTGCATGCATTAACACAGGTCCCCATTTTATAGACGATGAAATTGAGGCACAAACTTTAAGTGACTTGCGGAAAGTCATCTGTGGGGATGAGTTTTGAACTAGATATTAAGACCATACTCCTAAAAACTAAATGTAGCTGACTCTTAGAGACTCCTTACTGTGAGCCTGCTTTTCACACATATTGTGATAATCCCAGTGTGAAATGTAGGATACATTATCTTCTCAGTGAAAATGCAAGCATTGCATTTTAACATCACTCAGCAATCACATTTATTTTACCATTTAAAAAATTTTTCAACTTCTGCTTGAAAGATACAGTTATGTTTTTATGTCAAATACTTTTTGGAGTCCTGTAACATGTTACATTGTTACAAAGCTTTATATCTTTAATTCTGAAGTACTATCACATTGAACCCCCAAGACCCCTTTTAAAGGCTTTAAAAATCTTAGAATCAATGAAGATATTTTGTTACTCATCAGTTTATCAGGTGTGAGCCAAGATTTTTGTTATAGTTTTGGAAATAAAATTGTAAGTAATTTAAACTTTTAAATAGATTGTTTTTGTCCCTGAAATACATTGCTCATTTTCAAATTTTACCTATTCAGTAAACATATATTAATAGTCTAATGCTACTAAACCAATATATTGAGTATTCTTACAGAAGTAGTAAAATGTACATAGACATAATATATAATATTTGATAGCAGTCACAAGTGCCTTGAGGCAGAAACAGGGTGTTATAGAAGGAAGAAGGAAATTATTACATCTAGATTGTATTAAGGGCAGACTGCATGGAATCTGTGTTTGTAATGGCCTAAGAATAGAGCAGGTGTTTACAAAGGAAAATGAAAGTGACAAATAGATTTGAACATCTGTCCCAAGATGAGAAAGTGTGAAACATTTAGTAGTAAAAGCTAAACACTTTAAATACAGGGAAGTAGTTCAAAGGATAGATGGGGCTCATTGGGTGACTCCAGATCCCTGGTGCCAGGATAAGAAGCTAGCATTTATTCCTTAAAATAGGGTTTTGAACATCTGGTTAACATTTTTTAGAGAGTTTTAATTTAGAGAAATTAATCTGGCTGTGGTTTATAGAATACATTTTGGAAGCAGCAGGCTCTAAAAGCAAGAGGATTCCATTAACACACAGAAATACGGCACTAAAATTAGATAGTGACCATGATAACAGAGAACACAGAGAATCATCAAAAGTGCTTTGGAAAGAAATTAGAAGTATTTGGGAAATGAATGAATGAACAAAAATTAAAGGTGCTGAAAGGCATTTTTATCATTTTATATTAAGGCTCTGGAAGGAAATAGAGGACATTGAAAGAGAAGCAGATATAAAAGGGATAGCACATTCTCAATTCTGTGCTAAAGCACCCTGAGCAGAGTCAGAAAGATTTTTTTAAAGAAAATAACTAGTTATTTAAAAATAACTATGACAACTTCTTTTTCCACTTATTTTTAAATATCTATCTATCTATCTATCATCTATCTATCTATCTATCTATCTATCTATCTATCTATCATCTATCATCTATCTATCATCTATCTAGAGATACAAGTAGAGAGTGAGGGAGTCACATTTTATGCGCTGACTCAATCTCTAGTTTCTAGAGAAGCGTCCCAAACTTTTGGAAAAGTTTCAGTTAAAATGAGAAAAGTGAGCAAATAAACATAGATAAAAGGATCCTTAGCAATTTGTGGACTAAGCAGAGAGTCAATAATAACACGAACTTCCAGTATGACCAGTTGAACTCATCATATTACTTTTTCAATGACTCTGTGGGCCTTAGGAGCATAAATAGATGAAGAATTTGTAC
>NW_006286231.1:3584809-3588476 GCF_000327345.1 Myotis davidii
TGTTCATTTAGTTGACTTAGAACAGAACATGTTGCGTAACACTTGCTTTTGCTGTAGATATTATTTTTAAGAAATGGCCCATTGACTATTTGAGAGAGCTGACATTGCAAAGACAAAAATTTGTCTCTAGCAACTTATCTCCTCAGAAACACAGGATTTTCTTTTTTTTTTGAGTTGCCATTTTATTTGTTTTACTTTTCAAGACTAAATGAAACTTTTTGGGTCATTCCTATGGTAAATATATGATTTATTATAGCCATTTATTATACATTTCTCACACATTTATAGGAATTATGACCAAAATGAAAGATGAAAATCAATACTGGTATTTAACTTGAATGCATTAGTCCTTTATTAGTAAGTAGATAAGTGGATAGGCACTCTGAACTGATCATTAAAAATGCATTACTTAACATTGTTAAGCACTTGGTGGCATTAGGACGGGATAATTGAAGCAGTTTTTTGTTCCTCGTTTGATTATATAAGCTGTCCAGCGCTCTAGTACCATATATAGTTATTGCCACAGAGTTCCAAAACCCCAGTCAGGTGAGGGTTGTGGCTACCATAAGTACCATCTGTTTCACTTTGTTAGTGTTTCTCATTATAATTCAGAAGGTCAGCGATGCTGTTCATGATAGGAGCTCAGCAAGACCAGAAGTAATAAAACTGCCCTGAGACTCAGAGAGCCTGTGCTCCTCCAACTGATGGGCAGTTAATTACCTGAGTATAAAGCAGTGAGAGCGCAGGGAGAAATCAGGGACTTCACAGTCTGGTCGCTATCCAAGGACAATATTATTTGGTGGTTTTTCATTGAACTGTACTGTTCAATTAGAGGACATGAGCATACCCTGTGGCAGAAGAGGATATAATTTCAAGAAAAGCAAAACATTTGTTTTGTTTTTTACCAATCTCAGACTAGGTGGATGAACATTCCAAATCGGTTACTCGACCACTGTTTCTCCTCTTGAACAGCACATTACAATTAGCTGGGAACTTTACACGATATCAAAGGTCTGGCCCCGCCTCCTGTTAATGAAATCTGAATTTATGGAGAGTGGTACTCAAGCAGGGAAATGCCTTTTTTTTTTGAAGTTCGTCAGGTGTGCTAATGTGCACAATTAATGTTCAAAAATAGTAATTGCCATTGTAGATAGATCCAGTTGTGAACAACTAGAGTTGTCTTTCTTTTTTTTAAAGAATATTTTATTGATTTTAGAGAAGAGATATGGAGAGAGAGAAAGAGCAACATCAATAGACTGCCTCCTGCATGCTCCCTACCAGGGATCAAGCCCCCAACCCTGGCATGTACCCGGATCTGGAATCCAACCAGCAACCTTTTGATACACGGGACTATGCCCAATCAACTAAGCCACACTTTTTTAGTTAAATTTATAATACTTGTATAGAAAGACTTGTATAATTCACACATCTACATTGCTTTAATGATCTTTTAAAGGTTATTAACCATTTAAAATGAAACATTTGACTTCTTAGTTCTTATAGAGAAGTTTCGAATGTGAGAACCAAAAGCATTTATTTCTAGGGAAAAGTTTTAGCATCTGTGCCAAATTTACTTTAAGTCTTTGCATAGCAAAGGGATCTATGTTTCTCCAGTGTTATATGGTTGATTGGATTATTTTAGTTAGGTAAAGAGAAGAATATGTGATTAGATGTAAAGCTCTGATGTTTGAAAATACCTTTGTAATTCTCATTACTTAACTGTCTATAAACATGTTATAGCATTCAATATTTTCATATTTATGTAGGCTATAGAGATTTCCATAGAAAACCCATTTTCACATGAAAATGATTTATAATCAGATGACAAAAGATCACAACTGGCAGTTTCATGATTAGTAATCTCTTAAAGGGTAGTATAAAGAATACTAACTTCTCTTTGCTTTGGCTTTCAAAAGGAATGTAGATGCCCCCCTCTTAAGTGCCCTGTGTTCCTTCCATGTGTCTGTATGATCACCTATAACAAAAAGAGGTTACTCTAAATTTAGTTTATAGAAAATACGATAAAATGCTATTTACTAATTTTAAAACCTCTTACACCTTGGTTTTATGTTTTCAGTTTGAGATTTTTGAGTAATATTATTTTTAATGTAAAATGTCTCAAAGGTATTTGCTACAGTCTCATTAAACTCCACATATTGTTTTCAAAAGATATTCTTTTCTTTTTGTTTTGTTTTTTCAACTAGGACCCCTACTATGGCTGGTGGCCTATTTTCTATTGACAGAAACTACTTTGAAGAGATAGGAACTTACGATGCAGGAATGGATATCTGGGGTGGAGAGAATCTTGAAATGTCTTTTAGGGTAATTGCCTTTTCCTTTATTTTTTTGACTCTAAACATACTATACTGTTGCATGCACACATAGACCTAGTCATTTACTGTGGAATCTTTTTTGTGAAGTGATACAAATTGCTGATCTGTTGGTCATTTTAATACTTATTAAAAAGATTTGCTAGAGTCTTTTGCATGCAATATTTACTGTTAAATGGGAAATTTTAGGTATTTTTTTAAGTTTTCAAAAATAATTATTTTATTCATAGTACAAAGACATTGTCTTTCAGTGTTTGAAATAAAGATGTGCTTTATTTTTTTCAATAAAGCAGTTCCCTATAAAATCAATGTATATTTTTGCACTGAAACTATGTTATCTGAATTTGCAAATGCTACCTGAGGTTATTCTCAAATAATTTTAATAATAATCTGTGGTGAAAGGAATTCTGTATAATTCTGTGTATAGTATGACTACTTTTACAATCATAGACATTGTCTGATGAATCAGTTTAAATAATGCAAATTCACTTATTAAATGACCTTCTAGGTAAATAAAAATTAAAGATTACCCCCTCATATATATGATTTAGGAAACATATGAATGTTTTTAAGACTTTTTTTATATTCATAAATTTAAAATACAGACACATAAATGTGGTTTCATGCTATTAAAAAAGTGCTAATATACTGTTGTTTTTTCTTCAAACCACATATATTATCATTTTAAGTGAAATAAGTTAGTAGCGCTGTTATTTTTTCTATTTTAGAATTTAACATGAAATAATTCAAAACACTATTATTTGTCAAAATTATTTGTGCAATAAAATTATTAGTTTAGATATATTTATCAATGATATATAGATTTATATATACACTTTAGAAAGTAAAGTTTGTTTTTCACTTACAAAATATAATAATGTTCTGTAAGAAAATGTTCCAAATTGAAGCTAAGAATTATTTTGAATTTCTATAATATGAAACTTAATGGATCTTGCATAATCTGAATTATTTTGTAAGTACTAGAATGACCTAGTTATACAATTTTTTGCCTATAAACCTTTTTTATAGTCAGATGTCTGAGAACATCATTAGTTAATGGAATTTTATTCTTTCTGTATTTGCTTATATATTTATAGTGTATTGCAACTTGCTCTACAGTCTTAGTACAATACTCAGGAATGTGTTCTTGCATCAGGCACATGATGCATCTTTGCATAACCTTTGGGGACATTTGGGGTCCTAACATTTTTACTTCATGGGGTTCAGAAAGCGCAGAGACTAACAAATGACAGTTAAGAAGAGGAAGAAGAAAAGAGTAAGAAGAAGGAAAGAAGGAAAGAAGGAAGGAAGGAAGGAAGGAAGGAAGGAAGGAAGGA
>NW_006286231.1:3588672-3594497 GCF_000327345.1 Myotis davidii
TTAAAAGCAGTTTGCTCTTAGTCTTAGATGTATTGATGAGAGTATTTACACATTAATAAACCAATATTCCTTGGATATTGCACTGAGATTACATAAGGAAAAAATCAACATGGGAATATTTCTATTATCTGTGATCCTACTGCCCACTTTTTTATTCTTTCCTAAGATTCATATTCACCTCTATTCTCCTGGCCCATTAAGCATGATTCTCTGCAAATGGACTCCCGTTACTTTCAATACATAGCTCCAATACTGGGTGGATATTCTTCATCTGATTTAAAAATGTGTTTAGGAGTAATTTAGTGTAATAAAACAGAAGAGCACAATCAGGAAATGCAACAGAGGTATAACTGTATCAAAAAAGAAGACTTGAGAATATGAAATTTGAAAATTTGATAATATTTGATGCAGATACCAGGGGGACAGAGTGAATGCAACTAGTGGCCCTAAGTATGATCAGGTCCGTAGAAAATGATATAGGAGGTTTACTGTGATTGGTTGCTTGAGCTTATTAAAAAATAAAGTATTCATAAGTGACTACTTTTCAATTGTTTTAGAATATATCATTGACTTTAGTTTCCATCTGATTTCAATAGAAACAACTTATGTATTTTGCTTTTTGTTAGACTCTTGATTCATGCTTACTTTCCTTTCCATGATATCAATAGAACAGTTCGCTTAATAACTAGTTCCCTAGCTGAGGAAGATAATAAGAAAAAAATGGTGAAACAGTATATTAACAAAGGAAAGAGACTTCCCCATTAGACTAATTTTATGAAAAGATGTGACTGAATAAAATGAGACTATGTTGAGGATTTACATTGAGAAGACTTGAGACTAATATCCAGCTCGGTTATTATAGAGCAAACAAATTTTTGTGTGTAATACATGCTTTATACTTTCTAGATGCTGCAACCACAAAAATGAGTAAAGCATTATGCTTTTACTCTCAATAAGCCACATTCCTATGAGAGAGATACATAGTTATTATTGACAATAAAATATAATTTCTTAAAAAGAAATTATGTATGAGTGTCTTTGTCATGTAGGCAAATCATTTAACCTCAACTGTGAAAAGGTGATTGTAATCTTAGTGAAATTCTATTTTGCAGCTCTGGTTTATGTAGATTTGAGGTAATTAGAAAACAGAGAAATATTAATGACTTGCAAAATATCACAAGTCTGACTTGTCTTGAGGGACTTTAAGCCAATCCAAAGGAATGCATCTTGCAGATTTATGTATAACAATATTACTTGGTCTTTGATGCCCAGAGTATTGTAAGTTCTGAGACATTGAAAATTTGATGAAAGCTCTAGATCTCCCCCAGAGAAAAGCATCCAGTCTCTTCCTACAGTAGGTTTTAACAGTTTCATAGGGTTGAAGAATTCCTTGAAATCTCAGGGTAAATAAATTTTGGCTTAAAATATTAGTGACTTCTAATATATATAGAGCTATTAAATGGAATAGTTGAGAATTCAACCCCGGTGTTCTGAGACCATCAGCTATGCTGCTAATTACCACACTGCTACCTCCTCATTAAGGTTCATCCCTCCATAACATGTCAGTCCTAACTGCTGATGATATTATCAGGAGAGAGAGGAGAAGCTAACATGCAAGCGTGATCTTCCTCCATACTTCGGAGATGGCTGCCTCATCTAGCGATCTTATCTTCCTGTCATGGGCTTTAGTCTCCTTTGGTATATAACATACATCTGATAGCAGTGAGAATATGTACAGGTAGATGTTAATACTCCTGAAAGCTTAGTCTCAGATATTGCTCTCTACTCCATTCCACAACAATCATCCAAATAACATAAATCCTAAGAATACTGTCTATACACAAATGTTGATTTATTTAGCTGACATTTATTGAATTTTCATTCAATCGGTGCATGGGACACAGTAGTGAACAAAACAGACAAAATGGTGTGTCCTTATGGAAATTATATTTTAGAGAAGGAGTCAGACAATAAACAAGGAAAGTAAAATATAGGGGTGGACAAAGGTAAGTTTGTAGTTGTGAGTAAGTGAAACAGTTTATTCTTGTATTATTATTTATTAATTATTGTATTGTTCCTATATGAACAACTGTAAACTTACTTTAGCCCACCCTTGTATATTAATATATCGGTGATAAGAGTTATATAGAAAAATAAGGGAGTGAAATATGAAATGGCAAATGTTGGAGATTGGTAGGAGTTGAAATTTTAGATAGGAGAAACTCAGTAATGAATATCCATCCTATCTAAATAAATAGGGAATAAGCTAAGTGACCCTCATGCCATCGTGAAGATGGCAGCACCCACAGCCAATAAGGAGGGAATATGCTAATTGACTTCCCTACCCTCAAAGATGGCCGCAGGCACAGCCAATAAGGAGGGAATATGCTAAATCACTGCCACGCCCTTAAGATGGTGGTGCCCACAGCCACAAGATGGCCGGCAGGGGAGGGCAGTTGTGGGTGATCAGACCAGCAGAGGAAGGCAGTTAGGGGAAACCAGGCCAGCAGGGGAGAGCAGTTGGGGAGGACCAAGCCTGCAGGGAAGGGTAGTTAGGGGTTACTGGGCTGGCAAGGGAGGGCAGTTGGGGGTGACCGGGCTGGCAGGGGAGGGCAGTTGGGGGCAATCAGGCTGGAAGGCAGAAATAGTTAGGGGCAGGCAGGCGAGCGGTTGGGAGCCAGCAGTCCCAGATTGTGAGAGGGATGTCCGACGGCCAGTTTAGGCCTGACACCACAGGGATCGGGCCTAAACTGGCCCTCAGACATCCCCCAAGGGGTCTCATATTGGATAAGGTGCAGGCTGGGCTGAGGGACACCCCCCCTCCCCCAGTGCACAAATTTTGTGCACCGGGCCTCTTGTATAAAATAATTGATAAAAAAGTGAACCCATGATAATATATGTATATTTACCATCAAAAGTGTCATCTTAAAGTAATATCTATGATGTCAGCATAAATACCACCTAACAAGACTTTGCCTTTCATGAGTAATAGCACAGGAACAATATTTCCAAAAATGCACAATATTTTGTTCATTTTAAAATGAGATAGTCTGTCATTGTTGAACCAATTGAGGTCATGGGGGAGAAAAGTGAGAAATCATTAAGGGACACAGAAGAGTGTCCCACTGCCATGAATGACAGACCAACAGTTACAAGATTGATCTAGGAGTCTGACAGCCTGGATTCAAGTCCCAGCTCTGACACTTATTATCTGTACTTGAGGCCTGATACACGAAATTTGTGCACTTGTGTGTGTGGGGGTGGTCCCTTAGCCCGGCCTGCGCCCTCTCGCAGCCTTGGAGCTCTTGGGGGATGTCCGACTGCCTTGGAGGCAGGAGAGACTCCCGCCACCGCTGCTGCACTTGCCAGCTGTGAACCCAGCTTCTGACTGAGTGGCTCTGACTGAGTGGTTCCCCCTATGGGATCTCCCTGACCACCAGGGGACAGCTCCTGCATTGAGCGTCTGCCCCCTGGTGGTCACTGGGTGTCATAGAGACCAGTCATTCCTCCGATCAGTTATTTGGTTGTTCCACTGTTTGATTGATTTGCATATTGGTCTTTTATTATATAGGATGGTTTGGGCAAGGTAGTATGTCTCCTAAGCTCTAGTTTCTCCATATCTACAATAAGAAAGTTTGTAGCACTTTCCTGATATGCTTTCAGAGATGATTAAATAAAATTTGTATATAGTATTGAGCACCCCAATGACCACACAAAGTCTGTAATAAAAGGCAGCAATTGTTGTGGTTATAAGCTGTGCAACTTTGAGCAAGTCCTGACACTCCTGAGCCTCACTTAATAACAATCTTGCCCTTAATAATCAGTCCTTGACCATAGATAATCTATGAAGAGAATGTATATGAAAATACCTTTAAAGCTAGAATATGCCATACTAACATAAATTCCTACTTCCCGATTTGTTAGTTAAGATGTGGTTCTAAAACTCCCCTGCTCAGAAAGGAGATTACATTTTAGGAAAGAAATAACACTTTCTGTTTTGACTGTTGCAATGTCGTTTGAGATGACTACTGACATCCTGAAAACCTAGAGTATAAAAAATTTAGCTATAGTCATAATCAATTTTAATAAAATAATTATTTTTAAAGAATCATCTAGACTTGGTATAACAGTTACTGGGGTTGCACATGAGCACACACACACGCACACACACACACACACACACACACACACGAGTCAATAAAAATGGCCATAACACTGTGTATGAAATAAGAGATTTAAGCCATTGGTCATCAAGGACAGTGGTCTCTGAGAGATGGGACACAACAAGGAGAGCAATTGCCTCAGCTTTACTGCCAGAGCAACTGGGGAGGCTTCAGAAAGAGAAGGAGGACCTGCACAGATTCCAGTGGATTCCATGACTTGAGAAGTTGGAGGTGAATGACCAGGAAGATCAGGCAGCTAGAAGTTGGACAGAGTACCAGAGAGGAGAAAGGTGCACAAACAGAACTCAATATTAAACTGACCAGCACATATGTGAGAAAATGACCCAAGCTGAGGAATGAACCACGAGAAAGAGGTCTCTTTGCCCCTCATTTAGAACCAGCAATAGTAGACTGTACTCTCCTGGCAGCCTGATTCATGGGGCACGGGCAAGAGTAAATATTGGGAAACTCTATGATACACATGGATCAAAAAAGAAGTTCAAAGTGAAAATAATATTTTGAACTGAATGAAAAGGAAAGCACAGTGTTTCAAAGTTTGTACTGCCAGTGAAGTAATACTTAGGGGGGACTTATAGCACTAAAAATCTCTGCTGGAAAAAAAAAAATTGAAAATGTCAACGACTTCAGCTTCCTCCTTCAACAACTAGAAAAAGGAGGAGAGTAAATAATAAAGATCAAAAAAAGGAGGAAATAATAAAGATCAAAGCAGAAATGATAAAATGTAAAAGAGAAAAAGTTTCCTTGAGAAGAATAATAAAATGATAAATTTCTAAACAAACATCATAGAAAAAAGAGAAGAGAAATTATCAATGTTGGGAATGAGAAAGGTGACGTCATTGTGGATGCTAGAGATAGTAAAGGCTTATAAAGTAGTATTAGCAGCATTATGGCAGTAAACTTGGTAACTTCAATAAAATAGACAACTTCCTTAAAAGACAAACTATCAAAGCCCACAAGAAGTAGATCAACCAAACAGCCCTAAAAACTAGTAAAAAAAGAAAAAGAAAATAAAGAAAGAATCTTGTAATTTATAAAACTACTTTTCACAAAGGAAACCTGCTGGCCAGATGGCTTCACTGGTAGATTCTACCCATAGTTTTGGGTAGAAATAAGAACAGTTTTACACAAACTTCCAGAATATTGAAGAGGAGATAATACCTCCCAGTTCATTCTGTGAGGTCAACATTATTCAAATAGCAAAACTTGACAGACATTAAGAGAATAGAAAACCACAAGTTAATACCCCTCATGAACATAGATGTAAAAATTCTAAATAAACTTCAGCAAATCAATCCTTTCAATATGTCAAGTGAAAATGCACCATGACTAAGTGAGGTTCACCCCAGGAATGGAAGGCTGATTTAACATTCAAACACCAATCAATGTAATTTGCCATGTTAACACATCAAAAAGGAAAAAGTCAACGGATCTTTTGAATAAAGGCAAGAAAAGCATTTGTAAAAATCCAATTCCATTCCTGATTTAAAAAACAAAAAGGACAAAAGCACCAAAAAAAAAAAAAAGGCCCTGAGCAACCTAATTATAGCAGGGAACTTCCTCAACCTCATAAAGGGCTTATAGGAAAAGCCTATCTCATATTACTATTAAGAGACCAATGTTTTCTTCTTAAGATAAAGAAAA
>NW_006286231.1:3595659-3596659 GCF_000327345.1 Myotis davidii
GGAATGTCAGGCTGATTTAACATTCAAACACCAATCAATGTAATTTGCCATGTTAACACATCAAAAAGGAAAAAGTCAACGGATCTTTTGAATAAAGGCAAGAAAAGCATTTGTAAAAATCCAATTCCATTCCTGATTTAAAAAACAAAAAGGACAAAAGCACCAAAAAAAAAAAAAAGGCCCTGAGCAACCTAATTATAGCAGGGAACTTCCTCAACCTCATAAAGGGCTTATAGGAAAAGCCTATCTCATATTACTATTAAGAGACCAATGTTTTCTTCTTAAGATCAAGAAAAGATAAGAGTATTGGCTTTTACCACTTCTACTTAACATTATAGTGGAGGTTTAGGCAGTCCAAGAAGGTAAAAAGTATAAACAAATGCTATCCATATTGTAAAAGAGAAAATGAGACTGTCATTCCAGATGACATGATTATCTAGAAAATTCAATGGAATTTATTTCAAAAGCTACTAACACAAGCATGTGATCTACCCAGTTTGCAAGATACAAAAATATTATATAAAAATCAATTGTATTCCTGTATATTAGCAGCAAACAATAAAAAATCTAAATAAAATGTCATTTAAAATAGAATCAAAGATATGAAATAGTGATAAATCTGACAAAAGTTATACTAAAATCTAAAATTTTAGGTCAATGCAAACTAATCGAAAGTAACAAAAAGCAGACAATGTCTATGGACAGCAAACTGGGGTGGCAGACCAGAGTTAGAAGGAGGGATTGCAAGGGGGCATATGAAAACTTTTGGGGGATAATGTATATATTTATTACCTTGATTGTGGTGAAAGCTACATGGGTTTCACATAAGCCAAAACTTATCAAATGGTACATTATAAATATATGCAGTTTTATGTATTTTAATTATCCTATATAATAAAGAGCTAATATGCAAATGGACATCACACCATCACGCCTTAATGGCTCAGACACTCAACACTGGGGAGAGAGGAATGGGGCCCAGCCAGGCACAAATGAGCTT
>NW_006286231.1:3596781-3597138 GCF_000327345.1 Myotis davidii
CTGGGAGAGGGACAATCCACCCGCCCCGACTTCCCGGGTGCCTTTGGCTGCGCTTGTGCCTGTGGACCAGGAGAGGGACAAGCCACCTGTGCTGTAGTCCCCGGTGCCTACAGCTGAGATCTGGGCGAAGCCGCCCGCCCATGGTCCCCTGCGGCTGCAGCTGGCCCGGCCGAAGCTGGCCTGGGTCCTGGGTGCCTGCAGCCCGTCAGAGGGAGGGAAACCTGGGTCCTGGGTGCCTGTGACTGGCCAGAGGAGGGAATCCTGGGTCCCGGCTGCAGGGCGATGCAGGGCGAGGCAGGGGCGGTTAGGGGCGATCAGGCAAGCAGGCAGGCGAGTGGTTAGGAGCCAGGGGTCCCA
>NW_006286231.1:3598860-3599209 GCF_000327345.1 Myotis davidii
AAAAAGCAGACAATGTCGATGGACAGCAAACTGGGGTGGCAGACCAGAGTTAGAAGGAGGGATTGCAAGGGGGCATATGAAAACTTTTGGGGGATAATGTATATATTTATTACCTTGATTGTGGTGAAAGCTACATGGGTTTCACATAAGCCAAAACTTATCAAATGGTACATTATAAATATATGCAGTTTTATGTATTTTAATTATCCTATATAATAAAGAGCTAATATGCAAATGGTCATCGCGCCCTCATGCTGTAATGGCTCAGACACTCAATACTGGGGAGAGAGGAATAGGGACCAGCCAGGCACAAATGAGCTCATGAGAGAGGAAGTGGGACTAGCCAGGC
>NW_006286231.1:3599648-3601985 GCF_000327345.1 Myotis davidii
GCAGAGGTTGTTAGGGGCGATCAGGCTGGCAGGGGAGCAGTAAGGGGCATCAGGCCAGCAGGCAGAGGCAGTTAGGGGCAATCAGGCAGACAGGCAGGTGACTGGTCAGGAGCCAGTGGTCCTGGATTGTGAAAAACAGTCGGACATTCCCTGAGCGGTCCTGTATTGGAGAGGGTGCAGGCTGGGCTGAGGGCCCCCCCCCCCCCCCCGCATGCATGAATTTCGTGCACCGGGCCTCTAGTATTCAATAAAGCTGTTAAATATTAAAGCACACGTGCTCACACACACACACACACACTGCTGGCATCTACAAAAAGAAACAAATGAAGAAAAATGTAATTGTTGGTATCATCTACTACAGACATGTGTAATTCAGTCTAGATCCTCAGTATGTCTTAGCCTACTTTTATAAATACCTTACTGATCCGAGTCAAAAGTCTACCTCTTAAGACAATTGTGTGGAAATGAGAAAATACTTATTGGAGTTTTTAATAAACTATTCTGTACTGCAGAAATATTAGTTTTATTATCATTACCCTTAAAAAGTAGAGGCAGATTTGTCAATGAGTAATATTTTAATTGACAGGATGGGATTTACTTGAAATGATCCAATTTTTCTTTGTCTTTAAAATCACAATGTAAACGGCAGTAAATTTATCTGAAGGATATAACCAAGTGAAATGTCCTCTGATGTGAAATCCGCTTATTTCCAAATTGCACAAGCAATGAAGTGAAAAAGAAATGGAAGCAGACATCATAAATAATGGAAAAGTGAAAGGTGGACGGTTTTATCAAACAGAACAGTATGGTAAATGAGGCAAAGGTTTGTAGACTTTGGGGGGATTGTAGTATCCGTATTTTAAAGAAAGTAAAGAATTTTCTAGAAATGTCCAAATGATTTTGACAAGTGGAAATGTCAATCATAATTTGTTAGACAGAAATAAATTTAAACAAAAGTCTAGTTCTTTTAGAATTCTGTCTTTTAAAAAAAACTTAATTCATATAAATCTGAGCATAATGGATTGTCTGTGTTTAAAACTTGACTATTTTTGTTTTATTCAGTTGCTCATAAAAACCAGACTTTAATAGAAAAATTGCAGTTAAGTGAATTTAACTTAAGTTCATGTTATCCACAATTTTGGTGGAAATGATTTTGGTGGAGCACTTTTATCTATAATAATAAAAGCATCATATGCTAATTAGATCATTTGTCCTTCTGGATGTCCTTCGTTCTGGACAAAGCCACAGTGGGCGGGGCCATGGCAGAGGCGGCAGAGGCCCCTGGCCATGGACAGGGACCAGGGCCAAAGCCCTTGCATGAATTTCGTGCATTGGGCCTCTAATTTAAATATGATAAGCACTCTTAATATTAATATAAAGATTTATTAGCCTCTTCTTTTCCTAGCTTTATTGAGGTATAATTGTCAAATGAAAATTGTGTATATTTGAGATTTACAATGTGATGATTTGATATCCAGGGGTAAGCAAACTTAGGTTTTCCAGTTGTTCATATGGAAAATAATACAATTAATAAATAATAATACGAAAATAAGCTGTTTTGCATACTCACAACTGTAAATCTACTTTTGCCTTACCCTGTATTGTATTGTGAAATGGTTACCACAATCAAACTAATCAACACATCCATCACCTCACATAGCTGCTGTGTGTGCTTTGCTTTATTGCTCTTCACTCTTTGCACTTCTCAAATATTGCTTTTTTTTTTTTTTAACAAATTCAAGATTTGTGACAACCCTGCATAGAGACAGTCTATTGCTGCCATTTTTCCAACAGGCCCAAATGATGGTTAGCATTTTTTAGCAATGAAGTATTTTTAACTGAGGTATGTATGTTGCTTTTTGAGATATACTGCTATTGCACACTTTACAGATTACATTACAGTGTAAACAACTTTTATATGCACCGGGAATTCAAAAAATTTATGTTACTCACTTTACTGCAATAGTCACTTTATTGCAGTGGTCTGGAACTGAACCCACAATATCTTCAAGGTATGCCTGTATTTCATACAGTATTATTAACTATAGTCACCATACTGTATTTTGATGTCAGAACTTATTCATCTTATTACTGAACAACCCTGCATAGAGACAGTCTATTGCTGCCATTTTTCCAACAGGCCCAAATGATGGTTAGCATTTTTTAGCAATGAAGTATTTTTAAAATTCAGTTATGTACATTTTTTGACATAATGCTGTTGCACTCTCAACAGACTATAGTGTAAACATAACTTTTGTATGCACTGGGAAACTAAAAAATTTGTATGATTCACTTTACTGTGATATTTGCTTTATTGTGGTGATCTGGGACCAAAGC
>NW_006286231.1:3602091-3610788 GCF_000327345.1 Myotis davidii
TTTTGATGTCAGAACTTATTCATCTTATTACTGAAAGTGTGTACCCTTATTGGCTTCTTCTTTTTTTTTTTTTTTAAGTTTAAGAGGTTATAAACTGACATCATGTTCATGTATAGCCTCCATAAAGAATATAAACAAATATTGTCCTAGCCGGTTTGGCTCAGTAGATGGAGCATTGGCCTGTGGACTGAAGGGTCCCAGGTTTGATTCCAGTCAAGGGCAGGTACCTAGGATGCAGACTTGATCCAGGGCTTCTGTAGGGGTGTGTGTGGGAGGCAACCAATCAATGTGTCTCTCTCACATTGATGTATGTTTCTTTCTCCCTCCCTCCTTTCCACTCTAAAAGTCAATAGAAAAATATCCTCCGTTGAGGATTAACAACAACAACCAAAAAAAATGTAAGCCAATATTGATGAAACTGTCCAGCACATTTCTCTCTGGTTACCTATTTGGTGCAGGGTAAGCACATTGCAAATGACTTGAATTTTTAGTTTCTGTGTTTACAATCAGATTTTCTGGTATCTGTGCTACCACTCTACTTTAATCTATTGCTTAAACATACCTTATTGAATCTCCTTATTCTTTGTTTAATTGAAATGACAGAAAAAGTAACTCTGGGTAAGAGATAGCTGAGACTTTGTTTATAAAGACTACGTTACCTCTATTACATACATTTTAAAACATTGGGTCAGTAGGAGCCATATAATTATATTTAACTAAGATTCTATAGAAGACTCAGTTTTTCCAAAAATGAAAGTGTGAGAATTTTATTTTGAATGTTAAATACAATAAATACATGATTTCATATGCTCCTTTAGAAAAAACAAATGAACAACCGGAAATTAGACATTAATCAAACTTTAGGAGAATGTTAGCTAACGGTAGCAGAATTTGTTTTGCGTTTAAAACTATAATAGCCTAAGGCTTGGTAACTTTGATTACCTCTTCATTAAAACTTTCTGGTTCTCAAAACCAGAACATGAGAATAGATTTATATGGAATAGCCATCGATGTAAAGCTTCACCTTGCAAACATACTACACGGAGACATACTTATGATTTTAGAAATATAAGGTGTTGTAGAAGACTTAGGTTCACTAGAACTTGTTATTAATCTCTGTTTCTCTTTTATCATCTTAATCATCTCCTAAAGTTGTGTTTTTTTTTTAAGAAACAAATGTCTCGGGTTGTCACAGTCACAATTTAGTGCTGTCTTGGATCAATAACATTCACTACTCTTTTCCATGACCTCACAGTCTTATCATATGAGTGTTTCTCTGCAGAATGTAAACAGGGAATATTTATCAGTCTGCAAATATACTCACCTAATGTCTAACCTATGCTCTCTACTCTTTATCTATTTATATCAATTTATCTGTATCTAAATTTATATGTGGGTCTGTGTGAGTGTGAATGATATTTATGAAGACTCAGAATACAATTTTCTAGTATTAATTAGTGCAAAGGATATAGTGCAACAACAAATTTACAAATTTAAAAAGTTATAGCATAAGTGGTCTCTATTGCCAGTAAATGCTGAGTGATATTCACCAGACATCCTAAAAGAGTTGAGACTCAGATATTTAAGAGAATTCAGGAATTATTAAACCCTGGAAGATTTTTAGGAATTAAAAGCATAAAAGGAAAGGAATGGAGTGAAAATTATATAAAAATCTTGTGTAAACTATGAATTTTCATTTCCCTTAACATAGAAAGCAGAGATGAATAACATTTGTACAGGATTTATTCAGAAATATGCATTGGAAATAAATCTTATTGGGAAATCATTCTAAGTCTTTGTTCTTTAATTATACCATTGAATGAAAATAAAGGTTTGAGAAAGAAGAATTTGATTTCTGAACGATGATAAAATGTTGCTCCTTAACAAATACAGTGATATTTCAAACATACTAAGCAGAATTTCCCTGTTTATAGCAATAAGCCAGGAACACCTGTTTTCTTAGTGAGTGTCAGTACATTCAGAAACCAAGAATCAATACTAGATATAAATATCTGAAATGTCACCTTTGGGAAACACACTCCAATTCTGTGGCTGTCTGCTGACCCTTCTCTGCCAAAGTGGACATACTCAGTATGCACCTGCATTAACCTTAAAAATCCTTATGATCCTTCTGACTCTAAAGAGACAGGACCTCAATTTAACTGTTTGAATTCATGGCAATAAAAAAAGCTACATGAAGAAATTCAATGTGCTCAGAATTATTGTACAGAAAAATGTGACATCTTCTGTGATGGCAAGATTTTACTAAAGCCTCTCATTAAGGTCCTTAATCATACAAAATGGTGTGAGAATTAAGGCAATTATCCTGCTTATTTACATTTGAAATGCGCCTAAATCATTCTAATGAAATGTTTAGCTTTTTTTTTTTTTTTGTAGCAGCTAAAGATGCGGTGCTTGATTTTATTTTACAAATTAAAGTTCCATTTTTCTTTCTGGAAATGAAAAGTTAAATAACTTCCAAAAATGTTTCTAGTTTTGAAATTTTAAGGATCATTTATATATACTGTGTTTGATTAAATGGGATAAACCTGTCATTAAATTCAAACAAAGTTTGCAAAATATACAATTCAAAGACTTTACTAGTTAATTAAAAAAATATTTGTTAGCAGTTGGGTATAAGGAGGTAGACAGTGGAAGATCGAGGACAGTCCCTGTTCTCATGAGATTATGCTGTTGGGAGATAAGAGACAATAAAGGAGTAAACAGGAGAATTAGCCTGTTAATTTCAGATAAAGACAAGTGCTTTGAAGAAAATAAAATGAGAGGTGGAGCACTGCATTGCATCAAAGTAGTCCAGGAAGATCTCAAAGAAAATGTTTTAGCTGAGTTCAGACTGACAGGAAGCACCCAGCTGTGCAAAGTTTTGTAGAGGAAACTTTCAAAATAGATCATCATGCAAGATAGAGTACATGCAAAAAGCCTTGGGCAACTGTGAAATTATGCTTAATTCTCTCCTTCTAAGTCAATTGGATCGCAAATATCCTAAAGGTTTTGGAGGGGGAAAGCATTCTTATTCAAGGGCTAAAGTATAAATCATTCTGTAGGACAATATTTGGCTGATTCATTTATTCAGTGAATCATTTATATGAACCTACTATGTACCAAGCTCTGTGCTAGAAACTAGAGATAGAGAAATGAACATAACAGGCCAGGCCACACTCTCTAGCAGTTTATTTTTTGATGAGGCTTTACATTTGAATAGCACTTCATAGAATTCTTTTACAGATATTATCATAATGGACTTTGGCATTTACCCCCATTAATTAGTTAGTTTTTTTAATCTTTAATGCATTTTGGAATGTTTGCATTATACTGTAGATTACTTCTTTGTAGCAGCCAGGTATCAGTATCCTCTCATTTTAGCCATTAATCAATATAAGTATTTATACTAGTATATGTACTAGAGGCCTGGTGTACGAAATTCCTACATTCAGGGAGTAGGGGGGAGGGGTCCCCTCAGCCTGGATTGCAAGAGGGCACAGGCCAGACTGAGGGTTCCCACTGGTGCATGATCAGCGCAGGGGTGGGACTCAGGAGGCTGACCATCCAGGGAGGGACTGCAGGAGGGCTCCAGGACGTGTCTGGCCCATCTTTCTCAGTCCTGATCAGCCAGACCCCGGCAGCAAGCTAACCTACTGGTCGGAGCATCTACCCCCTGGTGGTCAGTGCACATCACAGTGACTGGTAAATTGGTCAACTGTCTACCCTGTGGTGGTCAGTGCATGTCATAGTGAGTTGAGCGGCCTTAGCATATCATTAGCATATTACACTTTGATTGGTTGAACGGACAACTGGACAACCAGACACTTAGCATATTAGGCTTTTATTATATAGGATACTTGCACTAGACACTGTGAATGGTATATATACAAGATATGGCTCTTGATCTCAATCAGTTTGGAGAATGAAATATGGTCAAGGTGCCATTTCAAGGTGCAGATATAAAGTGCATTACATTCAAAGCAAAAATAGATTTCTGTGGTCAAGGATAGTCAGGAAGAATTTATAAATTAAAAAGTCAAGGATTTTATAAACAGCAGAAGAAAAGCAGGGGCTAGAAATAGGTGAGCTCTCAATTTACAGTCTATACACTTGTGGTTCTCCTTTGTGCTTTGAGCAATACCTAAGCTCAGGCTAGAATATCTGATCCCTCCTTCATTTTATTTTCTCTCTTGAAAATTATATGAATGAAGTATTACTAAACCATTAAATATGTATTTTGCAGAAGTAGGGTTCAAGTGACAGAGTTAATGAAGTATCCATTAAAAACTTAAGAAATCAAACCTATTATTTTTATATACCTATATTTGATGCCTTAAAGATTTCTACGACAAAATTACAAATGCTGTTTCTATATGTGTGCATTCTGTTAGGAAAGCTCATGCACCTTGCTAGCCAAATTTAATGCATTCAAATTCATATACTTTTTGTTAAAGAGCAAAATTTAAATCTCTATGGTAACTACTGCAATAAATGTGCAACATCTTAAGCTATGATTATACTGTCATACTTAGTGATGTCTGTCTTAAGCAATGACTACCAATCGTTTCAGGGTTGTTGTAGTCAACCAGAAATGTAGTTTAAAAAGGAAACCAATTGTGAGATTTATTTAAATACGGCTAAGTGTTTTTAGCAATAACAGATTCGAGATACTAAGGGTGATCCTTTCGAGGGTGTGAGATAATGTGAAGGGAAGCCTTTGAACCATGTGTTCAGGAGTATTCAGCACCAATATACTGAGTCTTAAGTACCGTTGAAAAGGTAACTGTAGAGTTTTACCTAATTTTAAACATGTTTGAAATTATCTTAAAAAATAATCCAACTTAATTGTTTTCACTACATATGTAAATATTCAACATGATGAATTACACATTCTTAAAACATTTAATTATAAAAATTAGCCACTGGTTTACACTAGAAATATGCTAAAATTGAAATCAAAATTTTGGTGTAGGATTATTAGCACTCCTCTAGTGTCGCCATGATGTGCTTGAATACTAAAATATATGTCTGCATGCACTACTCCATTGTCAAAGATTTGACAATAATTTTACTCATTTTATTACTTCATAGTTTAGCAATATATGATCTCAGTCTTGTAATTTTTTTTCAATTTCAATTGGTCAACCAAATTTTTTGTTTATATTTTTAAAATCTGTGTTTTCATTGGTTAACCAATTTTATATTCTGTATTTTTAACTGGCCAAACAAAGCTGTTTGGGTTTGCTCAATCATAACTCCTGCAATTCCTGAACTAAGATAGGAGTCTATAAATAAACATTTTAAGGGCAATCTGCTCCCCACTCAGCCTGTAATGACATATTTGAATAATAATTAGACCTGATGAAAGACTCCATGATTTCTCTGGTCCTATAGGAAAAGTCCTCAGGAACTACAACCTTTCTTTTCATATTTGGAGAACAGAATGGAAACTTTTGACTCTTTAATGTCATGGAAAGTTAAAGATGTACCTGAGGACCTTGTAAACATGCTGCAGAGTCGAGGAAAAGTATAAGGGGAGTGACAAGTTGATAGTTACCTTTTTGGAATTTAAAATTAAATAAGTGTCTGAGAATGGATGAGTTTGCCAAGAAAGAAAATAAGAAGAGTTGACCAGCAAGGCATGTCTTTAGGTAGCACCTACATGTAAGGGTGGGAGAAAGTAAATGCTAAGTCAAAGCTATCAGGGAAGAACAAATATATCACCCAAACTTAGAAAGTTAGGTGATTTTCAACAGTGTCAAATGCTGCAGAGAAGTAAAGAAGCATGATGAAATGTCCTAAAATGCTTCATGAGTAGGTTCAGATGATAGAATGAAGATATCTATATCTATATCTATATCTATATCTATATCTATATCTAGATATCTATATCTATATCTATATCTCTATGTATATCTATCTCTATATCTATCTATGTAGAGAGAGAGAGTGTGCTCTGACCGGTATGTCAGTTTGCTACTGGGGTCCAGCCAGCCAATTGGGACTGGGCGGGATGGGTTATATACAGCCTGGAGCTCTCCCGCAGTCCCTCCCTGGCCTTTAAAATATTTCTTCTAATTAATTTCCTTTCAATGTGCACAGATTCATGCACCAGGCCTCTAGTTAGAATGTAAGATGCTAAGAAAATTGGATTGTGAAGATGTTTATAAAAACTAAAAACTTTTGAGAGAGAACCAAGATGGCAGCATAGGTTAATGCTGGAGATTGCTGCCTTGAACAACCAAATCAAAATACACCTAAAAGACAAAACGAACATCATCCAGAACCACAGGAAGGCTGGCTGAGTGGAAATTCTACAACTAGGAGGAAAGAGAATATCATACCCAGACTCAGAGGAGGCGCAGTGCTGCAGTGAAATATTCAGGTGTGGAGTGTGCGCGGAGCGGGCTGGCGGAGGAGGGCGTGGTTGGCGTTTTCAATCGGGAGGGAGTCTCAGATTCTGAGCTCCAGATCCAGGTGAGTCTCTAGGGACCCAGACTCAAACGGGAGAAGCGGGACTGTCTGGCTTCAGTCCGAGCGAGGGCAGCTTCCCTCCGAGATTTGCAGCGGTTGCTGGGACTCTGCGGCAGAGCCCCTAGGGATGGAACTGAGAGTCGCCATAATTGCTCTCTCAGGCCCACCCTGTTGATCCCTTGCGACCCGCCCCGCCCAAGCCCTGCACAGAGCCATTTGCCAGATAGCCTCAGGCAAAGGCTAGATGAGCACCTCCCTAGAGGACAGAAGTTTTCCCACTGCAGACACAGCTGATTCTCACAGCCAGTTGGCCTGGAGGTCAAATCCCCCTAATATTAACTACAACAATCAAGGCTTAACTACAGGAGGACTGCACACAAATACCACTAGGGGGTGCACCAAGAAAGCATAAAAAATGCGGAGACAAAGAAACAGGACAAAACTGTCAATGGAGGATATTCAGTTCAGAACCACACTTTTAAGGTCTCTCAAAAACTATCTAGAAGCCGGCGATAAAGTTATTGAGATCCTCAACAAATCTAATGAGACCCTCGATGTTATGATAAAGAACCAACTAGAAATTAAACATACATGGACTGAAATAACTAATATTATACAGACTCCCAACAGCAGACCAGAGGACTGCAAGAATCAAGGCAAAGATTTGAAATGCAAAGAAGCAAAAAACACCCAACTGGAAAAGCAAAATGAACAAAGAATCCAAAAATACAAAGATAGTGTAAGGAGCCTCTGGGACAGCTTCAAGCATTCCAACATCAGAATTATAGGGGTGCCAGAAGATGAGAGAGAGCAAGATATTGAAAACCTATTTGAAGAAATAATGACAGAAAACTTCCCCCACCTGGTGAAAGAAATAGACTTACAGGTCCAGGAAGCACGGAGAACCCCAAACAAAAGGAATCCAAAGAGGACCACCCCAAGACACATCATAATTAAAATGCCAAGAGCAAAAGACAAAGAGAGACTCTTAAGAGCAGCAAGAGAAAGAAAGTCAGTTACCTACAAGGGAGCACACATACGACTGTCAGCTGGTTTCTCAACAGAAACTTTGCAGGCCAGAAGGGAATGGCAAGAAATATTCAAAGTGATGAATACCAAGAACCTACAACCAAGATTACTTTATCCAGCAAAGCTATCATTCAGAAGTGAAGGTCAGATAAAGAGCTTCACAGATAAGGAAAAGCTAAAGGAGTTCATCACCACCAAACCAGTATTATATGAAATGCTGAAAGGTATCCTTTAAGAAGAGAAAGAAGAAGAAAAAGGTAAAGATACAAATTATGAACAACAAACATGCATCTATCAACAAGTGAATCCAAGAATCAAGGGAATAAATAATCTATTGATCATAATGGAATCAGGGACATAGAAAGGGAATGGATTTTTTTGGGGGGGGGGGGGGGAAGGGGTGTGGGAGATGCGGGAAGAGACTGGACAAGAATCGTGCACCTATGGAGGAGGACAGTGGGTGGGGAGTGAGGGCGGAGGGTGGGGCAGGAACTGGGAGGAGGGGAGTTATGGGGGGAAAAAAGAGGAACAAATGTAATAATCTGAACAATAAAGATTTAATTAAAAAAGAGAAAAGAAAAACTTTTAAAGAAGTTTCCCAGAAAATAGGAAAGAAAACACATAGTAACTTAAAGGGTAAATATGACAAAGTAATTATATTTGTTATTCTTTTATTTTATCATGGGGGATAAGGTAAATATAAGCTGGTAGGAAGAATTTAAAAAACCTAGGTGATATTGAAAAAGTAAGAGGAAGCAAGCATTGATGAGTAAATACCTGCAGGTGTTGGAAGAATATTATAGAGAAATAAAATACTCTGTATCACTTTTTGGTCTACAATGCAGTTTTAGGCTATTATTTCATTATATCCTTACCAGAACACTGTCTTATTCTATAACTAGAGGCCCGGTGCATAAAAATTTGTGCATTGAGGGGGCTTCCGTCAGCCAGGCCTGTGTCCTCTCGCAGTCTGGGACTCCTCAGGGGATGTCCACCTGCTGGCTTAGACCTGCTCCCTGGGGGGATTGGGCCTAGGCTGGTAGTCAGACATCCCTCTGACAGCCCGGGAGTCCTCAGGGGATGTCCACTTGCCAGCGGGGAGCAGGCAAGTGGACATCCTTAGCACTGCTGAGGCGGAGAGGCTCCCACCACCACCACTGTACTGGCATCCATCAGCCTGGCTTGTAGGTG
>NW_006286231.1:3610919-3634302 GCF_000327345.1 Myotis davidii
GGGTGCCTGGCCAGCCCGGGTTAGGGGCTGATGGCTGTTTGCAGGCTGGTCAAGCCCTCCAGTGGGGTGTGGCCAGCCTGGGTGAGTGGCTGATGGCTGTTTGCAGGCTGGCCACAGCCCCTTCAGGGTGGGTGTCCTGCTTGGGTGCCTGGCCAGTCTGGGGGAGGGGCTGAGGGCTGTTTGCAGGCTGGCCACGGCCCCCAGCCACCCAAGCTCCCAGTGGAGAGTGGCTGGAAGCAGGTACCTGGGATTTATTTGTCTTCTATAATTGAAACTTTGTTGCCTTTAGTGGAGGCCGCAGCTGGCCAGGCAGGCAGGAAGCTTGACTTCCTCCATCGCTGGGGCAACCAAGCTTCCTGCCTGCTCCAGCTCCATGGCTGCCGGCCATCATCTTGGTTGCATATAGTAGCTCTGATTGGCTGGTGGGCGTGGCGTGGGGGCATGGGGAAGTTATGGTCAATTTGCATGTTTCTCTTTTATTAGATAGATTAATGCTTTTGAGTCTCAAAGAAACTAAGTGATGTGGGTAGAAATTGGAGGGATTGAACATCAAACTCACATCCTCTGTTCCCAGTCTCCTAGTCCTGTATTCTGAGTTCAAGTTCAGAGGACAGGGTTTAACTTTGGAAAGGAGATTTGACTCTCTTCACAAATGGAAAGAATACATGAAGGCATTATTGGAGTTTCAAGGAGGAAATGGATAGAAAGTCAGGTCAGCTGTTCTTGCACACAAGAAAAGTAGGGAGCAAAAGATTATTGACAGAGAGGATGGGGTTAATATTGGGGTTTGACAAGGAGGAAGTTTGGGATTAAACCTGGCTTCTTCAGGGAGCTTTTGAAGGAGCATTGATGCTCTCTATTAAACAACCTTTGCATGTCACAAGAATGGCATCTTGCAATTCTGATGAAACAGAGATGAGGAAATTATCCTCACTGTGCTTTAAGCATCATGTCTGGAGAAATAAATTTCGCACTGCATTCTCCACACTCGTGACTGATAAGTGAGCAAAGTAACATGCTAAATGGTTATTTCTTTACTCTTCTTCTAAAGCATAATGTAACTGGCATTGATTACTACCAATTTATTTTTAAAAAAATCAAAAACTGTCAAAGTAGAGGATTACCTTCCCTCACACCAGGTTTTGTGGTTATTTATAATGAGCGCTTGATGTGACACTAATTTGGATATTTTTATAGGTTTCACATTTATCACACTAAACATTTTACAGAAAAAAAAGAGATGCTGGTAAGATGATTTTTGGAAGGAAATCATAATTTTCCATGGATGGCATTAGTGTTGTCTATGTGCTTCCTAGGGAAAGTATTTATCTGAAGCAAAACTTATAGCTTCCTATAAAAATATCGATATGAAACAAAATGTAAGTAATTCAAAAGTGGAGATGTCTGTCTCTGAAAGGATTGCGGTTCAGGTGAGTACCTCTTAAAACAGTCCTTTTCTGATAGGATTGAGAGGACTCTTCAACTGTCAAATCCAATCTGATGAGTGGACTTTATCATGCTCAGTTCTGATACAACTGGCCTGTCCTATGAGCTTCTTAGAGACAGAGGGCCATGTTTGATGATTCTTTCTCTATGCCCCCAAGCCCAGCATGATGCTTGACACAAAGTCAATGGCCTGTATATATTTGCTGAATAGATGCCAGCCAGGGCCTGAGGGAAAATGCTGGAGCAGGGAGAGGTCATTTCCTCTCTTCAAATGTATCATGGGGTCTTGCCTTTGAAAGACATTTGACCACTTCCCAAGTGATGCAGGGAATTTTGTTTACAGGAAAATGCTATAGCTGCAGCCAGGTGAGGTGGACAGTTTCAAAGGGACAAACTGAGTAACTGAAGGATAACTTTCTGAATTACCAGGTTTCTTCCCCTACCCGATCCAAATTCTTTTTTTAAAACATATTTTTATTGATTTCAGAGAGGAAGGGAGAGGGAGAGAGAGATAGAAACATCAATCGTTGATTGGCTGCCTCCTGCATGTTCCACACTGGGGATTGAGCCTGCAAGTGGGCATGTGCCCAGAGCGGGAATGGAACCGGGACCTCCTGGTTCATAGGTCAACATTCAACAACTGAGCCATGCCATCCGGGGCAGTCCAAGTTCTTTTAAGCATCTCTGGCATCCATGAAAGAATGGAGATGTTGTCACACACTGCAGCTGGGGACAGGTGGTCTACTGACTTTCAAAGGGGACTGTTCTGGCATGAATTCTAGGGCAGCATCCGCAACTGTTCTGTTGAGGTGCTCTGAGGCCAGAAGCAGCAGATAATTCTATCTGACGGGCAGTCAGATCATTGGACAATGGAGGAAGCCAATGTAAGATGCAAAATATTACATTTTTACTTGTGCAAAAAAGTTCTTTGTGGTTTTTCTTTTTTAAAAAAATTGTTTTTGGTAACATTTGTGACCTTTATAAAATAAGGTAACTCCAAATCTGATGGAGGGAAAAAACATTTATTGCCTCATAATAAGTTTTACAATGTCATCTCTCATACTTTCTCTTGTTCAGAGAATGGTATTTGTACCATGTACTTCTAATACAACTGAAATAGTCAGCTTCCCTGAGTAGGAAAATGTTGATTGAAATTTTGGATGCATATATCTTTTTGGAATAGCGTTTTGGATTTCGTTGGAAAAATACCCAGAAGTGGACCTAGATATCATTTAATAAGTCATAGATCCTTTCAATCCATTTTCAATAATTGTATCAATATACAATCCTCTCACAGTTGAGGTTTTTTTGTAGGATTAACTGTATAACGAGAAAAGCACAGATTTTAAAACTTCTACTTTTGTCTTAGTTAATAATCCCCTAAATGCCCTGAAAATACTTCCAAAACCTCCAGTATTTATTACACTTTAAGATTATTGATTATCAAATGATGAAAAAGTGTGACTGTCTCACATGTTATTCCTTGTGTTCCTTTTTTATAAATTATCTGCTTGAGACAATCTATGCTAATAAAAAAGCAATACCTTTTTGTAAATATGAAAAGCTAGACACTAATTTTCTTAAGCAGAACCACCTTATATTACGTAGGATTTTCAATATCCGGTAGACAGCTTGTTCATTTCATGTCTGCTGTATTCATCCATGTCATTTAATCAGAAGATGGGAGATTTGCCATAACGCAAATAGGACTGTGTTGCTCTGAAATCTAAAGGGGGCGGGGGGAGGTGTTGGGAGTTTCTACAGTAGCATCAGTCTTAATAAAATGTGGGATAATGGCAGGTGACAATTTTCCTGAAGCTGAGAAATAAAGTGGACATAACTCATGATGATTCTGAAGATTAGGAATCTCCAAGGTGGAGAAAGTTGTTGAGAGGCAAAAAGTGAAAGTGGAATGTACATGTTGGCATGTGTGTGTTGGAGGCATCTCCACTATGTATTTTAACAGCTGGGAATGGGTATTTGTGTTTGAGAAGAGTGGGAGATGAAGTTAAAAAGACAAGTATCACATGATCTCACTCCTATGTGGAATCTAGTGAACAAATGTATGCATAGCTCATGGACACAGACAACAGTGTAGTGAAGTCCTGGGTGGGAGGCGGGCAGGGGAGGACTAAAAGGGGTCAATGAGGAAAAAAGGGGCACATATGTAATACTTTCAACAATAAAAACAAACAAAAAACACTCCATCTGTGCCCTGGCTGGTGCTTCTCCGTGCTTAGAGCTTCTGCCTGCACACAGGAAAGTGGAGGGGCTCAATTCCCAGTCCAGCGTTGAAGGTTCAAACCCTGACCCCTGTCAGAGATTGTGAGGGAGGCTACCGATCGATGTGACTCTCTCACATCTCTCTGTCTCTGTCTGTCTCTCCTCTCTTCTCTCTCTCTCTCCTTCTCTCTCCCCCCCCCCCCCCCCCCAAGAAAAATATATATTCCCCTTCCCCCTCCCCCCCCCCCCAAAAAAAAAAAAGATTCCATCTGTGGCCACAACCACCTCACTATACTTCTGATGCTCTCTGGCTCATACACATACTGTCTCGGTTGCACTTCCAAATAGTTCCTCCACTTCAAGCCATACCCAGTAAAAGCACACCTTTCTTTGTTTCTGCTCTATTTTTTTCTTCTCTCTCTTCCTTGTACTCCCCTCAGTCCCCAACCTGAAGAGTCACTTGCCAATTCTTTGACAAACGAGAAAGTACACTAACTTTGGAGACATCACTTAAAGGAAATTATTTCAGGATTAATGTGTTAAGTCCTTCAGAAAATGAGTAGGTATAAAAGGGTTCATTTTGAATTTGGGGCTTTCAGTAGATCATTTCTAAGTCAAGATGAATAGTACTTTGTAAGGGAAAGTACTTGATAACTGGATATTTTAGGAGCAAATTAATGTAATATATGAAATGATATAGATGCAACTCCGAATTGTCTACATTTAATGCCAATGTGAAAATAATATATTCAAATTACTCTAGTATATGTCTATTTCTTGAAAAACTATCTTGTGGACAAAAGTTCTTTGTGGTTTTCCATTTTTTAAAATAGTTTTTGGTAACATTTGTGACCTGTCTAAAATAGGGTAAATCCCAAATCTGATAAGGAGGAAACCCATTGATTGCCTCATAATAAGTTTTACAATGTCATTTCTTGTAATTTCTCTTATTTGGAGAATGGTATTTGTACTATGTACTTCTAATATAACCAACAAAAATTCAGCTTCCCCAAGTAGGAAAATGTTAATTGAAATTTTGGATGCATATATCTTTCTGAATTAGAATTTGGGATTTCTTTGGGTAAATACCCAGAATTGTATTACTGGGTCATAAAGTAGTTCTAGTGTTTAATTTTTTAAGGAACCTCCATAATGTTTTTTTTATCATGGCTGCATCAATTTGCAGTCCCACCAACAGAGCATGAGGGTTTCCTTTCCTCCACATCCTCACCAATGCTTGTTTGTTGATTTATTGTTTTCGACCAGGTGTGAGGTGACACTTCATTGTGTTTTTTAATTTGCATTTCTCTGATGATTAGTGACATTATCTTTCCATATGTCTTTTGGCCATCTGTATGTCTTATTTGAAGAATGTCTATTTAGATCCTTGGCTCATTTTTAATTGGATTGTTTGTTTAAGAAGATGTGATAAATACATATAATGAAACATTATTCAGCCATAAAAAAGATTGAAATCTTACTATTTGTGACACATCGATGAACCTATAAGGAATTATGGTAGGTGAAATAAGTCAGACAGAGAAAGGCAAATATCATTTGTTTTTACTTATTGCAGAATTGAAAGAATAAAACAAACAAACAAAATAGAAATTGACACATAGATTCAGAGAACAAATTAATGGTTGCCAAATGGGAGAGGTTTGGGGAACTGGGTGGAAAAGGTGCAGGGATTAGGAAGTACAAATTCATAGTTACAAAATAGTCATGGGGATATAAAGTACAGCATAGGGGAATTCCATGTATATAATAAAAGCCCAGCGACCATTACGATGGAATAACCAGAACAACAGGTTGCTGTGATGTGCTCTGACCATCAGGGGACACATGCTCAACACAGGAGCTGCCCCCTCGTGGTCAGTACGCTCTCACAGCTGGAGTGCCGTTCAGCCAGAAGCCAGGTTCACAGCTGGCGAGCACAGTGGTGGTAGTGGGAGCCTCTCCCGCCTGCATGGCAGTGCTAAGGAGTAGCGAGCCAGGTGGTAAGGAGTGAGCTGGCAGGTGGTTAGGAGCAAGGGGTCCTGGATTGCTAGAGGTATGTCCAACTGCAGAATCTGGCCTAAACCGGCACTCGGACATCCCCCAAGGGGTCCTGGATTACGAGAGGGCATAGGCTGGGCTGAGAGATCCCTCACACCCCCACCCCCACCCCCTGCATGAATTTTGTGCATTAGGCCTCTAGTCAATAATATTGTAATAACTGTGTATGATGTCAGTTGGGTACTAGGATTATTGGGGAGATCATTTCATAAAATATATAAATGCCTAACCACCATGTTGAATCCATGATCTCTGACATCTCAGGTGAGTGCTGGAAGGTCACATCGATGTGTCACAAATAGTAAGATTTCACTCTTTTTTATGGCAGAATAATATTTCATTATATGTATTTATCACATCTTCTTAAACAAACAATCCAATTCCTATATCACATGATGTAGGAATTCATCTTGAGAAGTTAGGATGATATCAGAATATCACTCCAGCTCTAGAGACCTCTTCAAGATCACATAAATCTCCCCAATTAAACTCTGAAGTGAAAACTAGGCCAAGAGTCAAACAAACAATATAAAGAATCCTGTCCCTAATCAAAACAATTATGAGGAATAACTAGCAAGCTTCATGTCAGGAATGAATAGAGATGCCTACAGAAGCCCTTATACCTGCCCCTTTTAAATAATGACTTCCATGCCTTTTGTGTTTGTGTCAACCTGTTAAGGATCATAGTGCCTTCAGGATCTCAGTGCAGACTCATTTAGATTTTGTTTCAATTGTAAGAATTTGTCATCAGTGTACTTGAGTATGTATTAACAAAGTGGAGAATTGAAGTGCCGACAGGGATTATTTGAAAGAAACATTGACTATAGAAAAAAATGTTTTGAAAATTAACTCATCAGTATCTTGTTTTAGTTTTTCCTTTGTCAGAACTAAGAAGAATGTCTTTTGTTCCTAATTGCATTTTATGAGACATCTTTTGTGTACACTTTGTGATTTTTTCAGATTTTGCTGTATTAATTGACTAGCTCAATCATTATGTATTACTTTGAAAGCAGTGACTTAATAGTGTATCTAAGTTCTGATATTTTTCGCTATATGTGGATTATACCAATTACATAAAGTGAATTTAAATTTCATGTGATGATGAAATTCAGTTTCATAATGTGAAACATGTGATGCTTCTTCTTCAAGAGATAATAATGTGGTTAGAGAGATAAGATTAATGTGTGAATTAATACACACATGAACATTTCACAAGATGAAAACCTATATAGAACTAAGCTACATGGGGTGAGGTTGTCTAGAGGTAAGTATAAAAGTTGCGTCAGGAAATACTGAGATCAATGAAAGCTAGCATATAGTTAGGAGCTGCTTGCCAGAAGAAATGTATGTGAGTTGGGCCTAATAGCAAAAACATCATAGAAAGGGAAAGCACATACATTAATTCTTAGTTTTAATTCCCCAAACTGTGTCAAGTTATTATATTCCTCTCTACTCTCAACTTCCTTTGTCATCACTCTGGTTGAAGTCATTATCATCTCTCTCCTAGATTAATGCAATAACTCCTTAATAAATCTCTCCTATTAGTGCCATCCTGATCCATTCTTCACCCAAAGGTTAAGTATCTTTATGTGCGTCAGGTTGTCTTCATCCTCATTAACAACCCTGTGAGGTAGACTCTCCTGGTCTCACATTATTACCTGAAACCTGAAGCACAGAAAGATGCGTCCACCCTACTAAGTGGCAGAGAGAGGATATGGTCTCGGGAACTAGAGCCTGCACTCAGAATCATCATGCTATGTGCCTCCATGGTATACTGCTGTTTTTATTTAGGCTATTTTAAAGACTTTTTGCCAGAGGTAGTATATGTGTGGGAGGGGGTGAGGGGGTAAAGATTAGTATAAAAACAAGCAGCTGCCTGAATTTGGCACAACAGCTGTAAAATTAGAAACAATAGTAGCACTTGAACTGAGATTTCAAAGTTGAAGCTTATGAAGTTTATGAACCTTAATTAAAATGTCACTGATGCAGATGCCAAAAAACATGAAAAGAATAATGCATGTTAGTTAATTGTATTCTAACTAGGAGAAGAAAATCAGGAAGATAATCAAATGAGCAACAGGCGTTTTACATTTTGATTAATAACTTTCTCCATCATCAAAAGACTCTCATGAAAATATCTGGGAACAAAGACAAGTGACTAAATAGCTTCAATCCTCTGTGGATGAAAGGACAGTTTGTATTTTGTACATGGTCAAATGTACTTGAGAGAGATATGATGTACAAATATTAATTTGTTAGAAGCCTAGAAAATAACAATCAGATATGCTTGATGATGCAAAATAATTTGGACATCATGTGTTCATGTGGATGAGACATCGTGTTTTATTCAGTGTATACTCTTTGTTCAGACACTAAAATAATTTTAGAGGACAAAATGTAGTATTCTACTTGGAGACTAATTGGCTATTTTTTTAAAACTCATAACTTTACCTAACCTCCTGGACATTGTTATTGTAATTCCAAAAAAGTCTTAAATAAAATATTTCTAAGAAGCAAGAATAAGCTGATAATCTGTAGATGTGTGTTTCCCTGAACAACAACGATAAGTTAATATACAGATAACAATTGACTTCTTTCTATATGAAGTGTCAGGCACAGTGCTTGATACACAGAATCTCATTGGGATCTTAGGAAGTGGTTATTTTTATCCCTATTTTCCAAAGGGAAATTAAGAAATAATTTTCACAAGTATACATAGATACTAAGTGACAGAATCACTACAAAACTTCTATTTGTTTATTTCCCAAATTCTTAATGACTGTGTCATACTCTTTCTTCTTCCTTTTCTCCTTTCCTTCATTCTTCCATCCTTCCAAAATATTTCTTGAAGATACACTTAGGGACATTATCATAGGAGGCATAGGGGACTCCACCATTTTGAATTCTTTTCACTTTAATATTGAACTATATTGTTTTCTGGGAACTGTATCTACTTAGTACATGGTAACTACCTGGTCAATATTTGATCAACTAAATGTTTTGTTTTCATATTAACTGGGTATTATCATGACCATATCACTCTAATTAATGCATAATGTTATGTATTCCTACCTTGATCTTTTCATTTTCATGTAAATTTGGGGGAGAGACTCTACCTAGGAAATGCCATATGAGTGTTTATCCCCACATTCTGTGCGCACAGATGGCAAAGGGAAAAGTGCTCACTTTGTTCCAGGAGTTAGTCGACTATGGCTCACAAGCAAAACACAGGCCAATATTCACCGAGTTATGGAACGGTTACCTCTACCTCTATTATCTCTCCTAAATGTGTTTAAGAACTGGCTCCATCTGTGAGACTCAGAATCAGTGACAGGTTTTTCCTCTGTCTTGTAAATCAACAACCATTTTTGCATTATGCCAATACTTGCACACACAAATCTCATTGCAGGTTAGGAGGATTACCCAAAATCAGCACTTCCATATAGCCTCACCATGGCCTTTAGGAAGGAAAGAAGTGAAACCATTGAAACCTACTTTTAAAAGATTTTAAATTAGATATCATTCTCTTTTTGTGTGTGCCTGTTTAGCAATAGAATCCATGAATCTACAAACAAAGGTAGGGCCAAGAAATGGCACAATGCAAATAAAGTGCCCTCACTTACACAGCCGCAGTGACAATCTATATTTGCAAAAAGGTGAATTGGGAACCCTAAGGACAGTTGCCAATCACTAATTTGTATACAAGAGGGCTTACTGTATAGTCTGAATTTAATGGGGTACAAACTTAAAATGGTTTTACTTTTTTCTCCAATCATTGTTTCATGCTCTGAAGAACATTTCTTTCTAATCCCAATGTCATTTGGAACAGATTCTGTAGCTTTCTGGTCACTCTAAGTTATTAAAAATACTAGTAATTTAAAGCTTTGGTTTCAAAAGCATTACATATCTCTCATTGTCTTCTCTCCTGGGGACGATGCCGGTAGAAGTGCGTGGAAGGGTTTTCTGGGATGCCAGTCCCCCAGGGTATAGGATCAAATAGAAGGGCTAGAGAATGACAGGCCCTAACTGATACCATGTTTTATGGTAGCTGCCTAGTACCGTTTCAGTGTGCTTCCACTTGCTATTTGTGGCCACCATCCATGTAATAGTAGAACCAAAAGTCAGATAATCTTAGAAGGAGTCTACTATGTGTTCATCACGGGGAAAATTTCTGATTTTCACCATGACAGTTTTGGGGTAGCTACAGAAATATGAAGCATTTCACAATGAATAAAAGAATGGATAAAAATGGAGGAAGGGATGCCCTAGCCTGTATTCTCAGTAGTTAGAGGATTGACCCAGGCATTGAAGGGTCTCAGGTCCAATTCCAAGTCAAGGGCATGTACCTGGGTTGCAGTTAGATTCCCCAGGCCGGTTGGGACGTATGTAGGAGGCAACCAATCAATGTCTCTCACATCAATGTTTCTCTCTGTCTCTGCTTTGTTTCTCCCCCTCCTCCTTCCCTTCTTTCCACTCTCTCTGAAAACAATGGAAAAAATATCCTCAGGTGAAGATTAACAAGAAAACAACAAGAAAAATGGAGGATGGGAAACAGCCTATATCATTACAAATCTTATGTTAATTTATAGTGAGAGGAAACAGAAAAATGTTGAATGGAAATTTGAACAGAGGAATGGAGTTTTTGTTGTATTTAGTGATTTTTTTTTAAAATATATTTTATTGATTTTTTACAGAGAGGAAGGGAGAGAGATAGAGAGTTAGAAACATCGATGAGAGAGAAACATCGATCAGCTGCCTCCTGCACACTCCCCATTGGGGATGTGCCCGCAACCCAGGTACATGCCCTTGACCGGAATCGAACCTGGGACCTTTCAGTCCTCAGGCCGACGCTCTATCCACTGAGCCAAATTGGTTTCGGCGTATTTAGTGATTTTTAAAATTTGTTTCTATATTTTTTAACCTATTTGAGAGAGAGGACATTGTAGGTGATACTAAGTGAAGATAGATATAATGTAGTAATGAGGGGAATGATTCGTGTTTCAGGAGAAGATTAAGGGGAGGACCAAACCAGTGAAGTCTTTAGTTCTTCATAAAAGCATTTTAAAATATAAAACACACATATTAAATACCAAACAGAAATTATCTTGGAGATGGGCTTTGAAGGATGCACAAATGTTGAGGATATATAAAGGAATCCTAGCACATTTTACTAACACTAATAACATATCCAAAGGCCTACCATGCAGGAGATATGGACAACTGGGAATTATTGGTCATTTAAAATTCCAGATGGATGCAGAATAATACTAGTAGACTGATTTTCCTTCAAATCAAATTTAGTTATTGAACATGCATCTAACATGTACAAATTTATTCATTCATTGCAAATATTGGATACCAAATACTATCTATTAAACGGCAATTAGGTTAACTACTATAAACTAAAAATTAGGTAGTCTAATAAAGACACATAAAAATAATTTCTATGATTCTAATGCTACAGTATTTAAACATATTAAGTAATTTCAAACTAAAATCCTTTGCCAACCCTTAGTATATTAGCTCTAAATTGCGTTCATCCAATGTTTGCTTGAACCAGATAAGATCTGACGATTTTGCCTTCGCCTCAGCTTTTTCTCTGACAATATTACTGCATTATCTGCAATGACTATTCTACAACAATTGCTATTTCCCCCAGATTTGGCAATGCGGAGGCTCATTGGAGATTGTGACTTGCTCTCATGTGGGTCATGTTTTTCGGAAGGCAACTCCATACACCTTTCCTGGTGGCACCGGTCATGTCATCAACAAGAATAACAGGAGACTGGCAGAAGTGTGGATGGATGAATTTAAAGATTTCTTCTACATCATATCCCCAGGTAAACAATTCTGACAGTTTTCATTCTCTGCAGGAGAAAATATAATTTTAAGGATGTTGAATATGTGTTTCATTATTTTTACTAGTTTAAATAAAATGTCATCACCATAATGTTGCAGAAAGTTGTGTTTGAGAAAGTTGTACTATGAAGTTAATTTTCACCTAAAATGAGAAACACTGTACTGATCTCAGATGCCTAAGTATCCTTTTTCTTTTGTTTCTTTCTTGGCATAAGCATTATATCAGAAAAATGGAGCAAACAGTACACAGAGAAATCCAAATTTAATTAACATGTATCAGGTCAATGTAAGAAAATAATTTATTTTCAAGAAAAGGAAGCCTTTATTTTCTTGTTTCACATATAAAACTGACTGAGTTGGTAAGAAATTTTGATAATGTTTAAGTGGAGATGTTTTCTACTGCCTTATTTTCTTAAATAGCTGACTCGCAAAAGGTTAAATGACCTACAGAAACAAGATAGAAAATTATACAGATATTATTTTTTATTTTAAATACTTTTTAATAACAGTAAATTACTCATCAATATGTATGTGAGAAAGCTTAATGGGGCAATAAAATGTTATTCTACTTTATTACAGAGAAAAATAGATACAGAAATGGAAGTAAATTCGGGCTATCACTGGGTGGTGACATGAGTAACTTTATTCTTTTCCTTTTATTTCTCTGTATCTTCTAAATTTTTCTTATAAAACATTATTAATTTTCCATATAAAACATAAATTAATTTTAGTAAAGTATTGACAATTTTTAAAAAATTGAAAGCATTACAAAAGGAAAGAAAGCCTTGTGAGAAAATCCCATTACAGGGTTGTGTGATTGTAACCAATTTTATTCTTTATAATTTTCTAGAGTTTCTCCAACCATTATGTTACTTAATTTTTTAAAAAGATTACTCTGAGATGTTACTTATTTTTTAAGGAAAAAATGAAGCATGAGAAGATACAAATAAGAAGATGACACAGGGTTGCCTTCCAGATCTCAGAGACACCAAAGCATAAATTAACATAATGATAAAATAAACTTTAATGTTCTGTTTTGATAGTTTCTATGTAGGCCCTATGGTCATCAATATCATTGTTAGGAAACCCATAAAAATAACAAAAATCCATGCCCACATCCTCTTTTCTATATTTTAATCAACTAGAGGCCTGATGCACGAAATCCATGCAAGGGGCTCAGCCCTCGCAGCCCTGGCTTCATCCAGAAGGACGTCTGGAAGGTTGTTGGTTATCCAGTCTAATTAGCATATTATGCTTTTGTTATTATAGATATTATAGATGACATGGCTTACACAAGCCTGTTTTGTTTCTAGTGGACAGACTCTGATTTCTGAAAGTTTATATGAGGCTGTGAAACTCTTATAGATGTGAAGGGAGTGAGCAGGGTGAACTTTCCTATGAAGATTGAGCATTACTCTGTAGAAAAGAAAAAATGAGGAAGGCATGTGCAAATGTGTGATTAGGAGAAGGGCTTTTCACACATTTTCAAGGCTTCTTCTGTGTCAAGCAGCTATTGCCAGATACACTATTTCATGCTTAAATGTATTTCCCTTTGCAGTGGGAAGCCATTCCAGATGTTCACAAACTTGAGTTCAGCAAGAGCATGTAAAATTCACAGCTAGGCAGTGGCATTTATACAACCTTTTCATTTTCTTTCAATGATCCTTTTTGAATATAAATCATTACTTGTAGAAATATATAAATTCAAATATGAAGAAAGGAGCAATGGAATGAAGAAGTATGTAATGTGTGATTACATACTCCTAACATTAAGGAATATAAGTAATTGAAATAATTGTAAATATATATGTTATATTCACTCTTGATGAATATTATTTGTAAAAGTGATGCGTAACTCTTTTGTATAATTTCCCATTGAGCCAAAAAGGCAGATAAACAGTGGAACCATTTCGGAAACTAATAAAATGACAAGCTTTAGAGTTTAAAGGGTGAAAAATAAAGCTTTCTTTCTGGAACTAATGACACCTTGTTAATTGATAGGGACTGAATATTCTGGAACCTGTAGTTTTTACATTACAATAAATACCACTAGGGAAGTTATTGTTCTTATAAAACAGGCTCATTTAAATCCATAAAGGTACCTTGGAAAGCAGAGAAAGGGTACTTGGGGAATATGCTGGAAGTCTGTAGGAGTTTCCTAAGAGGGATTTATGCTTATGGATGTCTCAGTCACAGAATTGCGGAGCATGGAACCTGCCCGCTGTAGTGTGAGCAGAGAGAAAATAAAAAAACATGAAACATTAAATTGCTTCTCAGTGGAAAAGGAAGAGTAGTAAGCTGGAAACTGGAGTTGGATGCTTAAAACCAATTCTAGCCCTCGGCAGGTTTCAAATCATCCCAAAACAGATAAAGTGGGTTGCATTGAAGCAGCCAGGAGTCTGTCATGTGAATGGTGTCTAGCCATCTAGAGTGGATAACTGTTTTTGTCATTACCGATGGCTTCTGTTACTCTTACAATCAAAATCTCAGATTTCTTTGCTATTGTCTAGAATTGTTGGGTTTCTATTTTTTATCTCATTGGGTAACAGGTAAGTTTATAAAGAGGGAAGGTGGTGTGGGGGAGATTAGAGGCATATATACCCGCACATTCATACTGAGAATTATAGTATAATAGTCATAAGCACACACATATTTATGAAGAAGTATAAAAAGGCTATACTGAACTCTGTTTGATTCTCCTGAACCACCTTGATATTCTGGCTAAGGGAATTGTTCCTTTCTAGAAGCACCACCATGTATCAATTAATTTGTCCAAGATGTTTTGTGAAGAGAATCCTATTTTTTATACCAGCACTATTCTGAATCTTATTTTTCACTTATGCAGTTATTAAAGATGCAATTTTGAAGTACTGATCTGTTATGAATTGAATTCTGACAACATTGCTTCTTTTCAATATGGTCTATAAAATATCTACTTTATTGGTTGGCTTCAGGAACACTTCAGCTCTTTCTCAAACTGTGTGTTCTTCCTTTCTAGAAAGTATGTTATTCCTTGTACTTTTGACACCATGGCCAATACATTATTACTCTGTATCATATTGTTTCACTTTTATTATTATCATTTCTATATCGAAGGTAGTTCAGGTACATGCATTTCCAGTGCTTAGTAATTTCCTGTCTGTGTAGTCCTTGAAAAAAAATAGGCTGAATAATTGAAAGAATGAATGAATGACAAAATAAATGAATGAATGTTGAAAGGGAGCCACCTTCATTATTTTTATTTTTTACATTCTCACCTAAGGATGTTTTTATTCATTTTTAGAGAGAGGGAGAGAGAAAAAGAGAGAGAGAAATCTATCGGTTGCCCTCCTGTACACACACCAACTGGGGATCAAAACTACAACCTAGTTATGTGCCCTGATCAGGAATCAAACCTACAACCTTTTGGTGTATGGGACGATGCTCCAACCAACTGAACCACCTGATCAGTGCAGGAGACACTTATTTTTTCTTTTCTACTTAATTCTCCATTGACATCTGGTCTGTGTCAGGGAATCTCTTCATAAGACTTTCAGCAAATGAGAAGCCTTTATCCCACCTCTCTGAGCCAATTCCTGGTTAAAGACCCACTGACAAAAGAAAGGTGAAGGGTGCTCTTCTTATCAGAAAAGGCCATTCCATTGGTTACCATGTACTTAGGGTTTTATGATTCCACCATAATCAGAGGCATACATAGTAATATAACTTTTAAAAAATTTATCTTTAGTGTTGAAAGTATTACAGATGTCCCTTTTTTGCCCCATTGACCCCCTTCACCTCACACCCTCCCTCAGGCCTTCGACACACCATTGTCTATGTCCATGGGTTATGTGTATATCATATAAGTTATTTAGTTAATCTCTTCCTGCCCATCCCCCTTCCCTCTGAGATCCCTTAGTCTTGTTCCATGCTTCCATGTCTCTGGATCTATTTTTTTGTCAGTTTATTTTGTTCTTTAGATTCCATACATAAGTGAGATCATGTGATGCATGTCTTTCTCTGACTGGCTTATTTCACTTAGAGTAATCATCTCCAGGGCCCTTCATGCTGTCTCAAAGGGTAAGAGATCCTTCTTTTTTTTACAGCTGCATAGCATTCCATTGTGTAAATGTACCACTTTTTAGCCACTGATCTACTGATGGACACTTGGACTGTTTCCAGATCTTATCTATTGTATATAGCACTGCATCAAAATAAAAAGCTTCTGCACACCAAAAGAAACCACCAACAAAGTGAAAAGGGATAACACATTTGCCAATGATACATCTGATAAGGGGTTAATTTCCAAAATCTGTACAGAATTTATACATCTTAACAAAAGGAAGACAAACAATCAAATTTAAAAATAAGCAAAGGACCTAAACACTTCTCCAAAGAGGAATACAGATGGCCAAGAGACTTATGAAAAAATGGTCATTTATTAATCATCAGAGATGCAAATTAAGTGAGAATGAAGTATCATCTCTCACCTATCAGCATGGCTACCATCAACAAATCAACAAACAACAAGTGCTGGTGAGGATGTAGAAAAAAGGAAACCCTAGTACACTGTTGATGGGAATGCAGACTGGTGTGGCCACTATGGAGTAACAGGATGACGTTTCCTCAAAAATTTAAAAATGGAACTACCTTTTGACCAGGTATTCCACTTCTAGGAATATAGCTTAAGAATCCCGAAACACCAATCAGAAAGAACATATGCACCCTACAGTAATGTAATCTTATCTTCCAGAATTAATATAAAAGTCTAACAAGCACAATTTAGACAGATAATAATGTTTTCTGATAGAGTAGCATAAGAGTTGTTAAACTTAAAATAAGATTATTTTCCACACATTGATTTTTATTTTTCTCAAGCCACCCCCCCATTAATTTAAAGTTAAAATGGTATATATAAAAATGCATGTGTTAATTAATTTTATCTGATTTAAAAAAAAATATTTACTCTAGAGCCTAATTGTTTGTTTTGGCCTGTACACATTAGCCATTGGCAATATAGGTAGAGTTGGCATTGTCTAATTATGTCTCCTAGATGGTTAATAGAATCAAGAGTAGAAATACTTTGAAATAGTGCTGAAGGGTACTACACTTGTTCAGTTTGATTTTGGGTTGCCTTTTTAAGAATGCAGATACTATAGCAATATAGGTTTTTAAAGAGCCCCTTAGGCTCTTAAAGGGTGAGGCAGATTTTACCACTAGTTTGGCTGGCTGTTTCAGCTTAAGCCAATCCACTTGTTCTAGCAAATCCTTTGAAATGATGTGATGTGAGAAGACAACCACTCTTCACAGAACAGTCCAGGCTAAATGGCAACATTCTTTCCCTGTTGGTCACAGGCAAAAAGCTTACTTTCAGTGTAGCCACACTAACCATGTATTTGAAATGCTGGCTGTTCTATAAACACATATTGATTTTCTTTCTTTGGGGAGGTAGATTTCTAAATGTGTATCAATCAACATGGAGATTAGAAGCAGCTGTTCTTATATAACCTCCCACTGTTCGTCCTTTTGTTAATGGACAGCTTGTGCTGTTGTTTTGAGCAACAACAACAAAAAATTGATAATCAAATGTAAAGACTCCCAAAACATACCTTGAAAGATATTTTTGTGTAACTAGGAAAACAGCATAATTTCTTTTGGCAATATTATAGTATTTTGATCTGTATTCCAGGTAAACAGAAAGCACATATTTGCAGAAGGATCCTTGAACTTGTTTTGAAGGTTAACTGTCTATTTGTTAACCTTTTAAAAATCTTGGGAAAATCAGCTCATTTAAAGGTAGCAGCATCTTTGGATCCTTATTAACATCAAAGGCCTATATTCATTTCTATCTCTTGAAATTTGTATCTATAAAATACAAATATTCTTTAGCATGCTGATATTTTAAAGCTACAGTATTTAATAACCAGCCCTTTGAGTGTAGGGCCTAATTTCTTTTACAAGTCATAGATCTGTGGTTGCAAGATGATTTAATAAGCACAGGATTTGATGTTTCCAGCAAAATGTGCAGCATGCACGTTTTTTAAATAATTCAAGGATATCAGTTTTTGCTTGGGCTAACATGAAATCATCTGAAAAGAGTGCAGCACTTCTGAAAGTAAACCGCATGTGTACCTATGAATTTTAAATTTTTATTTTTTAACAAATGCTTTTTCAGCAGCACACACCATGGTATCACATGGTATGAGGTGAAAATTCTAAATTATTTTGTTATGCTATATTGTAAAAACACATAATCTTTTATCTGTGTGATACCTTGAAATGTTAAATGTTGAAATAAGGGATGCCAGCTGTATTCAGCATTGTTGGTGTAATGGATAGACAACTGCTTTTCCTTGCTACTGTCAATCAACACTTTTGAATTCTTTAATTCTTTAAGGCATTGTGTCCATTTTTATTGGTATTTATGGATATTTATTTTTATTTTTATATCTGTGATATGTATCCGCACTCTGCAGATGGGGGATATAAGCACAAATAAGATGTTGTCTTTGTTTTTAAAGAGTGAACTCTTGGCCTGGGCGGGGGCTGGGGATGGGCCTGAAGAGTAAAGGGGGAAACGGGGGAAAATATATAATACTTCCAACGAATAAAGTGTTAAAAAATAAAAAAAGAGTAAACTCTCTATGCCAGTGGTTCTCAACCTTGGCCGCACATTAGAATCACCTTGGGAATCTTTTTAAAATCCTGATTTCTGGGCCTTATCCTCTGGAAATTCTGTTTCTTTGTTACTAATGTTGTGGCCCCACCCCATAACAAAGAAACAGAATTTCCGGAGGATGAGGCCCAGAAATCAGGATTTTAAAAAGATTCCCAGGTGATTCTAATGTGCAGCCAAGGTTGAGAACCACTGCTCTACACCATCACAATTAATTAGATTAAATGAAAAATAAGATTAAGTGCATAATACATGGGGAACATGCTTTCAAAATTAAGAGATACTTACTGTGAACTACCTACATTTTCCTTGGTTCCTACTTCTCACTCATAAACTTCAAAGTCAAATGAGTCTTCAAGTCCTTTCTATTCTGCCTGCTGAGTTCTCTCAAATCCATTCAATGATCCCTCTTCTCAGACTCTTCCTGCATCCAAATAACCTCAGGACTGCCCTGATGGCTCTCCCTACCTAAAACCTTGCCCACATTTCACCCAGCCCTATGCTGCTGCCAGAGAACCTCCCTAAAAGGAAATCTCTGCTAACCTCTCACTTTCCTAACAACATTTTAATGATTTCACACAAAGTCAGAAGTCTGTGTGATCTGGTCCTTTCCCAGTTTTTCAACCGCAGCATTCCACACACCAAAGCTCAATCCTGCTGTCTCCTGCTTTTAGGTTTTGCATACGCATAAAACAGTAGGAGTTAATGAATGCTGCCACCTCTGCACGAGATACCTTCATCTTCCACCTGCATTAATCATTCATGTATCAAGTTTGGTACAATTTCCCCAGGAACTCCAATGGCTCCCTGGAGTTCTCCCATTGTAGCATTTACACATTTTTAAAGTATTCATTTCCTCCACTAATCTATGTGACTAATGTAACTACATGTTATTTATTTATTGGGTTTTGTTTTCAGAGTTCATTGTGTTCAAACCTGTTTTTGTTTTATTACATATGATGGAGGCAAATACAACATATATGTCAATCACCATTGATATCCCCTTTCCTAAAATTGCTGTATACCGTTCACATTATTTTATGTAGTTGCACATGTAGATAGATATATACACAAATATAAATAAATAAGGTTATATAATAGGTACTGTTTAGATTTCCTTTCTCTTAACATGTCATGCAGTGTTGCATATATATAATTCACATCGGATTGTATAATTCCACTTTGCAGCTAAATAGATTTATAGTGCATAGATGTATCAACACATATATTTACCTATACTAATATTGACAAGCATTAGGTTTCAGTTGTCTGCCATTGTAAAATATTACAGAAATATTTCTTGTAACCACTTTGTGAACCTGAGAGGATATTTCTAAAGAATAGTAGCATTGAGAAAGAGAGCTCGCCCTAGCCAGTTTGGCTCAGTGGATAGAGTGTTAGCCTGAGGACTAAAAGGTTCCAGATTTAATTCCTGTCAAGGGCATAAAAATCGATGTGCCTCTCTCACATCGACGTCTCTCTCTCTTTCCCTTCCTCTAACTTACACTCTCTGAAAATCAATTGGAAAACATCCTTGGGTGAGGATTAACAAGAAAGAGCTCTAGTGGCAAACTGCCTGGATTGGTTCAAATCCTGGCTCCATGTAACCCCTGTACTTAACCTCTCTGTACTGAATTATTTACTACAAAATGGCTGTTATAACAATAGGGCCTTCTACATAATGTCTTTTAATACTTAAATGAAAACATATGTATAAAGCACTTATGATAATTGCTGGCAAATATTAAACACTAAACTTGTTATATATTTCTGTTATTAGCTAGATTTATTCATAGAAGTAGATTTATTGGATCAATGCATATTCACACAAATATTATGGTAGATATTTTCAGTACTTCCATCTAGAAGACTGTAACCATTATCACTCCCAGTAACAGTGCTTGAGCACTTATAGTATACTATCAACACTCTAGATTGTCCTTTTAATTTTTGCATACATACGTGTGTGCATCTATGCATATGTTTATTTATATTTGCATATATTATCTTGTTTCCTTTATCACATTCCTACTAGGCATGAACATCTTTTTTGCCATTTTTTTTTTGATTTCTTCTTTTCTTTTCATTTTACTATTGCATAATTTTTGCTCTTCTTTAATATATATATTCATAGGTCTTTTAACTCAATAGATATACAAAATGATCGCTTAAAAAGAAGTTAGCAAAATATGTCAGTCTTAGCCTTTATGACTTTTGGGGCTTAGTTTTTGGTAAAACAGTCTTTCCTAAGCCTAGCGCATTTTAGGTGCCCAGAAATATTTGGTGAATGATTTAGGTTTCAGTTTAATAAAATGCATGATTTTTTCCCCTTAGTACTCAGTGTTCTTTCTGGGCAATAAGCATGAACAGAATTTCAGAATCACATAACCCGCCTCAGGAAAAGTATTATTATCTCCATCTATGGAGCATAAATAAAAGTATCAGCTATAACAGTTAAGTTTTCAATAAGTCTATTAATGGGATTATATCACTTCCCATTACAGTAATTCTTCCTAAGCATCTTGAATGTATTCATGCTCCATAAAGCTGATAAGCAGATGGTATCAATAATATTTATTGAATGTTACATAAATATTGAATTTGAACAGTAAGGAGTAGTCATTGAATCTTCAGAGGTTGTTTCTTTTTATTAGAAATTCAGCAGCTATTTCAGATAAAAACTCTCAAATAATCTTATCATTAGCAAATCTGGTTAGTTTTAAAGTTTCTAGAGTGAGTAAATATGACAAGTTCTTGTATAGATTTATTCACAGAATAATCACCACCTTCTAGGATTTAGATGCCAAAATTATACATACATCCAGTTTTTGCTTCTCCCTCACACAAAGCATGCATAACTTCAGTCTAACCACTCTGTGTGTACAAATAATGCAGTATTCTGAAATTTCCAATTAGTACATTCTGCTTTAATTGGATTGTATTGGCCATAATTAATTGTATGGTTTTAAGGGTGTCAAAAGTAAGAATTTTTAATGTTCTTCAAATTGGTGCAAATGATCAAAAACACTTGTATAAGATGCATGGATTTTTACTGTCAGGAGTTGGCTGAGTTTTTATTTGATGTAAGAGTATTAAATATGAATAAAACATGACTTAGGTACATACAAAGGTTTTACCATGCCTATGTTCATCTTGTCACTTATTTTTCAGAGTGCCCCCATTTTATTATTTAATTTTAGCATAATTAAAACTGAACAGCTTAAGAATTATATAACCAATTACCTAAAATTTTAGTTCTAATTCTTATTGAATTGAATAGATCACTCTGACTCTTAGCAGCCCTCATCTACATAAAATGATTGGTTGTCAGCTGGTTACACATGATTGCAGATATCTTATTCCTAATACTTTCAGGCTAAGTCTCTAGTATTAGGTGTTCTGGTGGATCATCTTTGCCTGATTTCTATGCTACACTCATCTTTTAACAATTTTAAATAAAGTATTTGTTAAGTTCCAGAATTATTTACTTACACATGCTCTTAGAAAGGTGAGTAGGGTCCAGGATGACTTTTACAGAACTAGCGAACCCAATATTTTGTAGATACAAGAATGACACAAGGTAGATTAAATTTCCCAGATTCGCTAAATTGAGGATCTTTAAAATGGACCCTTGCGAAATGAAAACAAAACAACAAAACTAACCTCACAGTACTTCCAGAAATCAAACTTAATGACAGGTTACCTCAGCATTCAAATAAGTTGCATTCCCTTATAGTAGCTATCCTTCAGCTTATTATCACAAATTACTTAGAAAATAAACATTCTATTTTTATTACTTATCTTCATTCAATGGTATTATAAGTTGTTGAAGAGAGATTTTCAGCAAGTCCCTGGTAGGAAGGAAGGCTGGACAATGGATATAAGCCAGGATCTAAAAAAAAAAAGTACATCAGGTAGACAGGATGAGGGCTTTGCAAAGGGAAGGAGAAACAATTTCTGCAAGGTAGGATGTCTGTTTAACAAATAGATATTTTGCATAATTTTATCAGAAGCAGTGCGATATGCAGTAGTTACTATCAGTGTGGAATTACTATGCTTAAAAGTAGATAACCACCATATTGATAATGTCTGTCCATGAGCCCCTGATGTGAGAGTGCTGTGGGAGACCATGTGCACAAATACACAGAGACTCATTAACACATGCTTATGTAGATTTGAATGGGATGATTCAGCAGCACTCATAAGGAAGTATATCTTTCTTTGTCTCAGTACTCTTAAATTGGCGCAAGGCACAGGGGCAAGAGCCAAAACAGAGAAGACAAGAGTCTTGCACTCAGAAACTAGGAGAACAATGAAGTAGGAATATAATTGGTATCAGTGACAGCCCTCGTTGGAAGGACTCTGACTTAGGTTAGGAAGCAGTTTCAGAATTGTTAATACCTTTTCTTCTTTGTCTTTTAGTCCTTCATAGTTTTATTATTGACCCCTTGTCTTTAACATTTGTGGTAGTCAGTTCTTAAAACAAAAACATTTTATTATATCCCATGATTCTTTGGTTAGAAGTTCAGGCAGGGCTCAGTGGGATGATTCCTCCGCTCCATATGGCATTGACTGAAGTCACTCTGTGGTATTCATCTAGCAGATCGGCCAGTCTGAAGAGTTCAGGGTGTTTCTCTTGCATAGCTGATACCTTGCTATGAAGGCTGAAAGGCTGGGCTGAACAGGGATGATCAACTGAAATGCTTGTCTCAGTACACAGATAATTTCAAGGAAGCTGTCTTCCGTGCAGTGGTTCTCAACCTTCAGACCCAACCATAAAATTATTAATGTCGCTACTTCATAACTGTAATGTTGCTACTGTTATGAATCATAATGTAAATAAATATCTGATATGCTGGATGGTCTTAGGCGACCCCTGTGAAAGGGTCGTTCGACCGACAAAGGGGTCGTGACCCACAGGTTGAGAACCGCTGCCTCAGAGCAAATGTTTCAAGTGGCCTAGGATTCTTATGAGAATCCCAGACTATCCATTAGCCACATTCTATTCGCTAAGCAAATGAATGAGACAAACGTAGAATCAAGGCAGGGGATTTTAGACCCAATGGTTCAAAGGAAGGAATAGCACAGTATTTGTGACTGTTTTTATTATAATGTTCCCCCTAAATTTCAGGTAAAGAGAGT
>NW_006286231.1:3634460-3666114 GCF_000327345.1 Myotis davidii
TCTTCCCTCTCTCTGCCATAGTTACTCAAAGCAGCTCCAACTCCCTGACACCATTAATTTATTAGTTTCTGATTATTTGATTAACAAATAATATCAGATATCATTTTACTGTGTGCTAGGTACTCTAGATGCTAGCAACACACACGCTTTCATGGACTTAGATAAGAATGGGAGTAGTAAATTATACCCAGGATCAATTTCTGGGCCATAGAATTTTGTAAGATGGTTTTGCAGAATCACAGCAAGTATCTTCTCCCAGGTGCCTGTTAACTCTGTCATGTTTTTTTTTTTTCATTAAGCAGGATTAATTTTCTTTATTATAAATGCTTTTTAAAATTTTAAGTGTGTAATACATTCACATAGTTCAAAAATAAAAATGATATAATGAGGTCTCTGTAGAGAATCTTGATCCAAACCCATTTTCACCTCTTCCATTCCGCTCCCATACTTTGTATTAATTTCTCTTGTATCTTCCGATGAGAAACCTTTGATTTTGATATTGTTAAATTCATTGATTTTTCTGCCTTCTGGTTTTATGCTCTTGAAGTTTTTTTTTAGAAAAATATTTTCTAATACTTTTCTAGTTATTCTCTTTAATATTCTGGTTCTTTAACATCTTATTGTGAGATATTTTATTGCCTTAAATATTCTAAATTATGTCTTGTTTGTACTAACTTTAAAATCATATGCAAGGGATATCAAGTTTACTAATTTTTTTAATAGAATCTGATCTTTGACCTCTAGAGGTTATGAGCAGTGCAGTGCATGAAGATTTTTGTGTTTGTATTGTGCTATATTTAAATGAGAAGGTCGAGAAGCTCTCACAATGACTTGGCAAATGCTACCAGCATCTTCTATGCAGCTCTGCTCTGTGCAGATAAAAATCTATTGATTTGCATGAGGACCTTATAACTTTCTGGAGGGAAGGGACCAATCCTCTTCCAAGTTCCACATTTAAGGGCTTAAACTAGGGTGGCCACAAGAAAGAAGGTAGGTTGCAGAGAAGGTAGGGAGGACCAGTGGGGCAATACGGACCCTGAATCAGAAAAGGTGGGCATGGACACAGTTGTCCTGGTGACAGAGAAAAGATGAGACCACCAGTTGTAACTGAGAGAACCTGGGTCTGTCGGCTCCTGGCAGTCGTGTGGTCACTTGGGACTAGTGGGACGAGTAGGTAAGAATCCTTCAGCTCTGCCATGGTGCTCTGGACATGACCTTTAGAAGACATAGGTGTTTCCCATGAAGAAACTCAACCTTATTTGTGAGCTGCTTCACCTGTTAAAAGTGTTTGCCTCATTTTCATTTCTGTCTCTTTACAGGTTCTCAATCTATGGGTTGCGACCCGTTTGGGGGTCGAACGACCCTGTCACAGGGGTCGCCTAAGACCATCGGAAAACACATATATAATTCCATATTGTTTTTGTGATTAATCGCTATGCATTAATTATGTTCAATTTGTAACAATGGAATTGGGGGTCACCACAACATGAGGAACTGTATTAAAGGGTCGCAGCATTAGGAAGATTGAGAACCACTGCCACCCATATTCTCCCTCAGTCCTGAACCTGGTGGCATGGTTCCACTCTATTAGGAACCTCCAACACCTCATCTCTATGAGGCTAAACACTGGGCACCCCAGCTCCCTGTGTAGGTGGCTGGGTGAGAAAACCATAAGCGCTTTCTACTAGAGAGCCTGGGCCAGTTAAATAGGAGCAGCCTCATCCCTGAACCTAACTCACAAAACGAGTGAGCCAGGCCAGCCTCACAGGACAGCAAGGTACCACCTCAGGGCTCATGGCCATCCCAGAAAAGAAAGTTTTGCTCCTACCCTTCAAGGCCATCTTGATGTGCCAGTCTTTGGGATTTTTATTGTAGCAGCCTGAACTAACATAGCAATGCATCAACATCTGCATTTTAAGAAGACCTCTGGTTGGTGAGTTTTGTTCATGTAAAAGTTGGAGACAATCATTCAGTCTTATTTTTTTTTTCTCCTCTGGTTGACCTCTTGTTTCCTCTGGCCCCTGTAATAGATGCTCAGGTGTTTTTTCCCCCCAACATTTAATCTCTTAATTCTAAAGTCACTAAGCTTTATAATATGATTATTCAATACGGAAAGGGATTCCAGGCAATAATAATAATAAATGCAAGACTCCATATTAAATTTGAATGTCACGTTAGTAACCAGAATTCTCAGCTACCTCTGCATTAAAGGAACTGAAATGGGCTCCTCCAGATCAGGTACTCAAATTCAAGTGAATATAAAAAGGAACACCGGGTGAAGCCTGGAAGGGAACAGATTTCACTACAAATGGCACCAGGATTTAAACTTTACCGCCTAGGAACTATGTGAGTTACATTTTTTTGTATCTAAATTTAGTATCCCCATATTTAGATATTTAAAATTTTTCTCTAATCTTGTGTAATTTATTTTTAAAATTAGGTGTTTCCTTTTAATTATGTGTAATTTTGCATATGTCACCTTTTTTTGTTTTACTTTTTCAGGTGGCATATAAATATCTTAGTCATACATAAATCATCTGTGATTAACTCATTCTCTAATGCTGTGGTTCTCACAGTGTGGTCTCAACAAGCCAAAAGAGCATCCATCACCTGGGACCTTATCCTACACTGAGGGTAGGGCCAGGAAGTGTGTTTACTGAGCCTCCAGCTGATTCTAATGAACGTCAAAGCTGAGAACCACTATTGTAACCCTTTCTGGTCAGCGTGTTCCAAGTTGCATTGTCATTATCTGTGCTTCTTAGTTAGCACAGTCTCAGGCCCCATTCCACACTCACTATAATGAACTGAATGTATATGCCCCTCTCAAAATTCCCAAGTTGAAATCCTACTCTCCAATGTGATGGTTATTAAGAGGAGGAGCCTTTGGGAGATGATGAGGTCATGAGGTCATAAGGGTGGAGCCCTCATGAGTGAGATTAGTGCCCTTATAAAAGGGAACTCAGAGAGCTGTCTCATGCTCTTTTTGCCACATGAAAACACAGTGAGAAGTTCTCAATCTGGAAGAAGGTTTTCACCAGAACTGGAACATACTGGCCCCCTGATCTTGGCCTTTCAGCCTCCATAACTGTGAGAAAATATTTCTGTGTTTACAAGCCAGTCTCTCTCCCCATACCCCGTAGTCTATGGTACTTTGTTATGGTAGCTCAAACTAAACACCAACATTTTTTATTTATTATTTTTTAAAGAGTGCTTCTTTTTAAAAATATATATTTTTATTGATTTTTTACAGAGAGGAAGAAAGAGGGATAGAAACATTGATGAGAGAGAAATATCGATCAGCTGCTTCCTGCACACCCCTTACTGGGGATGTGCTCGCAACCAAGGTACATGCCCTTGACCTGAATCAAACCTGGGACCCTTCAGTCCGCAGGCCGACACTCTATCCACTAAGCCAAACCAGTTAGGGCAAAACACCAGCATTTTTAAACAAGATCTCTGGTGTTTCAGGGCCATGTTTGAAAAACACTGAAGTCTAGTAAACATTCAGGCTCATTTCTTGTCTCCTCTGGTTTGCTCTCCTGTTTCCCTCCGACTCCTGCAATAGATGCAATGGTTTTCCAACACCGAACCCCTTAATTCTAAAATTAAGTCACTAAGCTTTATAATATGATTACTCCGTACATAAAGGGATTGTAGTCTACTCCCCCGACCCCCAAAATACAAGATTCCCTGTTAAATCTGAATATCAGATAAATAATATTTAATGTATGTCCCACGTAATATTTGATACTTGGGATATGTCTATACTAAGAAATTATTGTTTCATCATCTGAAATTCAAATTTAACTGGATATTCTGTATTTTTATTTGCTACATATGGCAACTCTACACATAATCAAAATCCCCTCCTTGTAGAACTAGTAATTTCTGCCAGCATCAATATAAATATTTACTAAAACAGCCATATCTTTTTACATTACAATTCTTCATGTGTTCCCCCACAAACACCCCCCAAGAAACAGAAGATGAAATTCTGGTCTCTACTCTCTATACCTTTGTATACCCACAAAAGATATAATTAGTTCCTTAAACAGGAACTGGCCTTGAGATACAAAACACCTATCTAAGACTTCTCAGAAGGAAAGAATTCAAAAACAAAACATTTTGGCGAGCATATATTCTCCAACATACAAAAATCAGCAACTAATTGTAGTAGGTTAAATATTTCAGATGCCAGCGACACATTTTTCAGCTAAGTAATTCTGGCTCATTCATCAGGAGTCAGATTTACTTTAAATTTTATACTCCCCCTGCTGGATCACTGCTAAAAGCTCCTCTAGTCTTGGAAGATAACAGGTAACACCTGCTATAGTGTTGTTGTTGTTTTTTGTTGCTGTTTTTTAGGTTAAAATGGTCTCTGCTAGTATAATCCAAGTGGGGGATTGGCAATGGAATATACTAGTAGGCTCAGTGGCCAGGAGGGGGAGAAAAGATACTTTCCTAAGGATTCTCTTTGTGGTCATTCTTTAGCCAAACACTATGTGGAGATGAAGTAAGTGCACCTTTATTTGGATGCCAGTAGTAGATGAGAGCACTTTTTAATTTCAATAATATATTACAAAGTCTCTCCCTGCTCGCCAGGTTTCCACAACTTACACAAGTGAGCTTAATCAGTGATATCACTACTGCAATTTAAACTCTTCTACAGGAGTACTACTGACGTATAATTTGTAGTTTTTACCAAAGTCTCATAGAAGATAATTTAAGGGACAGGCTGCTAACCATGCACACCGCTGTACACTTAAAGTTTATTTTTGGATCATATTAGAACACCACAGAGCTGTAAATTTGATCAGATTACTTTGGCAAAATTGTCTTTCCTGAGTTCTTTTTTAGATTTTGCCTTCACATTTTATCAATTGTCATAAAAGATATAGTTCCATGCATTTTGATTCTCACCTTTTTGATTACCTTATTTTCTTTTTATAGTACATTTACATTATATACATTTACATTATATACATTATTAGGGACATAGTGTTATACTATTTGTTTGGTATGAAAACCAGCATTTGTGTGATAAAGGGCAGTTTAAAAAATAATATAAAATAAACATACTTGTACCCAACAAGCTTTAAAAACTAGGTACTAACTTGCCCTAGGTGGGTTTGCTCAGTGGGTAGAGCATTGGCCTTTGGACTGAAGGATTGCGGGTTCTATTCAGGTCAAGGGCATGTACCTCGGTTTCAGGCTTGATCCCCAGTCCATGTCAGGATGCTTGTGGGAGGCAACCAATAGATAGGTGTCTTTCACACTGATGTTTCTCTCTCTCTCTCTTCCCGCCTTTCCCTCTCTCTCCTCTCTCTCTCCCTCCTCCCCTTTCCCTCTCTCTAAAAGTAATGGAAAAATATCCCTGGGGAAGGATTAACAGAACAAAACAAAACACCCAACTAGGTACCAATTGTATTTAAAAGCACCTGCGTGCCTCTTAATTGCATCATCTGCTGCTAGAATTGAGTGCTATCCTAATTTCTGTGATATTCTATTGCTTCCTTCCCTTACTAGTTTTTACCACATACATGTTATTGGCTTGTTTCGATCATGTATATAACAGGAATTATTTGTATGTACACCAGACCACGGATCAAAAAGTCACACCGTTCTCTAGCCCCTTTTGCCTCAGGTTCAGCTGTGTTTTCCAATATAGCCCACATGAAATTATACAGGTTCAAATAACAAAATGAAATATGACATAAATTTAAATAATATAACCTATCCCTCATTAATATCCCTACTGAGTATGTCTAAATCCCCTCTCTTTCTAATAATGCAAATTCAAAGGAATTCCAGTATAAATATTTTTCTCCAACAATTTATTCCCCTTGTCTCAGCTAGAGGAGTGACAAGGACAATAGATAATGTGACAAGAGTAGAATTGGAGTAATTAATATGCCTGGGCAGTTTGTTTCTCATCATTATAAGTCTTATGAGAACTTAAAGAAAAACTCACAGGTCATCGTCAACATTCCCTTTATAACACTATTTGCTTTTCTATAAAAATGCAATGCAGAATAAAACTAATCAAGACATTGGCTATACATAAATTCAAATATAATGCAAGCTTTGAAAATGCAGAGAAAAATATATCGCACAATTTGATAAGATTATCTCTTGAAATCATATGATAATAAAAGCTATTATGTAATTACAAATTTTTAGTACTTAGAAATTTTCCTATATTTCTATTACTCAGAAATATTCTTTTCATTCTGAATAACTCCTCTAGGTTTTTAATGAAAATAAGTTTCTAGAAAGTTAGTTTAGATGAAAAATAAGGATATAATCTACTTTGTAAAAAAGTAATGTTTATGTATTCTGAATGGTGTCTGTCTGTATCAACAAACATCTTAATATGTGTTCATCTGTCCCTGAGGAGTGAGAAGTAATTTGGAACACCTTTATTTTTTTTCCTCCAAAGCCACAAATATCTAGCTCTTGAAATAAGTTGATAGCTGCTGCTAGTTACAGAAATAGAGAAGAGTAAATGTGCTATTTCTGAAGGACGGAGCTCTGGAGGCAAATGCCTGAGGCAATCTTCATTAAGGGAGAAATTCATTGACTGGTTTGAACAATTACAGCAGCAGCTGTGTTGTCTCTGTGATCTCCTTCCAGCTTGAATGCAGCTGTAGTGGGCTGCATAATTAATTTTGTCTTATGGAAAATATTTGAAGTTATTACTCCTGTACTCAGCATTCAAAATACCTTGATTCTTAAGCTTGGCTAGCACTGCAGACACAGGTTGCTTCTGTGTCTTTAAACACACTCTTCTTTCATCCCAGAATGCTCTTATCCTTTATTCGTCTGAAAAATGCCTTCAAGATCTGGTTCAACTACTGTCTTTTTGCTGCATCTTTTCCCATGTCACTTTATCTGTAGCCTTAAAATTGCATTTATGACTATGTGCTTTTATTTACATCTTTAACTCAATTGGGAGCTCCTGAAGGTTACTTTGTAGTCAGATAGTTATAAGACTCTCGAGTTTCTATAAATCTTTGAATCTTAATGAGTATCAGCAACTCATCTGTAAAATGGGTTTATTCAATTCTGCTCTATCTACTCCACAGAAAAACTGAATCTCTAAACAAGGGGATGATATGTGGTCTATAAAACTACATAGTTTGCAAATGACATATCTCTATTTTTAGAGTAATATTCTTTACTGGACTCACTTTTCTGGATGCTGACAGTTCAACCAAACAAGTGGAGGGGTATCATTACAATAATGCTCCTTCTGGTCACTCACTCAGCAACAGAGATATCACCAGAACATGAATGTGTCTTCTGGCACTCAAACTTGTCAATAGCTGCAGCCCACATGTCTCCCCTCTCAGAGCCAAATTAGTAGGGAGGTATCTGTTAAATGTAATGAACAAAATAAACTAGCAAACAAATAGTAACAGTTGCATAGAGACAGAGAACAGACTAACAGCTGTCAGAAGGGACAGGGTTCTAGGTGAATAAAGGTGAAGGGATTAGCAAAAAAAAAAAAAAAATCAGCCAAAACTGGTTTGGCTCAGTGGATAGAGCGTCGGCCTGCAGACTGGGGGGGTCCCGGGTTCGATTCTGGTCAAGGGCATGTACATGGGTTGCGGGCACCTCCCTAGGAGGAGATTTGCAGGAGGCAGCTGATTGATGTTTCTCTCTCATCGATGTTTCTAACTCTCTATCTCTCTCCCTTCCTCTCTGTAAAAAATCAATAAAATATATTAAAAAAAAATCAACTCATAGACACAGACAACAGTATGGTGATTACCAGAGGGAATGGGGGCTCAGAAGAGCTAGAAAGGGGGCATAGAGGGGGAAGGGGACTTGTCTTAGGGTGATGAACACATAATTCAATATACAGATGGTGTATTATAGAACTGTACATCTGAAATCTGTATATTTTCATTAACCAACTAGGGGCTCAGTGCACAAATCCATGCACCTTTAAAGGAACTGTGGGCCATGAGGCTGCGGTAGGCACAGGAGTGGGTCTTGGCCCATCCTCCACAACCCCGCCCGGCCCCTCCTGCCTTGGCCCTGGTCCCCTGTCTGCCGATAGCCCCACTCACACCACTGCTGCTCCCACGGGCTGACGGCACTAGCCTTGCTTGCACCCACTGATGGCACGGAACGATTGGCTGGTGCCAGCAGTGGGTGCGAGTGGCAGCTGCTGCTCTGATTGCCCCTCAGGAGCAGGGGGAGGTGGAGAAGCCCTCAGGGGCGATCAGGGCCGGCAGCCACCACTCGCACCCACTGATGGCACCGAGCGATCAGGACCAGCACCAGGCACCTGCAGCAGGTGCGAGTGGCAGCTTCAGCGCCAGCTGCAGGTGCAAGCAGAGCCAGCGCTGGCAGCAGGTGCGAGTGCTGGGCGGGACCGCAGTGCATGGGAGCAAAGACCTTTCAGTAACCACCAGAGGCTTGCCCTGATGACAGCAGCCAGCACCCCACCTTGGTCTGGCGCCCCCACTTACCTGCTGCACCATCCTGCCACGGCCAATGACTGCCATGTTCCACACACACTCCCTGGTGGTCAGCACACGCCGTAGCAACCGATTGTTCGGTTGTTCCAGTTGTTCCATTGTTTGGTCTATTTGCATATTAGTCTTTTGTTATATAGGATGCCAATCCACTACAGTCAATTAAAAATAATTAAAAAAAACAGATTCTATAGCACATTCAGAAATTGATATGCTCTAAGAAGTGTTGTTTATTATATTCTGCTACATAAATTATGTTTCAGTACAGTACGAATGATGTAAATATTTAAAGCCAAATGCCTTATAAAGCTTTAATGATTTCCATTATAAGAAAAAATAAAACTTTTAAAAAAATAGATAGTCAAATTTATGAAATTATATTAATTCAAGCCTAAAGGCAAAGGCTGACAGTTTATCAGGTTTCTTATGTGCCCACAAAAGGAAAGGCATGAAAAGTAAGAAACCTCTTTTGGCTTTGTACTGAGTGAACAAGGGTTTGTCACTTGTTGAAGCAATGCTCTCTATTCATGTAGATGCATTTATAGGAGGGACATAGGAAAGAGCTACTTCAACAAAGGGCCACTATGAAGAAGGGTCCTGGGAGTCTGTTAGTAAGCTTGATACCCTTGGTGTTGGCACTGTAATGACTCAGCTACAAAACAAATAGGAAATGTGCCTGTGATGGAGGAATAGATATTATCTGTACAGAAAAATCCCCGGTCTCTGAAAGGAAAGGACAAAAATGGGAAAACATAAAAGAAGTGTGATACTTCTGGAATGATGAAATCCTATATAATAACCCTATCTAATAAAGAGGCAATATGCAAATTGACCATCACTCCAACACAAGATGGCCGCCTCCATGTGGTCAAAGATGGCTGGCAGGGGAGGGCAGTTGTGGGTGATCAAGCAGTGGTTGGGAGCCAGCAACCCTGGATTGTGAGAGGGATGTTCAACTGCTAGTGTAGGCCCAATCCCTGTGGCAGTTGGACATCCCCCGAGGGGTCCCAGATTGGAAAGGGTGCAGGCTGGGCTAAGGGACACCCACCCCCATGTAAAAATTTCATACACCGGGCCTCTAGTTATTTTATATTCAGATAGGTCTAAGGCAACAGTTCTCAACCTATGGGTCGCGACCCCTTTGGGGGGCGAATGACCCTTTCACAGGGGTCGCCTAAGACCATCGGAAAACACATATACAATTACATATTGTTTTTGTGATTAATCACTATGCTTTAATTATTTTCAATTTGTAACAATGAAATTAGGGGTCACCACAACATGAGGAACTGTATTAAAGGTTCGCAGCATTAGGAAGGTTGAGAACCACTGGTCTAAGGAGTTTAAAGCCCTATGCAGAGGAAAATTAGTTAATTCCTTTGGCAATAAATTTGAGTTGTAATAAAATGTATATGATATTTTTTCTGGTAACTTGAATTTATTGTCTTTCTTCAACAGAGGTTGGGATAAATATAACATTCCTCATCCTCATTAATGTTAGCACCTGGAGGTGAACAAAGGGAAACAAATAAGCAGTAAGATGCAGTTGAAAATGAGAAAGTAGGATGGGAAAGTGTACAGCAGGTCATTGGGAAGCTTCTGCAAATAGCTTTAGGAGGCCAGAGCTACCTTTCTAAGTGTAGTGATTTTCAAGCTGAGACATAAGTGATGAGCAGAATTTAGCCAGGTAAAATGGAGACTAGTGAGAGCTTGGAGTTTTTCTGACAGAGGATGAAAGTGTGGCCCTGCAGAGAATTAAGAGAGAGTGTGGTGCTTTTTGGGAACTGAAGGTGAGAAATATGATTGGAAAAGTTAAGCAGCAGCAGGGAATTTATCTCAAAGGGCAACTGGGTCCCAGTGAAGGACATAGTAGAAAGTCAATTGCTTTTATTTATTTTGAGAAATCACTCTGCTACAAGGTGGGAAGATTGGAATGGGGGTGAGATTGGAGGCTGCATGATGCGGTGTCCTACACCAAGTGCAAAATGTTGATACTAAGCTCGGATAGTGGAGAGAATAGGGAGATGTACACAAGTCCAGGAATATTTTTGAGGTAGAAATAACAAAATGTAGTGATTGCTTGAAAGTTTTCAATTAAGAGAGGGGGAAGGTGAAAGATGAGAGCAGGTTTTCTGATGCAAGCAAGTGGGTGGATGGTTATGGCCTTTGTCTGAAATGGGGACCTGAGGAGGATATTCTGGGTAGTGCCCCCAGGGATTAGATGATAAAGACTGAAAACCCTTACCAAGTACTTGGCATTGTTGGCTGTCTCATAAATTTCTCCAGTGCTGAGAATACTTTTAATTCCACTTCAAGTGGAAAGGTTGTATGTTGATTTCTGGAATATCTATGGGATTTCTCAGTGGGTGTTATGAGCATCCTTAACGAGAACCCAGCCTATGTTTTTTTATAAGTGGAGGCCACAAAAAAAAATCTCAAGGCAATTGTGAAAATGATTTTAAGCTACTTGAGATTAGCTGGAAGAATCATATCTTGAATATTAGTGGAATGAAAAAAACATCTTATTTCTCTGTTATGGCAAAGAAAGTCTTATGGGGAATCTCCTAGAATGTCATTTGTGAGGAGGTGGCATGGAATGTTTAAGCATCCTATGAAAGAAAAGAGAAAAGGAATGTCCATGAGGAACCATAACAATGAAGGTTAAAAAACGATATCAGTGAGTGGCAATGTGATTGGCAGCTCCAACATAATGAACTCAGCTGTGTGTGAAGCTGTGCAAGTCACCACAATTGTAGATAAAGGCCTCTCTTATATTATCTTCCTCGATTAGTATCCAAGCCAAGACACCAGATTGGTTTCATATCTAATGAAACAAAAGGCTAGTTTTAAAGGAAGAAGTTTCAGCTGCCACTTGCAGATTTAGTAGGAAGACAATTCATTTTTTTTCCTTTAACAGGAATAGATATTCATCACTTTAATTTATCTAACGGGAGGGATAGCTGCTAATTAATTGCTTTTACAATACGTGGAATTTTTCATTTATGATTCTAGTCATTTCTGAACACTGATATTTTGAAGTATTTCTTGGCATTTCTTTTTTCATTAGGCAGAGACATAAAGAATTGTTATTTCAAATAAGTTGAAAATGGATTTTATAATATGAAGTAACAGGGAAAGTAGGATAGTGTTATAGAAACCATATGACTGCACAGTGGATGATTTGCAGATTTTTTTGCTTCCCTCAATGACTTTGATTCAACAAATTTCAAGTAACATATTGCATTTCCTACTTTCAAAGAATAAAGCTTTTTAGATAGAGCACTTATGTATTTGCTTTCATGCAGCACCAGAGCAACTGGCTAAAGAATAACTTTAATCATTAAGCCACTTCTTAAATCATTTTTTATATTTCTTATTTTCTTTATCATAAAATGAATATACAGAACAAAATTGTTTTTAAAGGCAATAAGAAGCAACTGCAATTCTAGTACCAGTGATAATCACTGTGAGCATTTCTGCATATATTCTTCAAATCTCTAGATACAGCCCTGACTGGTTTGGCTCAGTGGATAGAGCGTCGACCTGCAGACTAAAGGGTCCCAGGTTCGATTCTGGTCAAGGGCATGTACCTTGGTTGTGGGCACATCCTCAGTAGGGAGTGTGCAGGAGGCAGCTGATCGATGTTTCTCTCTCATCGATGTTTCTAACTCTATCCCTCTCCCTTCCTCTCTGTAAAAAATCAATAAAATATTTATTTTTTAAAATCTCTAGATACAGAGTGGGAGGGGGGAGAGAAAGAAAAAGTATTAACTTATAAACTTTGCACATTTTCTCACTCGGAAATTATATTTACACTTCATTATGACTGCATTATGTTATATTATCTGAATGAATCAAAATCGTTCAAACCCTAGTAACTGGGATTCTAGGTCATTTAAAATATTATAAACAACATAGCAATGCATTTTTGAAGTTAAGTCTTTGCCTAGCCTTACAATAAATCATTAGAAGTTAAATGTTGGCGTAAGTAGTAAAATAAAAGAATCAAGTATTTTAATGATCTGACAATTTTCTTTATCTCTCATATCTCCTTTAAATCTACATTTAAAACAGTGCATATTTATTAAGAATCTACTTGGTACTTTAATTTGTTAGAAAGCCTTAGGGATTCTAAGATGAACACATGTCTATCAGGATGAGTGACAGACACGTAATAACACCAACGGGATGGGTAGCATGAGTAGTGAGTGGATCAGAGAAGGAATTGAGTGCCCCTCACAAATGGAACCATCAAGCAAATCAGAAGTCTAATTGATAAATGATCTCCTGATAGTTTGGGAGTAAAAGAACAGACTGTGAGGGACAACTTGAATAGTTAGTGGTAAAAATATTTTAAATAAGAGATGCAGTTTGTGAGGTCAAGAGTCACATAATGCGTGTTTACAATGATAAAGTTTGTTTTACTTTTATAATTACAATTTTTGTACTATTCAGCTTAATAAATTTAATTTTAAAAAATTGAAAAAGAGACAAAGGAGCCATAGGCTTTCTGGTCATCTTTGACAAGTGGGCCTCACCTTGCCAACCCAGAGACCATCAGGAAAACCAGGAAGCCTTGCCAATCCAGGCAACTAGAGACCCAGAGACCTGCTCTTAGGAGACTGAGAAGTGCTGTGCCTTCTTGGTTCCTAGCTTATTTGTGAAATCACAGGGGTTAATTTAAATATTAAATCATCAATTGCATTTATCTCACTTTTAGAACCTCTCCAATGCAGCACCAAAGGAATACAAGTTACTTTTTTTGGTGGAGCATTTTAAAGTGCGGTTAGATTTAAAGGGTGCTTTTAGAATTCATTTTAAAATTCAATTTAGAATTCAGAGATAATGGACAATTTTCTGTCTCAGGTCCAAGTCTTTCTCAACATAATTACAATGGTCAAATTTATTTTCTGATTAAAAACCCTCTTCAGTAATTTTAACTTGGCATTTGGTTTTTCAAAATATTAATGTATTGATGAGTAAGAGAAGCTACAGTGATTTATTTTAGTTTACGGGGCACTCCATTCAGTGGGACTTTTTGTTGCAAGGCCCTTTGATGTACCTAACTGGGTAAATTAGTCCTGGGACAAGATTCCTAATTGGTTCAGTATATTCTACTTCGATGCTCTAAATGCCATATAAGCAAAAAACAAAAAAACACAAAAAAATACACATTATAATCAGTAACTTTGTAAATATACCACCTGTAACGATTAAGTGAATATAAATTTTAAATGGTTAAAATATTTCTTTATGAACAAATATATACATCCCCATCAAAGGATCCCCTGATATACCTGGAAGCTTCCAATGAGGTGTCAGGCCCCATACAATAAGCATTCCAAGTTAAGGCCGAGGTTTAATTGGAAAGGCTACCACTGTAAAATGTAAGATAGGATGCAGATTAACATTAGTATAAAGAGACATTGCAGTATCACACCAGATAGATTTAATATGATTTTCCTAATTACAAAGTCATATATTTAGTATAGAAACTTTTTAAGTGCATATATATATATATATATGAAATATAATCATTTTATAGGTAAATTTTGGGGAGAAGGTAAGAAAGAGGGATAAGTGAAAATTTTAGCTGTGTTTGTAATGTTTTATTTTTTAAAAAGCGATCTAAAGCTAATATGGTAAACTATTTGCCTTTTTTACACTAGATTGTGGGTACTTTGGTTAATTTTTCTATTTTTTAATTTTTCAACATCTAAAAATAAAACATTTTAAAACACCTATAAATTCACCACATAGTGAAACTCATTCGGCATTTAGTGATTATCCTTCCAGCCTTTGTTATATGAACAACAAAATGTTTTGTTATAATTGTAGAACTTTACTTTTTTATGTTTTTTCTTTGAGCAATGTATTAAACACTTCCATGTAAGTGATAGTACATATTATAGATTAATACATATTATTCACTGCTCTAATCCATTAGGTATTTAGCTAACTGTGTGTTTTTTGGTGTTGGTCTTGTTTGTTGTTTTTTTGGTCACGAGTTGAGTTAATTGTTGCAATATTGGATTACTTTGCACCAAATTATACTCAGAGTGACCAATTTAAACTTTTTATAGGGGAAAGTGTTTCATTGCTTTCCTATGAGATCATTTTTCCCCCATGGAGTGGCGTTTCTTTTGGCAACAGTTTGAACGGAAACATTTTCGCACAGGAGTTCTGTTTTAAGGGTCTCTGGGATTTGTTTTAATCAGGTGTGGTAGCAGGTGGACATGAAAATGAGTGTCATAAAGGAAGAAGTTAATTTTCAGAGATGCCTAGAAGCAGGAGACATGCCACGCAGGGGGCCGGCCTGAAAGCACCAGGGTCAGGCAGGAGGCGGAGGGAGTGAGGAAGATGCCCACAACATCTGTTTCTTTGTGATGGGTTGGGGCCACAACATTAGTAACAAAGAAACAGAATTTCGGGAGGATGAGGCCCAGACATCAGGATTTTAAAAAGATTCCCAGGTGATTCTAATGCGCAGACAAGGTTGAGAACCACTGCTCTAGCAAATTACCTACCCTGAAAGTATCAGTCTACCCAGGGTTAGCAAGATCCCAAGTGTGAAAGCCTCAGCATGCGGAAAAGAAAAAAGTCTAGAGCACACAAATTGGTACGAAATATGATGATTTTATGAGGAGTGCATAATGCATTTGAGGGTAAGGGAATTGGAACGAAAGTAAGATGGTTGTAAAAATCATTTGTTCATTTACGGGGCAAATATTTTCTGAGTGCTGACTACATGTTAGGCATTTAGTCACAGGCAAAACCAGGCCCAGACCCTACTTTCATTTAACACACTGCGAGCCTCATTTTTAAACACATTATACTAAGGTAGCTTTCTCACGGTTTACGTTAACTCAAAAGGTTTCAAAACCAAGAGTAACTAACATGAAGTCGGTGCCTCTATCATATTCTGTATCTTCTCTATCTGATGGCTATGCTAGACTTTCAGGCTTGTCTTACTCTTTAACAGAGGGTAATTTGTTGATCATAATTTGGAGGAACCCTGGATAATTGACACACTTTCTTGCAGTGACTCAGTAAAATAATATGTATATTTTAGGCTGGTGTTAAAATACTCTGATGTTAGTATTACTAACCTCCATTAAGTCGAGAAGTTTTATGGCCAAATGGGGTGTTTGAAATATACTCATTATTTGGAATGAAATTGCAGCCCCCCCCAAACCCTCATATAGATGTTCTTACAGACACGTTTAAATGAAAATAATAAAAATAAGAATTAACATTGACTGTGAGGTTTTAGGGAGAGTTTTAGCTTTTATTTGTGTTCAGTTCACACACAGAAAGGGATGTTTACTTTAATGACAATGGATGTTAAATGATTTTAATAATCACTGATTTATTGTATTGATTTCCAAAGAATGATTTGAACTCCTTTTAATGGTAAAAACTCTACTTTGACCATCAGTTTTGGTGCCTGAGCTGAGTTTCTTGGATTGATGGCTTATTTCCCAATGGCTGGAAGGGATTTTTTCGTTTAACCTACTAGAAGTTTATTGGTAGATAAAATATATTTTCAGTTGCAAGACATGCTTTGTGAACATACATTTCTGTTGCTTTATCATGGGAATATTTTGCAGGCACATTTGATATTATACAAGCTGATATTAAAGGCAGCTATCCTATTTCTGTGTCCAAATTATAGTGGAAAAAATTGGCACATCATAGTGGAAGTACTGGAACCCGTTAACACTCGCCAAACCAGCCAGCATAGGATTGTTATTTTCATTGCCTGCCTCTTAGCAGGTCTCCATTGCTCCAACTTCCTAACTTGGTTAGGTATCCAAGGTTCCCGCCCACCCCATCGTCTGCTTGCAATGCCACTAATCCTCCTTGAATGAGCCCCTTCATCCCTTCACATTCTTCCTCACCTGTATAACACACATACTAGTATTCCTCAAATGCAGTATATGAAATTATTTGGCTCTTACTGCCACTTGACACTGTTTCTTAAAGAGTTTAATAAAATGCGTTTTTCCATTCATTTCTTTTATTTGTCTTTGTGTCACCTGATATACTATATTGACAGTAAAAATTGAGGTTATTTTCCAAGATTCCACTTTCTTTTCTTCTTCCGTATTTGGAGAAAAATAACTATGCCATCACCCTGAATTTAAAAACAAACAAACAAACAAAAAACCAACAAACTAACCCCTCATTTAATTCAGATTACAGAGTCCATAGGATACAAATAAATATATAAATGTAATGGATTCTATTGCTTATTCTAAAGTTATTAGTGGAAAAATATACAGTAACCACTGTTTGTAATGATCTCATGTTTAATGGCATTTAATAAATTGGAACTTACCCAGGTTCATACAGATATGAAGTGACATATCCAAAGCTAGGGCCCAAAATTTGTGTTTCTTGATCTAAAGAATATTCAACTCTTTTTCTTTTTAATAAGAAATCTAGGCAATGCACAAAGAAAAAAATGACTAATCATAATCCTAGCACCAAAAGGTGTTCAGTTATTCAGCAAATACTTTTTGAATTCCTACTATGCCAGGTACTATTCTACCCTACTGGGGAAAACGCCAGTGAAAGAATCAGATAAAAATGTGTGCTCTCATGGAAATTACATTCTAGGAGGGTTATTGAAATAATTTAATTGGCAGTGTTTTTCAAATGGTGACACTGTGATGGAGAAAAATGAAAGCAGGGAAATGCTGGGATTTGGAGGAATGGGATATACTATGAAATCAATCAGGAAATGCCTCATTGAGAATGTAACATTTGAGCAAAATTCTATGTTACAAGCTTGGGTACAGTATTCCAGACAGACGTTTGACCATCATGCTTAAAATACAGTAAGGAGACCAGTGTTGCTGTAGCAAAGTGAATAACAGCAAGAGTTGAGGAAGATTAGATCAGACAGATTGGGTCAGGAAATAGGAAACATGGGTGTATTATGTAGGGTACAGCGAGGACTCTGATATTTTCTCTGAGGGAAATAAAGCCATCAGATGGTTTCCAACAGAGGAGTGACATAATGTAACTTAGATTGTAACAGATAACTCCAAATCTCATATTAAGAATACACTAGATGTCCAGGGATGGAGAGAATAATGGGTCCAGTTGAGAGCCTAGTACAGTAATTCACATGGTTGATGATTATAATAGTAACAGTAGCGATGGCATGACGTGACTGTATTTTGGATATATTTTGAAGATAGAGCCAAGAGTATTTGCAGGTGGAATGGATGTGTGTTGTAAGAGAAAGAAAGGAATCAAAGTTGGCCTGAACAAATAAAAGCGTTGCCATAAATTAGGATGGAAAGGCTATGAGAGAAAAATGTTTAGAAGGAAGATCCTGAGTTCAGTTTTGGAAGTGTTAAGTTTGAGATAAACTTTAGACATACAGGAAGATGTTGAGTAGGGTATTTGAAATATGTGTTAAGGTTCAGGTAAAAAGTTCAGGCAGAGATGTAAATTTGGTAGCCATCAATTTGGAGATGATTTTCAGGTCAGAACACTCCATGAGCTCACCAAGAGAGTAAGTATAGAGAAAATGAGATCTAATAAAGGTTGGTGACTAAGGCAGTCCAAAGACACTTATGATAAAAGTGTCAATTGACCTCTCAAAAGGTGATTGAGTTTTTAAGTCAGCACGTAAGGAAGGAAAAAGTGCACAGTAAACATTAATCTTAGATATTCCCTAAATAACCCATGAATTTCAGTATACATATTACACAAGGCTTGGTTGATACATGGGACAAATCCAGCCTTCTGTCTATTTTTGTTTTGTTGTTGTTTTATGGCCTGTGGTCTAAGAATGTCAAAATGACTGGGAAAGTAATCAAAAGGAGAAAAATATTTTTGACATGTGAAAATTCTGTGGATTTCATATTTTAGTGTTCACAAGTAGTTTTATCACAGCGTAGACATGCTCATTTGTTTATGACCATTTAGGGCTGTTTGAGCAGAGCTGAATAGTAGCAACAGAGACTGTGTCCCACAGAACCTAAAATATTTACTATCAGGCCCTTCACAGAAAAATGTGCTAACTCCTGGCTTATACACTTCTATAAAGTTGTTTGTATGTACAGTAAAATACAATATGTAATTAAGACTATATACAGGTGTCCCAAAGATGTATACACACTTCAAATGATTATAAAATCAGTGTTTATTAACATACAATTCATTTTCAAAATTAAGTGAGTTATCAACGGTTAAAGTGTGTATACATTTTGAGGGTACACCCTATCTATGTATGCAAGACAGTTCTTTAGGGATTTTTAACTTTAAAGATGTAAAAAAAAATTATGGGTCACATACTTAATTTCCTTGAGTTAAGTTCACTGTACTTAATTATCATGATTTGAGCATCTGCTATGTGCCAAGTTTTGCAGACAAGAATGTTGGGGATCAGGGAGATTGAATACATACAGACTCAGGCTGATCTGGGTTTTTAAGTCTGGAATCTTTTACTCTACCACAGCCTGCCATATGGAACTAAATATCTGAGGCATCAACACCTGACAGGTCCTCTCAGAGAAATAGCAGAGGTTTGGGCAATATTTAGAATTTTAGAAAAGGCAAGTGAAATGATTTTTTTAAAGGAATACAACAGTAAAGAACTGTTATCTACATCAGAAATTAGAACTATTTGGGTTGTATTTTGAGAGAGGGCGGGATTGAGTCCTATCAATCAATACATTCATTTACTCATTCATAAATTCACCTTAATAAATGGTTTTAATTGGCACTCTCCTGAGATCTGGAGAGATAAAATAGTAAATGATACATTTCCCGATTCCAAGATAATTTAAAAGCAGCGGGCAACTTTATGATGGAGGTACAAATAGGATGTAATCTAATAGGCCTGATGCATTAGAATACTGGAGCTTTCATTTTAAAAAAAATGTATTTAGATATTTAGTCTAAATTTTGAAATTTACATCAAGCAGTCAACAAACTAGCTATGCCCTTTCCCAGTATACCTTTTGATACACTTGTCAAACAGTTTTCTGACTTGAATGAACCTTACATAGGATGAGGTCCTGGAAGTCTTAGGTTGTCTTGAATATGCTGTTCCAAATCATGGCTACAACATTGTGTACGGAAGCAAGTTTCCTCATAGTTATTGGCATAATTAGAATGGGACAAGAGTCCTCCTGGGAATTTTGAAATAATAGATTATGAAAATATTTTAGGAAAGAATTTATGAGCTAGTCAGACTTGGGAAGGTGGCTGTTCTGCTGTTACTAAACCTAATTGCACCCCTGGGGAGAACATTTTGAATTTTGAGAAGACATGTGATTCCGTCACCTGTCTATGTATAGACAGAATATCTCAGCGTTTTGAGTGGCACCTTAGTGGCTTGAAAATGCGAATACAGCTCCAAATATACACTGCTTCGTGTACAGTGTATCTCTCTGCTCTGTGAGTCTTATGACCCATTACTTGATAGAATGTTTCTAAGAAGGGTTTTATGCATCCTGTCTCTATGGTTTTTATAAATTCTTTATCGGTCAGTGACATGATCCTTAGATCTGCAATGTTCTGCTTTTAAAGCACAAAATATTTTGTTTGCAACCTGTTTAATCACATGGTAAAACTTTACAACATTTAAAGCAAATTAACGCAAACACACAGCTCACAAATAGAGTTCTTGCTTGTTGACCAGCCTGACAAAGACTTTTAACACACTGTTATGTGGTTGTTACTGTCATCCTTTTATCTTTGAACTAACAAACAACATTCTGACAGTGTTAAAGGACATCTGAAATATTTCTGCAGAAAACAGCCCTGAGCTGAGATCAGTGCTTTCATAAAGGAATAAAATAAAACTGGTGGAGATGTCAGCTTGACAATATGGGGGAAAACTGTTAGAACGGATTTATATACAAATCCATTGTCCCATTTAATCTTCACCAAAGAAAAAAACAAAACAAAAAACCCAACTAAAACAACATGTGATAGGCATTACTGTCCCCATTTCCATATGAATAATCCAGCTCAAGGTATTTAGTACTATGCTATAGCTACATAATTAGGAAATGGTGGAGACAGAACTAAACCCAGGTTTTCTTATTCCATGTTTTATTCTTTTTCAGTGATCAGTCTTGAAAAACTACTGCCCACGCCAGAGAATTCAAATATTCTTATTTTTCTAGGGCATTGTCAAGCCATCGCCATTAATCATTACATACATAGAGAAGAAATATTTAATGCAGTTAGCTGGAGAGAATTTCAGAAAGCTGTATTTTGATGTCAGATGGAGAAATAAAGGGACGGGGTAAACTTTGAGCTTGGCAAGAATGAACTAGGATTGGGTGCTGGGCTCCAGGACTGTGGGGGCGTATAGTAAGGGCTCCAAGCATACTGTGGTTAGAAATATGGGAAAATAGAGAGACTCAAAGCAACATGTACATGCACTGGACAACTTTGCTCCAAATAGGAAAAGCCTACGGATCCATTGTTTGGGGAATTAAGTCAAGTAGGGTAGGATTTCCCATGAGCAGCCTTTGTATTTCTCCTGAGATAGAGTTCTTCAAAAAGACCTTAAATAAACATACATTCCACTCCTAATAGGATTATTGATTAATGAGTGATTCTTTCTAGCTCTTACTATTCTTTCCTGACATATTAATAGATGGGAAGCGCATAAATAATCACCAAACATCTGAAGCATGAGACATATGGTCCCTTGAGATTAAGAACACCCCCACAGAAAGAATCCAAGCTCTCCAAATGATTCAAAACTTCCTGTGTTCCCTGAGTTGAGGGTCCCCCTCTCCCAGAAAAAAAAGTAGCTATGCTCTAGGAAATTTACATCTCAATAGAATATCCCGCCATGACAAAAATGTTCTATAACTTTGCACTGTTCAATATGGTAGCTACTGGTTTTAAGTGCCTATTGAGCACTTGAAATGTACCCATAATGACTAAGCCACTGGTTTTCTAATTTTATTTAATTTAAATTTAGATATCTGGTCATCATAGCTTGACCCAAGAGCATAGCCCCAAAATCAAATCGCCTTTTGAGACCTACTGAAGAATGCTGGAGTGACACAACTCCTAATAATTACCGAAGTTCAGTCTCTTCTGGGATCTCCACCAACTATAATGGAGATCCTCAGAGATAACTCCGCGCTATAAACATAGTCTCAAATGCAAATGTCTGTCTCTATTGTAAAGAGATTCGAGTCAGCATTTCCTGATAATGTATTTTCACTGCAGTCTTACTCTTCTAGCAATCAGTAAGACATTTTTTTATCACAGTGTTCCCCAAATAGCAAAAGCGAAGAAAACTTCATTTGTATGTGAGCACTCTATTTATTCCATCCTCGGTCCAAAATGTCTGCTATAGTCTACAGGAGAATTTTGTTCTTTATCACTGAAGCTCATATATTAGTGCTCTTTACATCCAGGCTGGCATAGTAGCAAGTAGTCAGGAGACTCAAGGTCAAGCTCTAGCTGAAGTCCTTACTTGCCTTCTTGGGGAACTTGGGGAAAGAAGTCATTTAACTTCTTTCAGTCTCATATTTTTATCTTTAAAAGTGCAATAAGATATATTTTGCAGAATCATTTGAAGGGGTTAGATGAGAAAAATACGTATGACAGTGCTTTCCAAAAAATTTAATGAAATGCTAGGAAAATGTCAAAAATTATAATTACTTTGTCAATCATCTATCCTTTTTCTCACAGACTTGGCCCTTCTTCCCATGTCTAAAGTTACACCCCTAATATATTCACAGCAGACATTTTATTTTCAACCTACTTTTAACTATAACACTGCATACATTTACTGTCTGATGCTTACATTCTCTTTTAGACTTTGATCAAGTATCCATGAAACTTAGTTTCCAGAAATAGTCTCAAAAGAGATTTATATATAATTATTGTACACAGCAATGAATTGTGGGTTCCATGTGTCTCACTAGTAAGAAAAATTTTGTCAACTACTTCAATCCTGTTAATCTAATAACCAATTATTTTATGTAAAAAATTATAGCTAAGAATAATATAACCTCACTAAGGAAATTTGAAAGTTAATGGAAATTCATTGTAGGCAAGTTAGTTTTAATAGGCATCATCTCCAGCAGTAATTATTAATTTAAATTATATAATAATAGGTGTATAAGCATATCTCAGTATTTTAGTTTGTATATTTAGATTAAGAAACATTCTGAATGTTTCATTTTATTTTATTTTTTTAATATAGTTTATTGATTTTTTACAGAGAGGAAGGGAGAGAGATAGAGTTAGAAACATCGATGAGAGAGAAACATTGATCAGCTGCCTCCTGCACATCTCCTACTGGGGGTGTGCCTGCAACCCAGGTACATACCCTTGACTGGAATCGAACCTGACACCTTTCATTCCGCAGGCCGACACTCTATCCACTGAGCCAAACCGGTTTCGGCCTGAATGTTTTATTTTTTTAATAGTTGTATTTCTTCTTTCGTAAAGTCTTTTCTTTTTCCCACTAATTTATCAGGGCCTTAGTATGTTAATTATTAATTCATGTGAGAATATACTATTTTTTATAATAAAAGCCTAATATGCTAAGTGCCTGGTCGTCTGGTTGTCCGTTTAATCAATCAAAGCGTATTATTCTAATGATAAGCTAAGGCTGGTCAACCACTTATTATGACATGCACTGACCACCAGGGGGCAGATGCTCAATGCAGGAGCTGCCCGCTGTGGTCAGTGCATTCCCACAGGGGGAGCACTGCTCAGCCAGAAGCCAGGCCAGGCTCAAGGCTGGCAAGCACAGTGGCGATGGCAGGAGCCTCTCCCAACTCTGCGGCAGTGCTAAGGATGTTCAGCTGCTGGCATAGGGCCTATGCCATCATCCAGACATCCCCTGAGGGCTGCCGAACTGCAAGAAGGTGCAGGCCAGGCTGAGGGACCCTCCTGAGTGCACTAATTTTGTGCACCGGGCCTCTAGTGTAAAAGATAAACTTTGATCTGTTATGTTTGTTATAAATATAAAATTTTATTCAAAAAGCCTTTTCCTTATTTGTTAATATATTTTGGGGATACCAACAATTGAATTTGTATATACTCAACTCTGCAATTGTTCTTTGTAACTTTTTTTCCATCTCTTCTCAACTTTGTAAATCATGCACCTCCAAGTAGCTTGACCAATTAATTATTGTCAAATTTTGTTTTTCCATACCCAGTCACCTATATATTTTGTTTGTTCTTAACTCTGCCTTTGCTCATAATTTTAAAGATAATATGCTTAAGAGATCATATTGTCAGACAAGAGTCACGGAAGCATGTTCGGTCTTTTCAATTCTCAGCATGATAAACATTATAGCCGTAGACTTACATTGAACGCAAAAGAGACTAGCCAAGTACCACAGCAGGCACTTGGCATGTGTGACCTTATTTCATGTTCACTACGACTCTCAAAAGTAGGTGTAATTCCTATTTACAGAGAAAGCAGCTGAGCCTATGAGAGGCTAAGTGAAGTGCTAAAATCATACATCTAGAAGAAGTTGGCTTCCTAAACCAGATCCATCTAGCTCAAAGTTCATATTCTCTTCAGTGGGTTGACATTTCTAAGTTCTAACCAGAACTTTTCTTTTTATCAGATACATTCATGTTAATAACAATAACTCAGAAATAGCCAATAATTATCAACCCTTCCTAGGAATCATGCAGGCACCCTGCTCAATACTGTTCATGCTTTATCTTATTGATATTGGCCATAATACTACAGAATTGTATTATATTCCTGTTTTGAAGATGAGGAAACAGAGACTCAAGGTGACAGAATTATTAGGTATTAAAGAGGGGCTTATCACCTTGATCTTATTCCTAACTCTTGGCCCATAAACAGTCTATAAGTCCTTCAAACTACTCCTTAAGTCTTCCCAGGCATTTGAGAGTTAAAAAAAAACCTCTCATGAATTGCTGCTCAAATAGGGTTGTTGTTTTTTTAGCACTTTTGTTTGATTAGGCACTCTTAATATATTCCCTGTCAAATTAATAGTGTTAGTAATAATAGCTTCACAATGTTAAAATGTGCTTACTTTGTCTTAAGGGTACTTTTTTAGGCAGAATTTACAGTCAGCAGGGAACAAACACCCACAATAGTGTTAGGTTTCCTAACATGTCCTGGAGCTCCTTTGAAAAGCAGTGTACATCTCTCCTGATAGGAGCTTTGACCCTGAAGTCTGTCATATTATAACAAAGCCCTCGCGCCCGTTTCATGGTTGGGCCTGGCCTGTCTCTGAAGTGCTGTGAGTTGCTTCCCAACTGTGTGCCCCAGCAGGGGAACCTATTTGAGGAACTCCCAGTGCCATTTTATACCAGACAGTAGGAAAGCCTTCACAAAGCAGCCCCTGACACTTTTATTCTGCAAGGTCTTAGAAAGGCACTTGAATATCTGGCTCCCCAGAGTCTGCATGTTATTCAGAGGTGAGCGTTAAGGATAAATGAGCATAGAACGGATCAAACAGAGCCTTTCCAGAACTATTCAAAGGTTCATGGAAATGAAAAGACTGTGATTCCTTCTAATAATTCTGCCTTTCTTTACTTTCCATGGAGTCATAGGAATGAATTTTATGATTCTCTCTGTTGCCGATTCATTAAAATACTTTATATATCAGGTTATTTGAAATCACCATAATATTTGAAGACCATAACTTAGACTGGCTCTATTAATCAAATGCAGTTCTAGAGAGTACCAAGAATGTCCCAAAGACTGTTCACATAAGCAATCATCAGTAAGCAGGTTTTCATAATCCATGGAGAGAGCCATAAAGTGGGAATCAAAGGATCTCCATTTGGTTTTCATCATCAATAATTAGACACATAAATGAGAGAATGTGGCAGTGGAATTAGCCAGTTACAATTTCCTATCCATGAGAGGTAGATAAAATATAACCCCCTTAGCTTGCTTTCGGAAACATTGCGAGGATGATCTTAGTGCCATGTAAAATCATTTAAAGTGCTTTTAATGAAAGGGACTGCTGTCCAGGTTTCTTTTCCTTCTTGGCCAAAACATAGATACGCATGAGAAACACTTTTATTTATAAATATTTTTTGAAGGTGGAAGAAATTAAAATGGTCTTTGCATAAAATCAAATTATTCATAAGCAGCACTACTGTTAGATCCAGCGTTAAAGCTATCACAAGTCACTTCTAAGGATATGCTTGGCCATAGCCTAATTTACCGTGAAATCATTTAAAATGGGAGAGATCTGAGGACTGATGTAAATCCAAACCCTAGGGCGACACAGGTGCATAGAAAGATGCCAGATGGGAAGGAGATGGGCATATCCAGAAACTGCAGTGAGGAGGTTATCCAACCTAGCAAGCAGACTTCACATCCTAAATCTATGGACACCAGTCACAGGTGGCCATCCAGGCCCACAGGCAAAGCAAAAGGGACCCAGGGTTAAGTCATGTCCTGCAGGTGAGTGTCGAGCGTGGCGAGGCTGAATGAAAAGCAGGAGGCCATGCCAGTCGCATCTGCTCATTAGACTGTGTGCAGATCCAGAAAACTTCACACTGAAACTGTCTTAAGTGACAAGTACAAACTAATATTTCCACTTTAAGAAGAATATTTAAGACAGAGGAAGCCTGTATTTGTGTGTGTATATTATATAGAGTATCCCCCCCAAAAATATATATACACTTTGAATAATTCTAAAGGCAGTGTTTATTAAAATACATTTCCTTTTCAAAATTGAACTATCAGCTGTCAAAGTGTGTATACATTTTCGGGGATATATAATATGTTTTTAAAGCCTAGTTTACTGGAGAACTGTACATAGTTTATTGCTGAAGATTAAATATGTATAAGAGAATGGGGTTGGAGCGGAGGTGGGAAGGTGAAGATGCAGGATTTGAAGCAGAAGAGAGAGGAAATTTCATGAAGGTTCCTGTATGTCAGTAAAAAAGCTCTAGTTTTTATCATGAAGAACATAAGGCAGCTTTGAAGGACTTTTAGCCAGAGGAATGTCTTAGCACAATTTAGTTCTGATTCAGTCCAAGCATTCATGCCAAGACCATGAAATAGCCTTTGGAAATGGTGTTGTAAAGATGATGTTATTATTTTGAAAGATCTCAGATTCAATACAACTGATAAAAGTTCATTTAGAAACATGAGTCAGCATTGCAATCTTTTTTCATCTTGTAGAAGATTGCAGTTGTGAGCTTCCAGAACTGAATTGGGGAAACTAATGCAGTTAAGATCAGAGCTCTGTTTTCTGATATCACTCACTCACCAGTTCACAAATAAATCTCCTATAAGATCATATGGTTCCATGCATCTCCATCACAAGGAAGATTAAGCTCTAAACATTTTGATCAATAAAACAAGCAGTTTTATGTAAGCACATGAAAGGAAAATATAAAATACGTATATTTATCAACCATAGATTATAAAAATTTGGCCATAGTGTTCATTTTTTTGAGCAAAATATTTACTAAATGTACCATGTCTTAGGAAGTCTATTTTTTTTTTTAAATCCTCACCCAAGGATATTTTTTCCATTGATTTTTAGAGAGAATGAAAGAAAGGGAGAGAGACAAAAGAAAGAAACATCAATGTGAGAGAGACACATCAATTGGTTGCCCCCCACACTCACCTAGATGGGGTCAAGGGATGGAGCCTGCAATTGAGGTACATGCCCTTGACCAGAATTGAACCCATGACCCCTCAGTACCTGAGCCAAATCAGTTAGGATGGAAGTCTAATTATTTAATGTGAACTTTTTCTACATTTCAGTTCCATGCAGATTTTTCTTTCATGCTTTTTCAGTGCTTTTTGATAAAAATAGTACAAAACTGGCTTACGTGTTGTTTCAGTTTTAGGGAGTGTACTTAAATACTATTTTATATGGCTGCAATCTTCACAACACGCTATAAAATAAATATCATGAACCCTTTTAATAAAGGAATAAGTTGAAGCTTGATAAAGAACAGTATCACTGTACCTGCCTGAGCTCCATTTCTTTGCCAGCTTGTCTCACTTGTGCTCTGTGCCCAGTAAAGGGAAGCATAGACGTACCATTGCCATTGCCTACCCACAGCTCTCACCTCCAGCTCCTGTTCTGGGCCAGTTCTTCTCTAACTTTGGCCAACTTTGGTGTCTCTAAAACTTTGTCTTCAATGCTCAGGTAGATAAAACAGGTACTTACTTTTATACATCTTCTGAAATGTAAAATATGCAGCTTTCTAATAAAAAAAAATGCTACTTTTTACTGAGGTGTTTGCTAACCTTGTTATACACAGTTCTAAGTGCTGTTCATGCATTATCTCCTTTAAGGCTCATAACCCATGATGTAGGTACTTTTACTTTCCTCGGTTTACAAATGAGAAATTGGTGGCTTAAAGAGGTAAAAGAAATTCCTGAAGTCTGCCACTTCAGGTGGTGCAAAGCTTGAATTGAATCTATGTCAGTCTGACTCCATGGTTAATATCCTTGTCCACACTGCATTCCCCCATCTCTTTCATGGCCACCATTACAAGAAATGATTCCCCATACTCCCTACTTAAGTCCTTTCAATGGTCCTCTGGGGTCTCCACTTGCCTGCTGAAGCTCTCTGAGAAATGGACAGGTCCAGGGCACAGACTCACGGGAGCATCTCCTGGGGGCAGCGTGAGTCTTTGAATGACAGTTACTCAGGAGTGGAGCACTGGCCTTTGCTCTAATGACTGGGTATTTTTTCTTATAGAAAGTCATGGAGAGATCATGTTACCACCTATCCATTATACAGATGGTAGCATGAAACTCAAAGTGTTTAAGTCTCTTAACAAAAGTTGCACAACTAGTAAATGGCTGAGTTGACATTCGTATAGTGACACCTATCTAGTTATCAGTCAATAAGCGTCTGTTACTGTAATTTGTAAACCCAGGTCTCCATGCCAGTTTTCTCTTTTGTACTCCAGCTCCTTCATATCTGGGTTTCTCGATGAATGCTAGTGTTTCTATGCTTGGGACTTCCCATTTGTTTCCATGACACTGGATCTCTGCCATAATCCTTTCCAGACAGAGATCAGACTCAGGTAGTAATTATGTAATTCCTATCTTGGGTGGACTGATTTTGAATGTATGAATTGACATTTAAGCTTCAGTCCCCACTCACCTGCCAGTAGAATAATGCATCCCAGGCTTGTACCCATGCCCAGCCCCCTGTCTCGCCTCTTTCCAAGCTCAGTTGTATTATTGCATGCAGATATAGTTTACTAAGTACTTTCAGATTTGCTATCTCATATGATTCTTGCAATGAATTAGTTGAGGACTTGGAACAAGTCAGATTAAGAAATGGAGACTTTCCTTTTAAAATAATATTTGGTTGAACTTGACGAAATTGCTGATATTTGAACATTTTTGACCTACACAACCCACCAGCATTTATTTTTATGATACAACCTAATACTTTCATAAAGATGCAGGATCTGAGTTCTTTTTCTTGCATTAAATAGTCTTGGTTCTTGAAGTGCATCAGCACAGGTATGCGTAAATGTCACACTTCATTCTGACATTATGGTGTTTGCCACAGTGAAATGAGAGAGGCCATCTTTAAGCTTTCCTCCTTGGCATAAAGCATGGGAGTCCAAAGGACAGATGCTGTCTTGACATTATCAACTGGCACAGCATGAGCTTTCAAAACTCAAAAAGCTAAATTATCGGTCATGCTTGGAAGTTGCCCAGATGTTCTTGCCTAGTCTTAACCATCAATGCCTCTTCAGGTATGTGTTCAATACGAGAAGGACTGGTAACTTTTTGTGCAAACTTATAAAACATAGTGTTAACCAATATTTCCTTCTTAGCATGCCTGACACATTGTAGTTACATAATAAAGCTACATTAACTGAATTGATAAACAAATTAACTAAAATAATTTATTATTCAGGCACTATTTAATGGGTAGTGTATGTGCATTAAACTTATTATGTAAAAGAGTTTCATATGATTGTTAAAAAATGGAACCTGAAAATAAATGATTTCTGAACTCTATTCTGAGATACCCTCTTAGCTAAATAGCATTACCTAAAACATTAATTTTCTCAAAATAGCAAAATAGCATACATCAATGAGGCATTGTGCCTTGGGCACTTTACTTAAAAGTGTTTACATGTTTTTACTGATTTATTTTATAAGCATTTCATAGCACCACTCAGAAATTAAGGGTCTCAAAAGTATTTTTTTTCTAAATGCAAAAAAAAAATTATGATTATTTTTTAATTACGATATAATATTACTTTTAACATGAAAGCGAAAGGTGGTTTCACTGATGTTGTGATCAAAATGCATAAAAATGTACTACACAGTTACTGCTCACCCTATAGTTTACAGAAACAACTGGATGCCTCTAACCTCCTCCTAAGGATACCATTATAGAATTCAAATGAGGAGAACCAAGATGGCGGCATTAGGTACAAACCTGTACGTGCTGCCCCCCCACAACATTAAAACCACAACTATAAGACAAAACAGCTATCATCCAGAACCACGGGAAAGCTGTCCAAGTGGAAGTTCTACAACTAGAAGGAAAGAAAAAAGCACATTGAGACCGAGTAGGAGGGGAGCAGCGCCAAGAACAGAGATACGAAGGCGTGCATGAGGCAGGTGCACCTGGGTGCACAGTTTCTTTCAATCGGAAGGGGATACAAGCTCTCGAATGCACTGAACTCATTTATGGCGAGACGCTGGGGTCCCAGGCTCCTACAGGGATAAACGGGACTGTCCTGCAGCGGGTGGGAAAGCGAGGGTGACTTTCTCACAGAGCTGCTCACAGGGATCATTGAGGCGGTGGGGGTGCGCGGCACTCAGGGAATCATGGAAACGCAGAGTCCAAGTTGCAGAGACATGACGACACCATTGTTTGCTCTGCCCTGATGTCTCCCTGAGACCCCACCCCACTCAATTCACATCCCCTCCCAAGCTGTGATGGCAGCAGCACAATGGACGCACCTGCGCTTCTGCAGCTGAACAAACTGCAGCTGGATCAGAGAGCTCCAAAACTTCCAAACTACAAACAAAGCAGATAAATCTGTTGATATCGCTGTAGCAGTTCTTCTTATAGACATAGCGGGTCCTCATAGTCAGCCAAAAATGTGAAGACAAAGAAACATGTCACAAATGAAAGAAATGGAGGAAAGCAAACGAATGGAGGCCATAGAGTTCAGAACAACAGTTATAAGATTACTCAATAATCTTCTACGAACCTTTGAGGAACTTAGTGAGACCTCCAAGGACCTTAATGAGAATGCCAAAAAAATGGAAAAGGACCAGTCAGAAATTAAACATGCACTGACTGAAATAAAGAATAATATACAGAGATCCAACAGCAGGTGAGAGGATCACAAGAATCAAGTCAAAGATCTGAAATATGAAGAAGCAAAAAACACCCAAACGGAAAAGCAAAACGAAAAAAGAATCCAAAAATATGAAGATAGTGTAAGGAGCCTCTGGGACGACTTCAAGCGTACCAACATCCGAATTATTGGGGTGCCAGAAGAAGAGAGAGAGCAAGATACTGAAAACCTACTTGAAGAAATAATGACAGAATACTTCCCCTACCTGGTGAAAGAAATAGACTTACAAGTCCAGGAAGCGCAGAGAACCCCAAACAAAAGGAATCCAAAGAGGACCACACCAAGACACATCATAATTAAAATGCCAAAAGCAAAAGACAAAGAGAGAATCCTAAAAGCAGCAAGAGAAAGAAAATCAGTTACCTACCAAGGAGTGTTTTTTATTTAAAAAAAAAAATCCCCCCCCCAAAAAAAAAGGAGCAGTGGTATCAGAAAAGACATGATTTTGTGATGGTTAATAATCATTGTGACTGCACATGGACACTTATGTAAATAAAAAATAAAATAAAAATAAAAAATTCAAATGATACTTTAAACTCTTGTTGGTAAGTGTGGTGTTTAATGAGGAAAACAAAAATTTTTATTCTGAGTCCTTATCAAACCAACTATAATGAATAGCAGTCCTGTCAATCTATTCTTATTTGTGAGCTAAAAGACCCTAAATCACTTTGTTTTGTGGGAGTATAAATCATATAATTTTTAATATATGTTTTTTTTTAAATATATTTTATTGATTTTTTACAGAGAGGAAAGGAGAGAGATAGAGAGTTAGAAACATCGATGATAGAGAAACATCGATCAGCTGCCTCCTGCACATCCCCCACTGGGGATGTGCCCGC
>NW_006286231.1:3666152-3674235 GCF_000327345.1 Myotis davidii
TGTGGCTTCCTTCTGCATGCCCCACACTGGGGATGGAACCTGCAACCCAGTCATGTGCCCTTATTGGGGATCGAATTGGCAACCTCTTGGTCCATGGGACAATGCTCAACCAACTGAGCCACACTAGTTGGGCCATATAATTGTCTAGCAACAATGTTACTTTTCTATTATTCTATCTGTGGATAAAATAGTATATTTTTCCCCTCAAAATTTTATGAAAATTTTTAAACCTAAAGGAATGTGGATAGAATAATTTACCCAACTACCTATATGCTGCTATTAGCTTCTTATTGTATACTATCTATCCATCTACCTAGACTTTATTATTAATCCAGTTTACTTTTAATGTATTCCAAAGCAAATTGCAGACATCAATACACTTCTTATAAATACTTAAACTTAATACTTTATGTAAATATTAAATGTTGAAGTATTTAATAAGAAGTATTTAATACTTGAATACTTAAATAGCACAACTAAAGTTCATATTTGTTTAGAAGCTTTTTTAGGTGAAATTTACATGTATTGAAATGTACATATTTCTGAGTATTGGAAAATGTATATACTGTGTAAACCAATACTCAATTCAAAATACAGTGGTCCTCCATTATTTTCAGGGGATACCTTCCAAGACCCCCGATGGATTCCTGAACCTGCAGATGATACCGAATCCTGTATATACCGTATTATGTTTTATACTATACATACATACCCATGATAAAGTTTAACTTATAAATTAGGCAGAGTAAGAGATTAACAATGATAGCTGATAATAAAATAGAACAAATATAACAATATTCTGTAATAATAGGTGAATGTGATTTCCTTCTCTCAGCAAACTAGTATATATATTGTTTTCCTTCTTCACAATTTGACAGCTAGAAGATTCATTCTTACCATAGGTCTCAGCAGCCTTGGCATACAATATTTTTTCTTTATTGATTAAGGTATTACATATGTGTCCTTATTGCCCCATTACTCCCCCCTCACACACACGCCATACAATATTTTCTTATTAAATCAAGAACTTTCATCTTTTCACTTAAAGGGAGCATTTTACAGCTCTTTGTCAGGCCCCTTTTGTTCTGCTATTTTTTTTCTTTAGATTTATCTGTGCTATTGCATGTATCAGTGGTCTGTTTCCATTGCTAAGTAGGATGCTGTTGTACAAATATACTACACTTAGTTTATGCATTCTCCTATTAATGGATGCTGGGGTAGTCTCTAGTTCTGTTTGGTTTGGTTTTGCTATTAAGATTAAACTGCTGTGAGCATTCATGAACAAGTATTTGTGAACAGCTGCTTTCATATAATTTGCATAAACATTTAGAAGTAGACTTTTGAGTCACCTGATAGGTGCGTATTTAGTTTTATGAGAAATAATCAGACCACTTCACAATTCCACCAACAATGTATGAAAGTATGGTTGCCCATATCTTCACAGAGATTAGATATGGATCAGTGTTCATAAATTCTGTCATTCTGGGGTATGTACGATGGTATCTCATTGTGTTTTTAATTTTCATTTCCCTGGTAAGTAATGATGTTGAGTACTTCTTTGTGTGCTTATTGACCACTTAAATATCTTTATTTGAAATTAGCTGTTTGAATATTTTCCACATTTTAATAACTGAGTTGTCTTATTATATTATTGATTTGTAGAAGGACTTTATATATCTTTTCTATTAGTTCTTTGTCAGATATGACTTGTAAATATTTCCTGTCTGTGTTTTCCCTTTATTTATTTTTTACTAATGTATTTTGATAAGCCAAATTTTGAAACTTTTGAGAAATCCTAATTTATCAGTGGTTATTTTATGATATCCTAAAACTTCTTTTCTACCCCCATGTCACAAAGTTTTTTGCTTATGTTTACTTCTGAAAGCTTTATTGGCTTAGCTTTCATATTGAAGTGTGTGATCAATCTTAAATTATTTTATCTGTATCTAGTATGAGGTAGGGGTTGAGTGTTTTCGTTTGGCCTATGCAATTAGATATTTCAGCATCATATTTGAAAATTTTTTTTTTCATTGTGTTGTTTGGCAACTTAGTTGAAAATCAAATATCTCTGTAAATGTATATGTATCTCTGGATTCTTCATTTTGTTCCATGGATATGTGTCTGTTCTTTTCCCTACTCCACACCACCTTGATTAATGTAGCTTTATAAATTGAAGTCAGGTAGTATAAAATTTCTAAATTGGTTATTTTTAAACATTGTGTTGTGTAATGTAGATCCTATCATTTTAATGAACAATTTAAAATAATAATTGGCTATTTTACACTGTTGGAAGGTACACCAGGGCAAAGAATATTATACAAATAGTTTTCTAAGATAACTTTGGTTTTGTTTTTCTTGAGTGTCCATATATCTAAAAATTTAACTAGAGTGGTGCCATCATTAATGGATTTGTCACCTTAGATAAATAGTATTTCAAATATTTCTGGAAAAGGTAGACATTCCTTTAAAATTCCTAATAAGATACATTTAAATGATTTAAACATAATTTAAAGTTAAAATTTATTTTAATTAAACATAATTCAAAGTAATAAAATATGTAAAACCTTTCAAAGATTGAAAGAACATGACTTGTATTTAAGAATGGATGTAAGGTACTTCTGATTACATAAATGTAATACCAGTTCTTGAAATGTTCGTGTGTTTCTGGGCTGTTTCTTATTTATCCCTTTACTCTAGTAAACCGTCGTAAGGTACTGAGTAGGTGTCCATGGACTTATCTGTTGTCTTTGTTGGTTATTTTCACTATTGAGCCTAAAAAGATGACATGGGTCTTAGTAAAACTGATGAGTGAACCCAGGCTTCTGAATGAGACATGTTTAATTATAGGCACCTAATAGGTATCTTGGACATGTACAAAGGTACTATTGATGAGGACCTCAGATCCCTCGAACCTTCATCACTACTGTGGGTATCAAGAGGTTGTATCTCCACTATTATTTTAGATAATGTAATTCCTGTCTCTCTTTAGGCAACTGTAGTATATCTTTAGCTATGTGAGATGAATTGCAACTCTGGTTGGCATCATTTTTAAAATACCACTTTAGGAAATATATTTCAGATTCTGGTGGATGGTATCTCAGAATGTATATTACATATTATAGTGCAATATGCCTTTTAAAATCATATATATGTGAAATCATATGGATGAAATATAAACAAAAACATATAAGCTATAATAAAAGTGTATTATGAAACTATGAAAAGAACATTTTTTTCATTTTCATTATTGCTGATATGCTTAGCTGATAACCCAGAGTTTATAAATCCTATCTAATACAGATGGAATATGCAAATTGGCCATCACTTCATGACAAAGATGGTGGCACCCACAGCCAATAAGGAGGGAATATGCAAATTGGCACAACAAAGATGGCAGCAGCCGGGCTGGACCTCTGGGCAGTGTTCCGCCCCACCTTGGCTGCTCCAGGCCTCTGAGCAGCACGAGAAGGCAGAGGGCAGCTCCGGGCCAAAGCAAAGGCAGAAAGGTAGCTCTGGGCCAGAGTGAAGGCAGAAAGGTGGCTCTGGGCCGGAGTGAAGGCAGTGCCGGCAGTCAGGGGGAGGAAGACTTTTTCTTGCATGAATCTTCGTGCATCGGGCCTCTAGTGTAATAATAAAATCTCACAGCATCCACAGGGCAACTCTTAGTTTGAGAAACTACATAAAATGAATACTTTTCTCAAGCAAAATTATCTACATAATAATGTTTTAGAACTTCAGATGATATGTTTTGACTTTGAATTGACTTTGATAATACTGTGAGGTCACCATTTTCCTCTTACTATTATTAGTGTACCAAAGTGGGAATTTAATGTTTTCTTACTTAATAAGAGACTCAAGTTCAGCATTCTATCTTTCTTCCTGCCAATGTCTTTAAGTGTCATTTGTTATTATTGAAAATAGAATTTCTTGTTTGTCATCAAGTTCTCCTTGAAATTAAAATGGTTTCAGGCATCTCAATTTCACTTCATTTAGGGTTGCTATTATTCTCTAAATTTTTATTTCTTTTTTTAAAAATTGATTCCAGAGAGGAAAGGATAGGGAGAGAGAGACAGAAACATCAATGATGCGAGAGAATCATTCATTAGCTGCTTTCTGCATGCCCCCCACTGGGGATCAAGCCCACAACCTAGATAGGTGCCCTGACTGAGAATTGAACCATAACCTCCTGGTTCATAGGTCAATGCTGAACCACGGAGCCAAACCAGCCAGGCTGTTCCCTAAATTTCTGTGAAACACAATTTCCAATGCCTTCCCTTTGATCAGCATTCTATTACTATTTTGAGCAAAGACTCTCAGAATTGGATTCAAATCTGTTTGCTTTATTTTCCACAAAATTATCTACAAATTTTTCTATTAGCTTTCTGCCATTAATCAAGTAAATTTAAATCTAACTACAATTTAAATATAACTACTATTAAATAGATTTCCCTTTCACTCTTTTGGGGGAAAAAAAGAAAAGGAAGAAATGGGTCTCTGATGTACTATTCCAAATTTCTGATCCAGATTTAAAAAATCCTATGTTTTTATTTAACAGTGTGACAATTGCTAGTTTTCAATTTGCTCAGATTGGATTTTAGTTATGAGAAATCTAGACCCATAGAAAAAGTGCTTTTTAATCCTTTCTTGAAATCAATATAGCAATAAAGCAATACATATGGAACAAATTATGTTGAAAAACACTTTGTAGAGTGAATATCATGAAGTATTCTAGCTCGTTTCATATTTAAGTGAAGTAGTATATCATTTACATGAAATTATTCTATTTAGGAAACCTCATTACTGGTGCAGCTTTTGGTAAATAACCACTATTCTCAATTTAAATGTCCAATATATTCTACTTTAAATCAATATTTCCCAAACTCTTTCATTAATTTACCTCTTTCTTTACTTTTGCCATATCCTAATGTATATTTATTTTTTATTTAAATTGATTTTAAATCTCATAATTTAACAGAGTCTTAAATTATGAAATTATAGGTTGATGCATATTAAATATATACTCAGCTATACACTCACTTAACATATAAATTTATGTATATAGCACCTATAAGTAATTATGTTTTCTAGTAGTGATACAGGTATTTCAGTTTAAGAAGCTTTGGTTGTCTTATATGATCTTTAATAATACAGATATTTGGCAAACCTGTTTTTTATTAACCTGGAGGTTGATTGAAAAGAAGTAGAGGTATGGAGATTCAAGGCAGTAGGTTGAAAAGAGCATTGTTCTGGGAATTAGATAAAATAGATCTATCATCCAATTGCCTTTATATCTATTCCATGCAACATAGTTTGGGGTACATTATTTTCTGAGGCCAAGTCAGTTGCTTCATCTCCACATCAAACGTGTGCACTCACTGAGATCCCTTCTAGCTTTTAACTCTCTAGGAGAGTAAAAAAAATGCTTTAAATCATTCTTGCATCATGATTCATTTTTGGCAGTGCATCTTCTAAATTGTATTACTATTTTTTGTTTTCTTGTATTACTGATAGAGTAATATCCTTTGTTTAAATGTGCCATGTGAGTTATTGAAGCCTTAATAGAGTTTACTGTCTGGCTTGGGATTCCACATGTATTTAGGTTTCTCATTCGACTACATGTTCAATGTAGGAAGCAAGGTGCTCCTGATATTTCAGGAATGCAAATTCTTTTTTCCCCCTTCTATTATTTTTATGTATTTTCAAAATATACATATCTTTATTTTTGACAGTATTACAGGTATCTCATTTCTCCCCCTTTCCTCCCCTCACCCAGCCCCTACTGACCTCCCCACCACCAAAGGAATGCAACTTCTTTTGTTACCTGAGATTTCTCACTAGCAGGAGGCAATCATGAGACTTTGTGCTTGGTGGGGAAAGGTTGACTTTAATATTCCCTGTAACATTAGAGAAGCTAAGCAAACACCCTGGTCTTCCATGTTGTCACCTGTAACAAAGTTACACGTATTAGACCTGCCATGGGAGTATGGGTCAGGGGATAACTGATCATTCAATGGCGTGGTCAGGACACTCTGACACCCTATTATTAATCACCTTTGACATTCAACTGAAGCAATGGCAGGGATTGATAGAAATGATTGGTTTTCCAGGGTGTCTTACAGAGAATAAAAAATAACAATGTGCACCTCTGTTATGTTCAAATGGGCATTATAAATAGACTACTGACTAAATGACTAAATAAAATAAAACGAAAAAATGTTTTCACTTTTCTTATTTAAACTTAGTAATTGTTCTTTGGTCCTCTTTATTGAGGTTCTAACTTACTCATCTCAACAAATTTTGAGTATATCTGAGTTTTAAGTGGACCGTGCCCTTACAAACAGTGCATATTTCTGGAGAATGTGAATGTTTTCACATAAGCTTATGCAACACTTGACTTCTTGAAATCATCTTCTGCTTTGCTTTGTCCTGACATAAATTACTTGGTGCTCTAAATATATACATTAGCAGCAAGAAAGCTGCTCCTCCAAACAGCAACTTCTGTTACCATGGGAGAGAGATCCAGTTATCTCTGATAGGATTTTTCTTCCCGCTTATTTATTTTAGTGAATCGCTCATCTTGGAAAAATCTGTCATTTTTTTTTTTCATGGGGTGATTTATTTTAGGTGAATTTTGGTACTTCCAAAAATATTTTCCTCTATCCTCATTATGTGAACTCAGAGTTGGTTTCACTTTACTGAATGCTTCGGTTAAAGATCAGCAAACCGAGAGATCACTTGTTATTCTCCGCTAATTCTGCATGCACCCACAGAACTGTGTTCACGGCTCTGCACAACAGTGCTTTATATAATAAAGTATTGAGGTTCAAAATCACTGAATTTTACATTCCCTAGAAATATAGTAACTTTTCTCTAAAAATGGGAAGAGTTACAAAATGTTGCAAGTAAGAATCTTAATGGGTGCTGTTTTGGTCTTGTTTACTTTTTTACTTTTCAGGATTAAAAAAAATAAACAATCTTCTCAAATATATCTTTAATTGATTTGATTTACAAATTTGCATGATCTTTAAACAAGGCACCTGTCCATTTTCTTTACATCATTTTAAGTTTTATGCATCTAAAATTACTATTTAGATACTTGCTAAGTGCAGTCTCCAAGTCTTGTAGTCTAGAAGAGGCTAGAATGAAAGAAATAAGTGGCCTGCATTCATGGTATTATGAATTTTTTAAACACTGAAATTTACTAAAAACAGATCCTATTTTTTGGCCATTTCTTATTTCAATCTGCATTCCTTGCCTGAATAACTCTAATAAAATAGGACAGAACAAATTTTGATGGGCAATTTCCTCACAGACCATCTGTTCGTTGATGCTATGCTGCAGGAACCTCGGCTTATCTGTCCTGCTGCCTGTGAGTCTGCCTTTCTGTCTTACTGTAGTGGAGAGAATCCAAATCACAAGGTACTTCATTTACTGCTGTTTTTACTGATTGTACTCAACTCCCCGTCCCTACCCTGCACAGTGGAGCTTAGGCAACAATCAGGTAACTGGTGGTACCAGAGATGAGAGAGTTCACATAGAATTGGAACCAGACCAAGTAGCCTATTCAAGGTGGTCCTGATGACAGATCAGTAGTAGAACTAGTCTAAACTATACTCCAAGAGGGAGAGCTGAGATGCAAATACTAGCGAGACCAACTCTGTACTCCAAGTTCAAACAACAGAAGGATAATTAAAGGGGGAATTCAGAGCCAATCCTGAGCAGGTGGGCAGAGACTAGATCAGCACATGAGCTGATAATAAGCCAACAAAAACTATTGCTGTCCAGAACCATGAGGCTATTGTTTACCAGCAGGGGTGAGCAAACTTTTTGACTCGAGGGCCACAATGGGTTCTTAAACTGGGCCGGAGGGCCGGAACAAAAGCATGGATGGAGTGTTTGTGTGAACTAATATAAATTCAAAGTAAACATCTACACTAACAAAAGAGAAACATGGTAATTGGCGTACGACGCTTCCCTTTTCATTGGCTAATCAGGGCTATATGCAAATTAACTGCCAACTCAGATGGCAGTTAACTGACAACAGAGATGGCGGTTAATTTGCATATTAGGCACAATGCAGGGA
>NW_006286231.1:3675343-3707405 GCF_000327345.1 Myotis davidii
AAAGAATGAGTGGAGTGTTTGTGTGAACTAATATAAATTCAAAGTAACCATCATTACATAAAAGGGTATGGTCTTTTTTTTTTTTTTAGTTTTATTCATTTCAAATTGGCCTCCGGCCCGCAGGCCGTAGTTTGCCCAAGGCTGAACTAGAGGGTTCCTAGGATTAAAAGATCATCAAAAGGTTGACTACTACCTCAGCATTTTAGGACTAAAGTAGGCAACTGTGAGACTTAGGGCCTTCTCTTTACTTTCCTGCTAAAATTCCTCAAATCTTCTGCTTTATTTGAAAGACTTTATTAAGGAAGACAATCTGTTTGTAATACATGGGTCACTTGTTCTTCCTGCAAGATGGCCTTGCACAATTTATTATATTTTATTTGAATGTAAACACAATTACTGAGCAATAAATAATGATTTTCCTTGCCCATTGATTACTTAGTGCATGTTGATGCTAGAGATGCATTGATTTGTTCAAACCTAGCTTAAAATGGAGCAGATGGATATTTAAAATTTACTCAAAATCAATATGAATTGGATTGCTACTCCCTAGCAAAACGAATTATAAGTTAGAATTACTATTTTCTTAAACATAATGTGATACAATGCTGTCTAAGGCAACCTGTCAAGGTGGAATGACGGAAAATGTAGCCCTTAATCTAAAAAAATAAACATTGCCAAAGAAACTTATCATTTAATGAGCAGAGATATAACTATCATATGAAGAGACTCAGATTGTATCTCTGAATATGTAGTTATTGAATTTTTGCAAATCTCTGAAAAAATGCTTGGCAATAAATCTTGTAGGAAAGAAAGATGATCATGTCCTTTTCAGTTATACAGCATTTCATTGACTGATTTTCTTCCTACATGGGGTGTTTGCAAATATTCACATGTACATATGTTATAATAGTTTAATCATCCCACTGCTCTGAATGCGAGAGTGGTGACTGGATGGCTTCAGTTAAAGTGAAATCATTAACATGCATGTCCTTGTCACTGCTTTGCTTACAATGTACAGAAAATGATAATCCATATACAGTGTATTGGCTCTCTATTTAGCCTTATTCTTTCCTTTTACACAAAAATGGAATAGTTCACATCCTAGAATATTAAGGGAACAGGCAATTCTTGGTTCAACTCCTTTCCTACCTACATTATGTGCTTTAGAAAGGCCAGGAAAGATGTAACAGACTGGGTTTTCTCCTAGCATAGGTGCCTCTTTGGCAGGGCTTTTTTTGCTAATGGATATTCTCATCAGATAGGTTGTACTTACAATCTAATGTTTAATTGTAGAGTGATAGATTTGCAACAGTGTACCTAGGTGTGCACAGATGTTCCAAAAAAGGTCTGTTCTCATAAATGAGACTACTCAATAAACCTTGGAGTGTGTATTTTGGAGGAAGCAATATACTGTGCACCAGGGATATGAAGAAACATAAAGCAGAGCTCCTGCTTTCAAGGATCTCACATTTTGTGTGGGACCCTGATAACTATCAGGCAACATAAATTCTTTGCAAACTTGGTGAATACAGTGCTCCAAGAACTCAACTCAGAAGAGGGAGGGAGTGTGAGATTAATCTGTCCAAAAAGGGTTATGGCATTAAAGTTGGGCTATGAAGATAAATCACGCTTTGTATGTTGGGGATAACAGGGTGGAGATCGGATTGGAGAAAATGCTGGGCAATCTTTTTTAAGGAAGAGAAATAGAAATGCAATGCATACTTTGGAAGGGTTTCTATGTCAAGTAATTGGAACATGGAGTGATTGGTAGGGAAAAAACTAAAAACCTAAAGAAACATTTTATTTATTTTTGTCTGATTATTTATTTTGAAAAAGAGTTTATTGAGCAGAGTGTGGTCAATACTGCTGGGTATAACAAAGAATGGGCATATTTGTAGATCAATATATTTAACAATGTATTTATGTATACATTACATATACATATATAGTGTAAAAATTCCTTTCAAGGTTGGTGTGTATATAACCAACTAAATTAGATTATAGTTCCAATTCTGACACTAATTAAATAAATATTTAATTTGGCTTAATTTACTAACTAACCATTCTGGAATTTAACTTGGATGGTCTCTAATGTTTCTTTCAACTATAACCTTCTTTTGAGGGACCATATACTGCCGGGAGCCAGTCCATCCTTGCTGTTTCAAGGGACCTGGCATATATGGCATACTGTTCTTAATATGTTTGCTCACCTTCTTGGCACTATGTGTTTTAACCAAGGTCACCCCTCTGAGAAAGGTTGTTTCCCCAGGTAGGGATTTCCCCCTGAAGATAGGGAGGGAATAAAACCCCTTAACTAAGTGCCAGGTGGGTAATTAATCACTTTAACTATGAACAATCATGCTTAAGCTACATAATCTTTACTCCCTGGAACGGAGATAAGAAACGCCCTAACCTTTGGAATAGAGATCGATAGGATTGGACTCAACTGAACAGAACTTGGCTGAAGAACCTGGACAGAACATGGTGACCGAATTTGGCTAGAGAACCCCTGGAGATTCTGGCTAGAGAACCTGGATAGAACCTGGCTAGAGAACCTGGCTATGATGATCGACTGAACGCTGCCTCCGTGTCATTCCTTCTTCGCCTACTCCGTCCACACCTTTGGGGACCCCTGGACCTGCTGGGGTTGGACCCCGGCAATATACTATTGTGGTTCAAAGCAGAATGTTTGGAGCTAGGCTGTCTTGAGTTCAAATTCTAGCTCTATGGCTTACCAGCCATATAAAAGAATTTTTTATTTTTATTTTTTGCTATAATACAGGTTACTCTTATCCTCAGCTCCCTCTTGTATAAAATTGGATTTAAAATAGTGTCTACATTACAGGATTGCCTTCAGGTTAAACTAAGGTACTTTTTCTCTCACATAGTGAGTTCTTAACAGATGCTACCAATGATTATGATACTGTGTTGATTAATAAACTAATAATGCTCACCCAATTCCTTAGCCTTTGAATGTAGAAAACCAGTCTTTTCATTAACATTACTCACCTTAGCCTTGGGCAGTGACTTCTCGTGTTTGAATTTTAGTTCTTGCTTTCCTAGGCCTTCATAACTTAGTTCCTGGTATTCCCTTAAGACCTGATCTATTTTTAGAAAACTAATTAGACTTTTTTTTTTTTTTTTAAAAAAGTAACTCTCCCCTGACTGACAACCTCGCTCTAGTTTGTTCATAGTTCTGGGTAAGATGTGCCAGCACTAAGCCCAGTCACATGGAATTGACACTAACTGAGCTATCACTTCAGAAATAGAAACAAGGAGCAAAATGGGAGTGAGAATATGTAAGCTATTAGGTGACCATAGAGAAAGGTAGCACCTGTTACTTTCACAGAGACATAGGTAGTAAGGATTGGAATGATTCAGAATTTTCCACTCTAACAAACATCATCAGTACAAAAAATGACCACAAAACTAGTGAGTCTAGTTTTCACCTCTTGAACCTGAATTGGCCTCATAGTTGCTTTTGTGGCATAAGTGACATAGAGGAGGTTCTGAGTCTAAGACTAAAGAAACTCATTCTTATACTTCATGCCCCCCTCTTGGAAAAGAGAATGCCAATTCTAGCCTATTGGAAGGTGAGAACCCATTTAGAAAGGTTCAATTTCATCCTACTTATGAGCCAAAGTCACCATAAACTAGCCAGCCCCTACTAACTCAGCAGCTCTTTGCAAATGCAAGTGGAACCTTGAACCAAAAGAAAAAAAGAAAAGCCCAGTTGAACCCAAGCAAATTGCAGACTTGCAGAACTATGAGTTAAATAACTGGTTATTAGATAGCAGTTGGGTGTGGCTCGTTCTATAGTTAAAGACAACTACTACCTACTACACTTGCATAAAATATCCTCCACGTGTGGCCAACTAGCTTTTGCATTACAGAAGTGATTTCAGCCCTGACTGGTTTGGTTCACTGGATAGAGCATCGGCTTGGGGACTGAAGGGGCCCCGGTTCGATTCTGGTCAAGGGCATGTACCTTAGTTGCAGGCACATCCCCAGTGGGGGGTGTGCAGGAGGCAGCTGATTGATGCTTCTCTCTCATCAATGTTTCTGACTCTCTATCCCTCTCCCTTCCTCTCTGTAAAAAATCAAATAAAATATATTTTTTTTAAAAAGAAGTGATTTCATCCTTCTTTATCCCCATATTCATTTTCATGACTGAGGAGACTAGATAGGTTTAATAATTAGTTTAGGTTAACCTTTAAAGTCCTTTAAAACACTAAATACATTAATTAAGGTTTCACTATAACAGATTTAAATCACAAATACATTTGTGGTCTGTTTTTAAGGTAACAACTTCCGTTACAAAACTTTTAAAACATCATTGTGCTGTATTCCTTTCCCTGGACTGTCAGTGCATGGGCCAATGCTCTAATCATTGAACAAACTCACCAGGGCTCATTTTGATTTTTGATTTATGTTAGCCCAGTAATATTTCCTAGGCTTAAATTCACTCAATGTTTTTCACCCAATAATATTAATCTCTGGGATTTGCTAAACTTTTCTGAATTCAGTTTTTTTCTAACTTGTTCTAGCATTGTAATACCTTAATCTTGAGAAAAACCCAATAAGCTTGTTAATGCAGATGTGTGCCTGTCCAACCAGCTCATCGCAGTTTGAACCACTGCTTTTTCATCATCCCTGTCTTCCGTTATGGCTTACGTAAGTTCTCAAACTTTGGCTTGCCTCCAGCCTTTTCAGAGCAGCATTCTGAATTATGTCCATGGCATTTGTTTTATCTTCTTTAGATAAATGTCTTCATCATTTATTCTATGGATTTCTGTGATGGACCTAGTGAGGATTTTGCCTCCATAGTTATCGCTATCAATCCAACAGCTAATTGCACGACCTTTTCTTTAAAAATGCAGTTTTATTTCAATCACTGTTCTGTTCATTCTGACCCATCATAATAATGAAAGAAAATTAAAGCACACTCCAAAATAGGGAAAAAAAACCAAGGAGCTGAATGGTGAAATGAAATGCTTATGTCTATAGCTTGAAATCTAAATGTGGACAAATTCTTTGTTTGTAGGGAGTTTTTATGTGATGCTCTTTTAGAATAAATATAAAAGATAAAGACTGGAGTTAAATAGAAGTGTTGAATTGACTCCCCAGCCCTGTGCCTTCTACATCATGTTTATGCAATTGTGTTTTTAAGTCAATGTCTTTATTCATCTGAAAATATCACCCAAGTGTTTTATCCCATCTACAAAAGACTCACATTCAAGCACTGCTCAGTGGGCTGGCATAAGAGCCTTAATCCCTTTATAGCTATCAGATGAAACTAACTGGGGAAGTCTAAAAAGCAAAATAGTCTCAATCGTGTACCTTTCAATAATTTTTTTTATATAAAGAGCATTTAAAATCCACTATCCTTGAGCTGCATAATGCATAAGTGGAAAATCACACAGGTTATATATTGAATATAATACAATAAAAAGTATCTTATATTGAGCAAACCGAGATTGGGTACTATAATCTATCCTTATAGAATTCGAATTATATCAGAATACCTATTTATAGTCAAACAGTATTGCATTGAGAAACAAGTAATTTGCAACTCTTATGTAAATATAATTTCTAATTGTATCTCATAAAGTTAAAATAGAAACTTAATTCTCAATTAACCTTGTTCTGGGAGGACAATAATGCAATCTCTTTTTTTGACAAGAAGACATTTATTAACATAACTTTAAAAGCATTGACATATTCTTCAACATTATTTCTCCATGGGATATCACAAAATTTAATAATTAAGGAGGCGTGGCCTAATTATTCACGGGAGAACAACATTTTCAGTGAATTCCATTAAGACTGTGAGAATAGTATGATAAAAATTAGAAAGTACAGCAAATTAATAGAAAGACTACTCTAAGCCCAATTAAATCAGATCTTACCTAAAATGCTGTTTTTTCTAACCCTGTGTTTAGAAATGAAATTTTAATTCATTTTTATGACTATTAAGTATTGTTATTCTACCCTTTTATGAGCATTTGTATTCTTATATTTTTCTTCAAATATATAACTACCATTTAGTCCTTCCTAGATAATCTAATTCAACAAGCTTACTTTACATATAAGAAATAGAGTCTCATTTAGTTGAGGTGATTTTTCTATTCTGCTCTAGTGCTTTCTTCTTTTTGGATGGGTAAAATCATGAACTTCATTGAGGCTCTATTTATCCATTTATTCCATTCACTAAACACCTTTACCAAGTCTGTTGCTACATTAGGCTCTCAGGATACAAGAATAGATATGTTCTTCCCTTAATCCAATCAATTTTTGAATATAAATACATAATCTTTATACAACTTACTAGAGGCCCAGTGCATGAAAATTCATGCTCTGGAGGGGGAGGTCCCTCAGCCCGGCCTGCCCCCTCTCACAGTCCAGGGGCCCTCAGGGACGGGAGGTGACCTGGCGATAAGGGGAAGGCGATGCCCCCTTCACACCTCTGCTGCTGCCACTGCCGGTAGTGCAAGCCTCAGCCGGCCCAGGTTACCTGAGCCTCAGGCGGCCCTGGGTGGCTGGGGAGCTGAAGGGACTGGGGGTCTCTGGAGACAGGCACGCGGAGCAGCTGGGCCCACCCCCAAGGCAGGCCTGGCCTTGCTGCGCACTTGCCACCCAGACAGGGCTGAGGGGACTGGGTGCTGCCATCTTGTGGCTGTGGGCACCGCCATATTTGAGGGTGTGGCAGTCAATTAGCATATTCCCTCCTTATTGGCTGTGGGTGCTGCCATTTTTGTGATGGTGTGAGGGTCAATTAGCATATTCCCTCTTTATTAGATAGGATCCCCACCAGAAACCTTCAATTTAAAAAAACAAAATAAAACCCCACATGTACACCATCATCAAAGAATAGAAAGAAAAATAAAGTTCTATTTATAAACTTCCAGTATTTAAAAAAATTTTGAAATTATTTTTTAAAATGCTTCCATTTATATTACACAAAGTTTCTTCAGTCTCATTTATGCACTACAATGATTTACACCAAAATTGCTTGAAAGGGTAAGTTTTTCCAATAAAGTTATAATTCAGTTTGCAAAAGGCACATCTATTTCATAAAGTAATGTGGGCTGCTATAACAAGATCATCCTATAAATGCACTGAGACTTGCCAGGGAAGCATGGAAATACCTCTCTATGTTTTTTTTTTTTTTTTTTTAGAGCCCATAGAAACAGCCATGGACTGGGAATTCTACTGCCTGCATTGTTTCCTGTTAGATGGTCAATCAATGTAATTAGATTGATTGACTAAACAGTCTTATTTACTGCATAGAAAGAACCATCTCTAAAAAAGGAAATCCCTCTCTGTAGCCAAATCTTCTGAAGGATATCCTCAGTGTAAAGGGAAATAAGCATTTCCCTCCAGAGGAAACTGCACTAATCAGCAGAGTGAAGAGACCTAGACCCATGTCCATTAGTGAAAAGTCAATGCTATTGACAATCATCAGCTGCTTTTATCTTTTCCCCTAGTGCACTTGAGAAATAAATGTTGATGAAAACTAAAGCATGTTGATGTGTTCCTGTAATTAATCTTAATTAATAATACATTAAATATTTTCCTGATTGTATGTACATCATTTAACATTGATTTATGCCAAAGCCATTATAGAGAATTTAGTGGCATATCATATTCAAAGTTATTCTTTTGTTTTCTTACCTTTCAAAATTACCCCAGTTACTAAATATAAATGAATCTGATCTTATTTAAAACAAAAGTAACATTTCTGCTTTTTGTGAAAAGAAAAATTTTTTAATATTGTCTGTCTAAAATAGTGGTTCTCAACCTTCCTAAATGCCATGACCCTTTAATACAGTTCCTCATGTTGTGGTGACCCCCAATTTCATTGTTACAAATTGAACATAATTAAAGCATAGTGATTAATCACAAAACAATATGTAATTTATATGTGTTTTCTGATGGTCTTAGGTGACCCATGTGAAAGGGTTGTTCGACCCCCAAAGGGGTCGCAACCCACAGGTTGAGAACTGCTGGTCTAAAATATATAGTTTAGAAAGTATACATCAGTGGGACCCCCACCCTGATCCAGGACACCCTTCAGGGCAAACCAGCTGCCCCCCACCATGCACCAGGCCTCTATCCTATATAACAAAAGGGTAATATGCAAATTGGCCCTAACGGTGGAACGACCAGGAATGACTGGTCGCTATGACGTGCACTAATCACCAGGGGGAAGATGCTCAATGCAGTAGCTTCCCCTGGTGGTCAGCGCACTTTCACAGTGGAACGCCACTCAGCCAGAAGCCAGCTCATGGCTGGCCAGCTCAGCTGCAGTGGCGGGAGCCTCTCCTGCCTCCATGGCAACACTAAGGATGTCCGGCTAATAGCTTAGGCCAGTGGTCAGCAAACTCATTAGTCAACAAAGCCAAATATCAACAGTACAACGATTGAAATTTCTTTTGAGAGCCAAATTTTTTAAACTTAAATTATATAGGTAGGTACATTGTTATTAACTTAATTAGGGTACTCCTAAGGCTTAGGAAAAGCCACACTCAAGGGGCCAAAGAGCTGCATGTGGCTCGTGAGCCACAGTTTGCTGACCAGGGGCTTAGGCCCACTCCCCCCAGGCCTACGCCATTAGTCAGGCATCCCCTGAGGGCTCCTGGGCTGCCAGAGGGATGTCTGACTGCCAGCTTAGGCCCAATCCCCTGGGAAGTGGGCCTAAGCCATCAGTTGGACATCACCTGTGGGGTCCTGGACTGCAAGAGGGCCCAAGCCAGGCTGAGGGATCCCGAGTGCATGAATTTTCATGTACCAGGCTTCTAGTCCTATATAATAAAAGGGTAATATGCAAATTGACCCTAACAGCAGAATGACTGGGAATGACTGGTCACTATGATACACACTGACCATCAGGGGGCAGATGCTCAATGCAGGAGCTGCCCCCTGGTGTTCAGTGCGCTCCCACAGGGGAAGCTCTGCTCAGTCACAAGCCAGGATGATAGCTGCTAGCACAGTGGTGGTGGCGGGAGCCTCTCCCGCCTCCTCAGCAGTGCTAAGGATGTCCAACTGCAGCTTAGGCCTGCTCCCTGCTGGCAAGTGGACATCCCCCGAGGGCTCCCGGGCTGCCAGAGGGATGTCTGACTGCCAGCTTTGGCCCAAACCCCTGGGGAGTGGGCCTAAGCCAGCAGGTGGACATCCCCCGAAGGGTCCCAGACTGCGAGAGGGCACAAGCTGGGCTGAGGGACCCCCCCAAGTGCACAAATTTTTGTGCACCAGGCCTCTAGTATATTTTATATGAGAAAAAAAGAGAAAGATTATTTAATCATAATGTCGTACATGTGTAGCTTCAGACATAAATCATACCAAGTTTTCTTATTAAAGAAGAACATGATGGTCATAACTGAAACCTAATAGAATGACTGGGTAAACCAGCTGACATCTTTCTTTTGGACTAATGACATATTAAATGCAATGAGTTAAACTATTAAAGCAAATTCAGATCTGCTCTAAATGAGCCTTAATTTCCAAAAGGTGTAATATAATATTAGGATTTTTGAACAATGTTACTCAAGTGGAAATTATCAGGTGAAAATCTAGGTGGTTTGTCAAGGAACTGCGCAGGAACTAGCACACAATGGGAGACCCTCTCTGTGAGGTGGATAGAGACTTGGGTAGAGTTGAACAATGACCATTGTGTGGAAAGGGATCACCAGGGGGAGAAAAGAAAGAGATAAAAACTACACACATAAAGCAAGTCATGTTTGAGGTGTGATGGTCATAAATGAGTTCAAGATGTCATTAAAGATGCAGAACCCTAATAAGCTGGATCACAGATTGAAGGTGAGCATTTGGGGACAGATTAGACTGAATTATGAGTAATGTAGGTCAAGAAATACCACAAAGTACTGTTTTCCTTATGCCAGTTAGACACTATGAAAAGAATGAATCATTGCTACTACATTTTATCTTCATTCATATAGATACTAGAGGCTCAGTGCATGAATTCATGCATGGGTGTGGTCTTGCAGGCCTGCCCTGATTGGGGCCCATTGGGGCCAGGATGGCTGGAGGGAGGGGCTGTGGCAGGTCGGCCAGCTGGCCCCACCCACAATCGGGATGGGGGGCAAATCGAGGGCTAGGCTGGCTGGGGGGAGGGGCCAGGGGTGTTTGGCCAGCCAATCCTGCCCCTGAACAGGATGGGAGGGCCAATCAGGGCCACAGTGCACTTCAAATCAACTGGTTGTTCTGGTGTTCCCAGCCCTTCGCTTATATATATAGTAGTATAGATCATAGGCACTGTGATATTTTCTTAAATTTAGACTACACATAACCAAATTATGTATGATAATAGAGCCCAAAGTTTATTTGGTCCATGACAAAATAGAAGTTATTGACTATATCCTCAAGGAAATTAAAATATGATAGAGTGGTTAAGCTCATAGTTCAGCCCTGGCCAGTGTTTCTCAGTGATTAGAATGTGCGCCCCAATCACTGGAGGGTCATGGGTTTGATTCCTGGTCAAGGGTACATATTTGGGTTTCAGATTCGATCCTCCACCCAGGTAGGGGTGGGTATAGGAGGCAACTAATCAATCTGTGCCTCTCACATCCATCTCTCTCTCTCCCTCTCTCTCTCTCTCTCTCTCTTTTTCTCTCTCTCCCTCTCTCTCCTTCTCCCCCTCCCTCCATCCCTCCTTTCTACTCTCTCTAAAAATAATATCCTGGGGTGAGGGTTAACAACAAAAAGAGCACAAATCCCACCACATCTGCCTGTAGATCTAGACTCTATCAATTATTTGTTATATCACTTGAGGTGAGATTGTCTCTTTCATCTTTAGTTTCTTTAAATATAAAATGAAGAAAATAATTTTTATCTCAAAGATTTTTAAGAAAAAATTAACAGAATTATCCTATCTAATAATAGACAAACATGGTACTTGACTGTACCTTTGCTACGCCTCCCATTGGCTAATCAGTGCAATATGCAAATTAGCCACCAACAAAGATGGTGGCTAATTTGCATACTGCAGGCAGGGCAGACAGTGCGAGCCACCATCCAGGCCCCCATGTGTGACCCCAGAAGCTGCCTGCTTGCCGCCCATGATAATATATGATCCTGGGCCGCAGGCCGGCCCCAGAAGCCCCAGATGCCTCCTGATATGCTAGTAACTCTATCAGTAAGCACTCTGAAAGTCAGGAGCATAAAAGTACCAATTAAAAGACAGATTATGAGGGTGAATCAAAAACAAAACCCACTTTAAATATAAAGATACATATAGCTTAAAAGTAACTGCATTAAGCTGCAGCATGTTTTGTTCAGTGGATATAGCATTAGGCTGTGGACTAAAGGATCCCAGATTTGATTCCAGTGAAGGGCATGTACCTCAGTTGCTGGCTTGATCCCCAGTCCCTATCAGAGCATGTTCAGGGGGCAACCAATCAATGTGTCTCTCCCTTTCCCTTCACTCTCTCTAAAATTCAATGGAAAAATATCCCTGGGTGAAGATTAACAAAAACAAAGTAAATGGATTAAGTAACATTAAAGAGAATATAAGAAAAATATATTCCAAATTTTGTTAGTTGTATAATGGTTATGTTTAAATTATTAACACCTAAGAAATTGGGCGAAGGGTACATATAATATGCTGTAGTATTTTATAGTTTATTTTACATGTATGAGATTATTTCAAATTAAAATATTAAAAAATTAAAAATTAATAAATTATTAATTGAAATGTATCTGCATTACATGAAAAATCTCCTAATTGCTTCTAGCATAATTTATTAAATTGTGCTAAAATTTACAAGGGTTCAATTAAAAGATATCTTAATTCTAAATGATATAATAGAAAATATATAATAGTGCAGTTATAAGCACTTTTCTGAAAATAAAAATGTAAAGAAGTGAATTTAAAGAAGGGGTTAGCCAAAGAAAATATATGCACAACCCATGGATACAGACAACAGCATGGTGATGGCCAGAGAGAAGTGGGGGCAAGAGCTGGGTAGAGGGGGCAAAAGGTACTAAATAGTGACATTTATTGGTATAAAACCCTAATATGCAAGTTGACCAAATGACGGAATGACCGGTTGCTATGATGTGCACTGACCACCAGGGGGAAAATTCTCAACGCAGGAGTTGCCCCCAGCCTGCAGGCCCCAACCGATAGCAGCGGTGGGGGGCGGGGCAGGCACGTGGGCGGTACCAGGCCAGCCAAGGCGGGTGCGAGCAAGGGCCCCAATCACCCCACCAGTCTCCCCACAAATTGGCCCTGATCACCAGCCAGGCCTAGGGACCCCATCCATGCACAAATTTCATGCAACGGGCCTCTAGTCCTATATGATAATAATAAAAGGCTAATATGCACATTGACTGAACGGCAGAATGACCGGTTGCTATGATGAGCACTGACCACCAGGGGGAAGCGCATCTGCCCCCTGGTGGTCAGTGCACTTCCATATGGTTACATATAAGTAGATTTTTAACTCAGAGCTTGGAATATAGCAAAATCTCAGTAAATGGTTGTAACTGTTTATTGTGGTGTAACCCTCTTGCGTTATTCCAAGGTTTTAGAGATCACCTTGAAAAGACAAGTTAAGATTGAAGAAAGGAAAATCAAATTCTAATAAAATAGGAAAAAATATGTGTTTTAAAGTAAAGATAAACACATGCACATAAAGATAGGGTATGAAGGCAACAAATTGAAATTTCTGTAATGGGGTAGAAATCAAGTTTTCTATATGCAGTGTGGATAGTTCCTGGATATAAGATAATTGAGGGTAAACCATGAATGAAGAGATAAAACAAGTGATGCAAACCTAAGCAAGATCATTCTAACTGGCAAGGGACAGAAGAGTTCAAGATGTTAAGGAACCTTCATATGTACAGGGAAAGATAAGATAATCGTATTAACTCCCACCCTACCCCAACCTCCACTCTGGATTTAATCCCTGGAAATAGACAAATAGTCCCCAGAAAAGAAAGAGAAATTGCCCTGGCAGGCATGTTTCAGTGGTTAGAGTCAGCCCATGCACCAAGGGGGTTTCTGGTTTGATTCCTGGTCAGGGACACATACTTGGATTGCTGGTTTGATCCCTGGAACCATGTGCTGGAGGCAACCAATGGGTGTTTCTCTCTCTTCTCCTCTCCTTCCCTCCTTCCCTCCCTCTCCCTAAAGAATCAATGGAAAAAATATCCTTGGGTGGAGATTAACACTCACACACACACACACACACACACACACACACACACACACACACACAAATAAGAAAACGATCAGAAATATGTAAGACAACAGGAAGGATAACTTTGTTAGGCACTAGTTACATAGAGCTAGTTATTTATGTTGCTAACTGAGCTGTCTGCAACATTTTGACCACCCTAGCTGGTATAATCAGCGAGTTGTGAAAGAAGACAGTTTACTATTGGAAGCCAACAATTTGCGTTGTTTGTTTTTTAAATCTATATACCATTTTATTTTTTATAACTTATAATTACCATTTTATAATTTCAAGAGTGAAGAGTAACAATAGAATTGGCTGTTTTTCTAATCTTATATTTTGGAAAATAACACATTTTCCTATTCCTGCTACAAACTTGAATAGATATTTTGGGCAGGTCCTGACTATAAAGCAGCGGTTCTCAACCTGTGGGCCACGACCGCTTTGGGGGTCGAATGACCCTTTCACAGGGGTCGCCTAAGACCATTGGAAAACACATATATAATTGCATATTGTTTTTGTGATTAATCACTATGCTTTAATTATGTTCATTTTGTACCAGTGAAATTGAGGGTCACCACAACATGAAGAACTGTGTTCAAGGGTCGCAGCATTAGGAAAGTTGAGAACCACTGCTATAAAGCAATCTAGAGTCTATAATTTCTATCTCAATAAAAAATATGGCGCCAGCACCGGTTTGGCTCAGTGGATAGAGCGTCGGCCTGCGGACTGAAGGGTCCCAGGTTCGATTCCGGTCAAGGGCACGTACCTTGGTTGCGGGCACATCCCCAGTGGTGGGTGTGCAGGAGGCAGCTGATCAATGTTTCTCTCTCATCGATGTTTCTAACTCTCTATTCCTCTCCCTTCCTCTCTGTAAAAAATCAATAAAATATATTTAAAAAAAATATGGCTATTTTCTCGAAATAGTGTTTTGGTTTTCCTTGGATATACTCCCCAGAGTATATCCTTATTGATGAAAGTATTATAGATGTCTCTTTTTTCCTCCATCGATCCCTTCTGGCCTGCACCTGCCCTCTACCCCAGGCCTTCACCACACTATTGTCTGTGTTCATGGGTTATGCATATATTCATACAAGTTCTTTGGTTTGCCCATTTTAAAATTGTATTGTTTGTTTTCTTGGTCTTGAGTCACATAATTTCTTTATAAATTTTGTATAGTAACCCCTTATCAGATGCATCACTGGTGAATATGTTCTCTTAATTAGTGGGTTGTCTTTTCATAAATGAAATAAGCCAGTAAGAGAAAGACAAATACCATGTGATTTCACTTATATGTAGAATCCAATGAACAAAATAAACTAACAAAAAGAAACAGATTCAGATATAGAGAACAGACTGACAGCTGTCAGAGTGATTTGGGTTATTTTTTTCTGGTGAGCAGGGTGCAAGGGTAATTTCTTTCCCAGGTTCTTGTGTAGATGGATTTGAAGAATGAAGCCACAGACAAAAAGGATGGTGGGTGAGAAGTACAGAAACTTTATTGCAAGCAGATTCTACCTCTAACTCTAAATTTAAGCTTCTAATTCTAGGACTCTGGTATGGAAGAAATGCTCAATATACAGTTATGTTGACAATTGCAATTTTACCTAGTATAACATTTCAGAAAATTCTTCGCAATTTTCTGTGGCTAGTAAAAAAAATGGCAGGGGGCAAGAAGATGCTATTGAGGTACCATTCTCTTCAGCTTCCTTCCATGGTCAGATCTTGCTGGATATATACCATAGTTTAAGTGGATGTTCTGTTGTATTCTAGAATTGTAGTGTATCTGGTGAAAATTTTAAGGGGCTACCAAGTTTATTTTCTTGAGGATTGTATTTACTTTTATAAGACAAAGTTTTACTTGGGGAGCCCTAAAAGCCTGGGACAGGTTTTTTTTTCCAGTGCCATTATAGCTAGTTGTATCTGAAAGGGACTTTTGGAGAGCCAACATTGAGAGAGCATAGCTTTTTCCCCCCACATTGTCCAATTTGTTGGCACATAGTTGTTCATAAGAGAGAAACAAGTCTTTTAAACAGACTAGGTTAAAGCCCCCTTACTTATATGGAACTTTGGTTAAGATTAATTTATATGAGCTTCAGTTTTCTTAAGTGAAATGAAATAACAGTCCATATGTGCCTGAGTTTTGTGAAAATTATTTAAGAAACACATTTACAATACTTATGGAAGCTTTTTATGCAGTCAGTGCCAGCTCTCAGGAAAGGAAAGAAATCAAAAACTTCTATTTAAGCATTGCATGTTTGCCAATACTGTATCAATACCTCACATGGGTCTTTCAAACTGCTTGTGTATTTCTCAGACTATGGAATTTGTCTCCTTTGCAGAAGTCCTTTCAGCTTCATTAAATTTTCTTATGAGTCCCAGATATTTATTTATTTGACAAGCACCTATTAAGCTACTAGTATGTACTAGGCGGTGTTCTGAATGCCAGAGGTACAACAGTAGACAGCACAGACGCAGTTCCAGTTCTCTTGGAGTTTAAAGTTAGTGGAGTAGGTGGAAATTTACAAGTAGGAAAATAAAACAATTTCTAAGATGAAATGCTAAGAAAAAAAGTAAAACTGGGTAGGAGAACTAGAGAGATGGCTGCCATCTGGAGTGAATGTTCAAAGTAGTAGTCTAGTGCAAAACCATAAGATGAGGATTAACTTGATATTTCTGAGGAATAGAAAGATAACCTGTTTTAGTCTTCTCATTTGGGCATAACAGAAACTGCAGACTGGGTGACCTAACTCCATAAATTTATTTTCTAACAGTTCTGAAAGCAGCATAGTCCAAAATAAAGGTTTCAGCAGTATATGGTTCATTCTGAGGCCTCTTAACTTGTAGGCAGCTGCCATTTCCCTGTGTACTTACATGACTTTTTCTTTGTGAGTGTGCAGAATACTCTCTCTCTCTTCTCTTTCCTCCCCTTTCTCTCTTCCTCTTCTTCCTCCCTTCCACTTCTTCTAAAGCCATCAATCCTATTGGATTGGGGTGCACTCTACAACCTCATTTAGCATTAATTATTTCCTGAAGGCCCTATCTTTGGATATAGTCGCATTGGGGATTAGAGTTTCAACATATGAATTGGGGATCAGTGTACATCAGTCCATAACGAACAAGAAGGTATAATTAGTGAGGACATGGATTAAAACAAGATAGATATGAAAAGGTATAGATTGATTAGAAGATACAGCATGTACTAGACTATTCTAGGACTTTGATTTTATCCTAAATGATGGAAACTCATTGGAGGGCTTGTAAAATATGACCTACAATTTTGAAAATTACTATTGTACCTCTGTGGAATATTGAATGTAACTAGGAAAAAGTATATTCAAGAAAACCAGTTTGAAAGGTGCTTCATTGTTAAAAGAGAACTGATGGCATCTTTGATTAGGTCAGTAGTAAGGAGGATTGCATAAGTGATGTGAACTGGTATATGTCATAGAGATAGAGTCAACAGGGTTTGCTAATAGATTGGATGGAGGGGAATGGTAGGAGAAATAGAAGTAAAAATCATAGGTTTCAGTTATGAACAACTGGATAGTTAGAGGTACCATTTGCTAAGGTGGAGAAGATTGGAGGAAGAGCAGTTTCAGGTTGGGTAGGGTGTAATTTTGATTTGGACTTGTCCAGGTGTTAAATAGCCAGTTGAATTTGTAGATCTTGGGTTGTTAGGATTAGTGTTAACATTTTGAGAGTCATCTGCATTTATAGGCAGGACATTTATAGGTCGTGTCCCTTGGACTAAGTGAGATCACCTCAGGAGAAAGTTTAGTTTAAAACAAAGAGCATCTCAGAATCTTATCTCAAGGCATAACATTTAGAAGGCCAGCAAAAGAGGAGGCACCAAAGAGAATCTAAGGTGTCTTTTGAGAAAGAAAGAAAACCAGAAGAGTGGTGTCCTGGAAGGTAAGATAAGATAAACTGGCAAGAAGGGAATTCTTGTGTGGGAATGCTGCTGAGAAGATAAGATGCAGACAGAATGTGACTATTGCCTATGGTAACGTGAGAGTGACTGGTGGAATTTCCATGGAGTGATGTTGATGGAAGCCACCTTAAGTAGACTGAAGAGAGAACAGGAGGTATGGGATTGGAAATAATATGAACCAGAGCTTTTTAGCCCTGGATTCATCTGTGAAATTTCGGAAATCATCAGTGCTTAATCCCAGACCAATATAGCCACAAGTCAAGTGAAATCACAGCCTTTGAGAGGGAGGAGTTGAGAGGGGAGCTTAGAAGTATTCTAGGAGCTTGGGATATTTTTAGGTCCCCAGGTAATTTAATATGCTGCCAGCGTTGAGAATAACTTTTGTCAACAAATGGTTCCAAAAGTTATTTTGTGTGTGTGAAAGAGCGGAGAGGTGACCATGTGGCAAGAAAAGCATTTGTTGTTTTTATAATTATTGTAGTTTTGACTATATATATTTTTTATTAGAAATACTAGGGGATATTTACATGCTCATAAGAAGGAGCTAGTAGAGAGGGAAAAGTTGAGGGTAAAGATATACAATAGCGAAAGGAAAATGCTTGAGGAGGCCAGAAACTACGTAATGTCACGTATCTTACATGCTGTTAACAGGAGTAGACGTTTTTATTTTCCACCACTAGAAGAATTCATTTTGCCTGATTTGCAGTTGTGGTATAATTCTGAGTGGGGAAAAACTATGAAACAATTCCTTAGGGTTGTTGTTTTTTTATTTTAAAAAAATGTATTTTCAAAACTAATTTTTAAAACTCTCCCTAATTTTTGTATCTTTTTAAAATAATTTAAAAAGGCAGTTCTCATACATATTAGTACTTTAGTTAACCTTCTGGCCCTTTAAAACAGTTCCTCATGTTAAATTATTTTCGTTGCCACTTCATAACTGTAATTTTGCTACTATTATGAATCGTAACCTAAATATCTGATCTGCAGGACGGTGTTAGGCGACACCTGTGAAAGGGTCCTTCAACCGCCAAAGGGGTCGCGACCCACAGGTTGCGAACTACTGAGTTAAATCTTAATTTTCCTTAGAAACATTAGTCTTTGGTCATTATTCTTGAAAGCCTGAGCAAAGATGTGATATGAATACTCACCTGTCTCATATTTTGTTAAACAGGAATGAACAGGTTATTCAGTACAGAACTTTCCAAAGTTTAAGAGCACAAGCTTACTTATGCACTCATCCCTGACCTAGACAAGTACAAAATAAACAAAATGGAAATCCGTTGCCTAAAACCATATTCAAAAAGTTATATCGTGCCCTAGCCGGCTTGGCTCAGTGGATAAGGCGTCAGCCTGAGGATTGAAGGGTCCCGGGTTCGATTCTGGCCAAGGGCACATGCCTGGGTCGTGGGCTCGGTCCCCAGTGCGGGGTGTGCAGGAGGCAGCCAATGGATGATTCTCTCTCATCATTGATGTTTCTGTCCCTCTCTCCTTCTTCCTTTCTCTCTGAAATCAATAAAGAAATATATTTAAAAAATTTAAAAAAAAGTTATATAGCATATTAGAAAGGAAGCAATGCTTTACTCTAGGTTAAAGAATATAGAAGGCTCCTTTTTGGTACATAGTTTAGACATCTTTGTGAATATTCTAAAGCCTACTGGCTTTCTAAAAAACAAGCGTTTTTTTTTTACATCATGAATTACTTGGATTTACACACAATGGACAGTTTAATCCAGAACTTCCAAGAGTCATCAAATTGAGTGAGATTTGTGACATTTACCTGAATTTTGTCTAGTTAGAGAGGAGGATAGAATTGCTCATGCTAATAATCCTAAAGGTTTTAAGATCTTGGGGTGTGGAAAAATTCATGATTCCCTCATTGGCTGCTTTATTATTGTGGTTGTAAATGTTCCCTAGCAACTAGAGGCAATAGAAAAACAAATTTTTGGTCCCAGGAACCCTATTAAGAAAGTTTTTTATAGATTATTATAATATTTTTGCAAACATTTTTCACAAGTGCATTTATCACAATGTCATTTATAATATTTTACAGGAATAAAATCTGACAATTGACAATAGGGGACCGAATAACTAAATAATGGTATATCTATTAGATTATCATAAAGCTATTAAAATATTTAAAAAGTGTTTTTTTTTTTCATTAGCAAAGTGCTCAGGAAACAAGGTAAAATGTAAAAAGTAAAAATGCAAAATACAGTATGTTTCAGCTAGATGAAAAACACATAGAACATAAATATTAAAAAAATATGATAAAATGTTACAGTTGCTTATTTCTGGGTAGTGGGATAGCATATGATTATTACTTCATTCTTCTTCCTTTTCTGTATATTTGAAACTTTCCCCAGTGGCTATCATACTTATGTGTTAAAAAACAAAAACAGCCCTAACCGGTTTGGCTCAGTGGATAGAGTGTCAGCCTGCGGACTGAAGGGTCCCAGGTTTGATTCTGGTCAAGGGCATGTACCTTGGTTGCGGGCACATCCCCAGCAGAGGCTGTGCAGGAGGCAGCTGATCGATTAAAATTTGTGCCCAAGATGGAAAAACATTTGTTACCATTCTTTGATCAAAACCAGATTATTTCTCTCTCATCGATGTTTCTAACTCTCTATCCCTCTCCCTTCCTCTCTGTAAAAAAAAAAAATCAATAAAATATATTTAAAAAACAAAACAAACAAACAAAAAAACAAATAAAAAAAACACATCATGCCTTTATTGTGAACTCAAATAATAAAAATGTTATAAACCCCAGTTACTTTTCTTTGCTTTTTCAAAGTGATATGTTAAAATAAGTTTTAAAATGGACTCAGTTTTTTATTTAATTAATATATGTCTGAAATATTTTCTTAAACATTTTTAAAGGAGACAATTTCTAGGAACTAAGACAAGCTAAAATTGAATTTTGGTTAATAAAAAGTCAAAACATGTCACTAATTATTTTAATGCCAAAGTCAATTAGAGCCAAGAAAACATTATGAAAAATAAATAACATGCAAAAGAAATTCCTCAGTTTATAATAAAGCTTCAGCACTTATAAGTTATTGCCAGTTGCTGATGCTGAGATGAAGACATCTGGCATAATATATAAGGGAACACTAATTAAAAAGGAAAATATATGAACTTAGCTGTTTGGGTAATCAAACTAAATACAGGAATAATATGATAAGATTGAAGTTGTATTATTATGTTTGTCCTCACAATTTCAATTGAGACTTGAATCTGAATGATTTTTCTCTTCCTTTCTCTTTTGATTCTGCTTGCCCATGTCTCTGTAATTCAAAACTTGAAGGTAATTGAAAGCCCCCAATTTTACAAATAAGAAAAAGGAATACTCCTTGTTGAAGAACACAAATGCAATCAGGGATAGAACAGAGAGCAGTACCATCAGTGAACTCCCCTTACCCCACTCCAAAATCTTGTGTAAAAGCCATACCTGCTTTTAAAATAAATGAGCATTCCAAGTTTTAAAATTTAAATTGTTTTTTATTGCAAAATAGCTAGGTCAAATACAAAAAAAAACAAAACAAAACTGGTTTTGATCAAAGAATGGTAACAAATGTTTTTCCAACTTGGGCACAAATTTTAGTCTTGTAAGAGTAGTTTGCAAATTTTCAAGAGTACTGCGTTAAGGACTTTTAAAGTATGAATAATAACAAAGATACTCAAAGCTCTGTGTGTTTCATTGTGCCCAGGCATACCTCGGAGATATTGTGGGTTTGTTTCCAGACCGCCGCAATAAAAGATCTTTTTCCGATGTGGAGTCTTGACTTTAACTTATAAAAAACGCACAATATCTGTGAAGCACATAAAGCAAGATACAATAAAACAAGGTGTGCCTGCACTTTGTTTGTTTACGGCAGACCCTATGTATCTGAGTGCCATTTTTTCCTCCTAAGCTGAGAGGCTACATTGTGTTTAAATATGCTGTAACTTCTGAGAGCTGTTTATGAGAGATCCTCCTTCAGACATGTCAACTAAGAAGTTCACCATCTACAACTGTGTGTTATCCTCCCGCCTCCTTCCTTTTCCTGCTTTCTACTTTCTGGAATCTTGTGTGCTATAGAAATTGGGGCTCTGACGGCGAGATGACTCTGTACATTTTGCAAATTGGAATGCTATTTAATTGCACTGCTGTAAGCCCTTTAGAAGGTATTGAATTTCCAGTAGTCAGTAAACAAGACCGAAGTGTTTTATCCACATCTCTGCCTGTTGAACAAAGAACATTTACATAACATTAACCTAGAGAACTTGTTGAGGCTGTTGTTTTTTAAGTTTAATTAAGTTGTTTGCCTTTTGGTTCTTTAGAAGCATATGGGAGATGGTTTAATGAGTTTTCAATGAAACATAAGCTGATGACTCTTGCTTAGCACAAGACAAACTGAGGAGCATTTAGAACAGTTAGGAGCTATTACCAAAGATAAGGCTCTAATTTACAGCTTAACTATAAACTTCAAAACTGAGTAACAAAAGGGGGGTGGGGGAACCATTACCTAATTGTGATGAAATTCAGTAAGAAGTAGGTAGCTTTGACTTCAAGCACCCAGCTACTCTTGCAGAAGTTGCCCTTGTATATAATTGCTTCATTAATTCAACTTGTAAGCACATGGAAAGACACTATTCAGTTGCCCCCTTTAGAATTGAAGAAAAGTGTGGTTTTCCTGCCAAACTCTTAATTCCATGTTAAGATATGAACTGACAAAACGACTCTGCTTACACTGTACATTGAAATGCTCCAAACCCAGTTTTTAATATCTTTCAAAGGGACAGAGAGCTAAATAATCAATCTAAGAGATTAATAGTGATTTAATTCAAAATAGTGATTAGTCTGATCAATTATTTAGAATGCAATTCATTCATTCCCTGGACAGTCTAGTGGAAGAACAATCTGTGGATATTCTCAGAGGTGATATTTAGGACCCTGCTGAGAAAGCAGAGGTGACAAGCCTAAGAGAGGAAGGGACAGGCCATACACAGGGACAAAGAGAGAAACAGCCAGGCCAGTATTGGAGCCTCAGCCCTCAGGAGAATTCCTGGGCCACTTTCCTTTGCTCAGCCCAGGAGAGGCTAATCAGAATGTCCTCGCTTCTCATCTGAGGATTGCTCCAAAAGCACTGTAATGTAAGGAAGCAGATGTAACTGCTGGCCTAAGGAATTTTTCACTGAGAAAGGGCAATGAGAGCATGGACACTAATGCAGGAAGACAAACAAACGGCAGCCACCAAGAGCCTGGCTTCAGGAATCAATCCATTTATTTATGCTTCCCTTTTGCAGTCACCTCATGGGGATCCAAACAACTAGACTTTCATAATGCAATTTTCAAACCGTTTACGAAGCAGGTAAATTGTGGTCTTTCCGATATGCTCTTAGGAGAGCTAGTGGGTTTTTTTGTTTGTTTGTTTCTTTCCCCCCAGCCATTTCCATCTACTCTTTCATCAGGAATAGCAAATCCGACCACATGCTTTTGAAACAGTTTGAATGTTAAAAGGGAAAGGCTTCCATCTACTGGATCCTTCGAGTAATAAAATGTGTGAGAGTCCACATGAAATTTTTCTCTTGGTGTTGGCAGTGCATACAGAACCTGCCCCATCCACAAAGGTTTCATAATTCCTTTAAATTGCATTTTTATATCAATTTTTTAGTCATTAATGAATACATTCAGATTTTACAAAATATAAACCCCACTTTCTATCACACAAGAGAGTCAAGAGAAATCTTTAATCTGCCTTTCTTTTCATGTAAGGAAAGTGATATGAAGCAGTTTACTACCCAACACAAAGGTTCTATTTAAGGAAAGTTCATAATAAAAATAATGTTGCCTGGAATATGAAGACCGTTGAAAGAAATGAGGTGTTTTGTTTGATTATGTGCATAGACATGCCACTTTTTATTTTCTAAAAATGTCTTACTTTTCATAAGCAAATCCCTTCTCCATTAGAGTCTCCCTGTTTTGTTCAGCTAATGCTGCCTAATGACATTTCTTTCTGCTTTTATGTTACATTACACAGTTAGATAATGGCAGGGGTCTTTTGAGGAGCATACGTTGACATACACTAGAGGGAATATATAGTTTGAGTTTTATATGGAATATAATTATTTCCTATGATATTTTACTGAGTCAGTATAAAGAGGTACAGGACTCTTTTACCCCAGCAGAGTTGGATTTCTAAAAAGAATGTAAGAATTTAAGGATTTTATTTTTTTTAATTCAGCATAGTGACTATCCTATCTAATAAAGAGGGAATATGCTAATTGACCCTCACACTGTCGCAAAGATGATGGCACCCACAGCCAGTAAGGAGGGAATATGCTAATTGACTCTCCTGCCCTCAAAGATGGCGGCGCCCACAGCCACAAGATGGTGGTGCTCAGTCCACTCAGCCCCACTGGGGTGGCAGTCACACGACTAGGCCGGGCCTGACCCCAAGTGGGTCCGGCTGCTCTGCGCACCTGCCTCTGGAGTCCTCCAGTCCCCTCAGACTCACAGCCTCCCAGGGCCGCCCGAGGCTCAGTTAACCAGGGCTGGCTGAGGCTTGTGCTGCTGGCAGTGGCAGCAGCAGAGGTGTGATGGGGCATTGCCTTCCCCTGATCATCAGGTCACCTTCCGCTCCTGAGGGGTCCCGGACTGTGAGAGGGGGCAGGCTGGGATGAGGAACCCCACCTCCAATGCATGAATTTTCATGCACTGAGCCTCCAGTTGTTAATAATACTGTTTTGTATATTTGAAAGTTGCTAAGAGAGTAAATCTTTTTTTAAAAATTTTTTTTAAATTTTTTTATTGCTTAAAGTATTACAAAGAATATTACATATGCCTCCTTTTTTTTCCCCCAGCCCTTGACAATCCCCTGGCCTCCCCTACCCCCCAGTGTCTTATGTCCATTGGTTATGCTTATATGCATGCATACAAGTCCTTCGGTTGAAAGAGAGTAAATCTTAAAAGTTCTTATCACAAGAAAAAATTGTAACTATGTATGGTGATGAATGTTTACTAGAGTTACTGTGGAGATCATCTTTGCAATATGTACAAATATTAAACCATTGTGGTGTACACCTGAAACTAATATATGTCAATTATACCCCAATTAAAAAAAAAAAAGGAAACCAACATTTTTAAGAGTGGGAATTATAGCACTGCAAGGGAAAAGCAGAGTCAATCAAGCAGTGAGTTATCTAGGTAAGGCTTTCTAAGGGGAACATAATGGGTTGTGCAGCTAGCAATGGATGACTTTGAAATGAATGCATAAGCAATCAATAGTTTAATGTCAGGTACTTAAATTACAACCTAAAAAGCTACTTGTCAGGCACTTAGACTACAGTTTGACACTGTCCCTCAAGGAGACTAAAAAGTAGTGCCAATTTCTGATTTCTTCCATGACTTCCTTGCTAATTCATTCATTGTTTAGAAACATGCTATTTAGCTCCATGTCTTTGTGTATTTTTCAGTTTTTCTCATGTGATTGCTTTCTAGTTTCATACCATTGTGGTCAGAGAAGATGCTTGAGATAATTTCAATTTTCTTAAATTTATTGGGACTTGTTTTGTGTCTTAACATGTGGTCTAACTTAGAAAATGTTCCTTGTCTATCCTGAAAATGTTCAAGAATGTACATCCCTAGCCCAACCAGCATGGCTCAGCAGTTGAGTATCTACCTATGAACCAGAAGGTCAAGGTTCTATTCATCGGCACATGCCCAGGTTGCAGGCTAGATTCCCAGTGGGGGATGTGCAGGAGACAGCTGATCAATTAGCCTCTCTCATCATTGATGTTTCTCTCCCCCTCTCTTCCTCTCTGAAATCAATAAAAATATTTTAAATCCACATCCTTGAAAAGAATGTATATTCTGCTGCCTTGGGTGAAATTCTCACAGATACAGAGAACAGAATGACAGCTGTTAGAAAGGAGGAGGTTTAGAAGACTGGGTGAAAAAGGTAAAGGGATTAAGCAAAAAACAACAACAACAACACACAAACGAAAAAACACAATAAAAGAACAACTCATAGACACAGACCACAGTCTGGTGATTGCCAGAGGGAATGAAGGAGGTGGAGGTAGAAGAGGGTAAAAGGGGGATAAATGGTATTGGAAGGAGGCTTGACTTGGGTGGTGAACAGACAGTACAATATACCAATGATATATTATAGAATTGTACATTGAAACCTATATAATTTATTAGCCAATGTCACCCAATAAATTCAATTTATATATATATATATAGCCCCTCCAAATTTAAAAACAATAAGTTGTAGTGCCAAGTTAATGCCATAGGATGCCTTCCACCCTGAAGGGGGAAGTATTTTGTCTTTACTTTCATATGGGTTTGCCTTCCCTTCCTGCACTACTTGTTCTAGTGTCATTAACAAAAGGGATTTCAGACTCATTTTCCAACGTGGGATCTCACATACCATCACCTTGGACCAAAGGAACTGCTTCACATTGATGGAGGTTTGATAATGAGACCCATTGATTGTATCAATAACTGTATTACTCCAGAAGTTGTCAGCCTTGCAGAATATTGGAATGGCCTCTGAGAGGCTCAGCTAAGGTACCAGCTGGAACATCCCATGGGTTTGGGTACTCTCCTACAAGATGTGGTATACTTTGAACCAACAGTAATTATATGGTTCTGTGTCCAAGTAGCAAGAACACATACTCTAGAAATCAAGGAGTAGAAGATTGATGCCTATCATCAGGAATTCAATTGGGGATTTTGTGCATCTGTTCCCACAACTTTCAGGTCTATTATATTTGAAGTCATGGCCCTCAGAGTTGGAATGCTTCCACCAGGTAAAACGATAAGGGTTCCACATAACCCAAAGAGACAACTATAGCCTAGTTAGTTTGGACACTCATGTGGATAGACCAGCAGCAAAGATAGCATTTACTCTCCTGGTGTGATAACAGACCTTGGCTATCATGAAATGCTAGAGATGCTGATACATAAAGGAACAGGCGTGAGTGTGTCTGGAACTCAGGAGGTATGTTGGGACACTTGGTGTTTCTATGCCTGCTGATAGCAGAGGTAGTCAGAGCCTGACAGAGGAGCAAGGTAACCAGGAGCTGGGATCCCTCAGCCATCAAGGTCTTGGTCTCACTGGACAAGCCAACTTAGATGAGCAGAAAAGCCAGTGAGGGTGAAAAGCATCCAACAGATGAATGGTGATAGAGAGAATTGAAAGAAAACCAAAACAAGTTCAGTTCATAGAATGCGAATGGACATGCAGTATAACTTTTAGCTGTGTGTCATACTAAACTCCTGAATATGTAATACCAATTTACGTCAAAATTATACTTAATATCTTTCACACTGAATGAGAATGAATAAGAAATGGCAGACTAAGGCCCATTTATAACTATGGACATTTTCTGGCAATTAAGATAAAATTTAAAATTATGACAATTTGCCCTAGCTGGTTTGGCTCAGTGGATAGAGTGTCGGCCTGCAGACTGAGGGTCCCAGGTTTGATTCCGGTCAAGGACATGTGCCTTGGTTGTGGGCACATCCCCAGGGGGAGTGTGTGCAGAAGGCAACTGATAGATGTTTCTCTCAAATCAATATTTCTAACTCTCTGTCCCTCTCCCTTCCTCTCTGTAAAAAAATCAATAAAATATATATTTTTAAAAAATTATGACAATTTTTTACTCTTTACTTTAAACTCCTATATATCTGAGACAATTTTGGCTATGGGGTTTCCACAGCCCCATATACTAGATTAAAAAAAAGAAGGCAGAAAAATCTTAAGATTTGTCTCCTAAGTGGTAACAAATATCTAAGGATTCCCAGAGGAGTTATTTAATTCTTACCTTTACAAATTTTTAAATGTATAATTTCACACTGAGGAAAAAAATGTCTTGCTAAGCAAGATTCTGTTAGGGTTGCTATAGATCTCATTTTGAGTGCTCTTAGCTTCAAAACCTGGAAAATAATAGAATGTTAGGATCTACCCAGTTGAGATCGGACCTTATAATTGTGCCTGAAGAATTTTCTAAAATAGGACTTTTGAAGACAGTAAGATGATTTGCTGAGAATAATGGGTAATGTAAATAGTATATATTTAAATATATACTGAGTGGCCAGATTATTCTGACCACCCCATCAGTACTTCATTGGGCCACCTTTTGCCTTCAATACTGCGGCGATTCTTCTTGGCATTGACTCCACGAGATGTTGAAAGGTGATGCGAGGAACCTGACACCAGGCCTGATGAATAGCACTGTCCAGTCCTGTGAGATTGGATGGTTGTGGAACCAGCTGCCTGATGGCTCTTTTAACTTCTCCCACAAATGCTCAATTAGATTGAGATATAGTGATTGTGGGGGCCACCTAAGCAAGGTAAAGTCTCCCTCATGTTCTTGAAACCACTCCTGCACAATACGAGCAACATGGCATGGCACATTGTCTTGTTGGAAGAAGCCATCTCCATTGGGATACGCCATCAACATGATAGGCTGAACTTGATCAGCAACAGTACCTAGGTATGTTGTGCTATTCAGATGTTTATAATGGTCTGGCCCTCTAGCAACTTCACTGTGAAATTATAGCTAATTTGCCTCCAAACGTCAGGTGGTCATAATAATCTGGCCACTCAGTGTATGTTAGCTTGGTGAGTATATGCAACAAATACTAAATTATAAGTAATAATAGTAATCATCTTTAGTAAGGAATTACTTTAGTCTTGTGATCTCTGCTTTTTTAATTGTCTTGGATCTGTTGATTTATTTATTTTTTTTGACCAACACTTTTTACCTATCTATGACCCATGCTGATTTATACTGGGGGTTCTTTTGTTTTATTTTCACAGCAGAAGATTCCTTGGTGCGTGCACACGCACAGGCGGCAGGGGAGATGGGGGAAGGGAGAGGGAGAAGGAGAGAGAGAAGGTAGAGGCCTTTCCTTTGCACTTACTCCACTGAAAATATCAAGCCCAGACCTTCTAAATTTAGCAACAGACAAATCCATTAACTTTACATTATTCAAAGGAGATTTTACAAAGGAAACTAAAATGAAAACAAACATTTATTGATTGTTTCATAGGTACCAGGCATTTTTCTAGGTCTGTGGATCAAGAAGTGCATGAAACAGACAAATATACCTGTGTTCAAGGAGCTTATTTTGTAGCATAAAGACAGACCAGATCATAAGTAGGATAATTAAATAGTATGTTTGATTATGACTATCTTATGAATGATCTGAGATGTGCAGCTTTGTGTGTTTTTTCTTGAGACGATGAGGAAGTATATAATATTCTGTTAAAAAGAATGACTTCTTTCTGAACTTCCTTATAATAAGAAAGGCTGAACTTTAGGAAACTTACTTCAAAGCCATTATTCAACCTCTCTGTTGTAGGCGTCTAAACTAAAATAGTTTATACATCCATAAAAATTGCATTTTATTTTTCCAAACATTTCAGAGGGGGGCTTGGTTGCAACAATTTCTTGCATTACAAACTTATGTATTAAAAGTTGTGTAATACAGAGTCAAATATAGGTTTCCTTGGATTAACCATTGATCTGCACCATTTGTTATGATGCCTTTTTATTTGCTTGCATAATTAAAATTTTCTCTCTGCACTTAAAACAATAAATTGTGAATTAAAAAAATGTTTAAGGCCCAAGCCTCAGGAATATTTCTTGTTGAATTATGTAAAGTAAAATCATAATAACAGCAGTAATTTCAGAGTACATATAATATGTGGGTGAAAATACGTAATGTTTATGCTTAATAAATGATACCTCATCCTTTTAAAGTAGAAAACAAAACTACATAGGAAGAATTTTTTTTAAAAAGACCACCTACTTTTATGTCTTTAGTCTATCTCAGCAGGATAGTTGAAATTTTATATTTGATATAATAATAAAGCATATGCTATATTGACTAAGGACTGACAATGGGTTATAATGAAATAAGTCCACTATGCAAAATGCCATGCAGCTTTTCTTCCTTATTTAAGAAAGTCTTAAGTAGGATTTTTATTATAAAGGTTTGATCAAATATTCTTAAGTTAATATTACTATTGACCATCTTTAATTGTAGAGACCTTATTTATGAAGCTATGACTGAAAGTTAAAATATTGCTAAATAACTTTAAAATAATTCATCTTTTCTCTATTAACATTGCCCAATATTCTCCCACATATTTAGTTCCTTAGAAGGCTATTTGAATCTCATTGTGTAACTAAAAGGACGTTTTAAAAATTAATTATCTAGAAACTTCTTAAAATATTAAGGCATACTCATGTATTAATCATTACTGAATATTAATTAATTCCTATAGTGTCTGTCTGTGTTCTGTAAATATTGAAACAGCATTGGTTTATGATCAAACAGAAATCCATAGTTAGATAGTGACCATACAATTTTAATGTTCTTAAATTTTTGTGACGAATTTTATAATACTGCCTTGCAGAGTACAGTAAACACTGAACATTGGGCAGGGAGAAAAAAATCTATAAGATTAATGCCCGGGCAGGTGTGGCTCAGTTGGTTGATGCACTGAAGGATCATGGTTCGATTTCCAGTCAGGGTACATGTCTGGGTTACGAATTCCTCTAGGTCAGGGCTCCTGCAGGAGGCAGCTAGCTGATTGATGTTTCTCTGGGTTACGGATTCCTCCAGGTCAGGGCTCCTGCAGGAGGCAGCTGATTGATGTTTCTCTCTCCCCCTCTCACTTTCTCTCTCTCTAAAATCAATTCAATTTTTAAAAATAATACAAGATTAAGGACTACATAAAAAAGTATTAAAGGGAAGATTGTTGAGCCCCATGAAAGTAAAAATAAAACATTGTCTTAATGACAGTTATCTTAAGTAGCCAATATCTTAATCCATGACTAAAATCACTTAAATTGCTTTAAAATTTTCCAAACTAGAAGAAGAAATGTAATTAAAGTTAATTTTTTTCCATTTGTATTTAAAAATTATTTATTTATTCATATATTCCTTTATTTATTTTATTGTCTAAATTTTTACATATGTCTCCTTTACCCCCAATTGATCACCTCCACCCCAGCCATTCCCACCCAAGGAAAGCCCCCACTGCTCCAGTGTCTGTGTCCATTGGTTATGCTAATATGCATGCATACAAGTCTTTTGGTTGCTCTCTAACTCCCCCCACACCACCACCATTTGTCTCTGGATCTATTTTTGTTCATCAAATTATGTTGATCATTATATCCCACATATGAATGAAACCATGTGATATTTATCTTTCTCCAACTGGCTTATTTAGCTTAGCATAACGTTCTCCAGTTCCATCCATGCTGTTACAAATGGTAGAAGTTCCTTCTTTTTTATACCGGCATAGTATTCCATTGTGTAGATGTACCATAGTTTTTTAATCCACTCATCTGTTGAAGGGCACTTAGGCTGTTTCCAAATCTTAGCTATTGTAAATTGTGCTGCTATGAACACAGGGGTGCATATATCCTTTCTGATTGGTGTTTCTGGTTTCTTGGGATATAGTCCTAGAAGTGAGATCACTGGGTCAAATGGGAATTTCATTTTTAACTTTTTGAGCAAACTCCATACTGTCTTCCATAGTGGCTGCGCCAGTCTGCATTCCCACCAGCAATGCACAAGTGTTCCTTTTTCTCCACATCCTCACCAGCACTTGTTGTTTGTTGATTTGTTGATGATAGTCATTCTGACAGGTGTGAGGTGGTATCTCATTGTTGTTTTGATTTGCATCTCTCAGATGATTAGTGACTTTGAGCATGTTTTCATATGTCTCTGGGCTTTCTGTATGTCCTATTTTCAAAAGTGTACATTTAGATCCTTTGCCCATTTTTTTATTGGATTGTTTATCTTCCTTTTGTTCAGTTGTATGAGTTCCCTGTAAATGTTGGAGATTAAACCCTTATCAGAGATAACATTGGCAAATATGTTCTCGCATGCAGTGGGCTTTCTTGTTGTTTGTTGATGGCTTCTTTTGTCTGCAGAAGCTTTTTATTTTGATGTAGTCCCATTTGTTTATTTTCTTCTTAGTCTCCATAGTCCTAGGAGCTGTGTCTGTAAAGATATTGCTATGACATATGTCTGCTATTTTGCTGCCTATGGAGTCTTGTAGGATTTTTATGGTTAATTGTTCCTCTCCATGGAAATTTTTAATGAAATAAATAAGACTGTTATCTAATATTAGATTATGAAATACTTGACTGCAAAGTTTATATAATTGAGAAAAAGGTGTGATTTTTTGGACATAACAATAGTTAAAATTTTCAAGCTCTCACTTTGTGCCAAGTAACTTTGTAAGCTTCATCTAATTTATTTCCTCATAATAACGCTATGAAGTAGTTACAACTCTTATTTCTGTTGTGCCTTTTATGAGTGAAGTACTTGATCCAAGGTCATATTGCTAGTTATAGTGGATCTAGAAATCATAATCAGATGGATCATTCACATATGAAATACTGAAATCAGTCATCTAAGTCTCCATTTCTCCACAGTTTTCAGCCTAATGCTTTTCAAACTCTACTATTACATTTTAGGGGGAAAAGGTGATAGAACATCTTTATGTCTTTTTAAATGGTTATGTGTTAATATTTACAGGTGTTTGACTTTTCAAAAAGACTTTTAAAATCCATATATTAAGAAATAAATGATTATCTAAATAATATAATAACATTCTCCCAAGAAATTTGTTCTTAGTTTTATTTTGGAGATTTTTATAAGATAGTAAAGGACTTAGTGCTATTTGAGTCAAAAGAAGACATTTCAGATACAGCCTGAAATACTACAAAGGAGCAATACAGGGTGGGGCAAAAGTAGGTTGTTTGTATGGAAAATAAGGCAGTAATTAATAAATAATAATATAAGAATACACTCTTTTGTGTGCTCACAACTATAGACCTGCTTTTGCCTCACCCTATATATTATTTAATGATATATAAAAAATTAAAACTTAGTGGCTTAAACCACGCATCT